>NW_026690876.1:2852466-3170905 GCF_020826845.1 Diceros bicornis minor
AGAAATAACTTCATGCCCCATCTCCCTTTCTTCCAGCTAGTAAAGATCACATAATTCCTAACAAAGTTTTGACACAGATTCCCAATTCGGGCATTCAGAACATATAGCACGTTGCTGTAAGCAAGCACATTCTCATTCAAAGTTGCAAGTTACTATGTAGAAACAAGTTTGTATAGGTATTTCAAACATGCTCAGAACTGAGATAAACGAAGTATGTCTCCAACTCCAAGAAATAACTTCATGCCCCATCTCCCTTACTTCCAGCTAGTAAGGATCAAATAATTCCTTACAAAGTTTTGACACAGATTCCCAATTCGGGCATTCAGAACATATAGCACGTTGCTGTAAGCAAGCACATTCTCATTCAAAGTTTCAAGTTACTATATAGGAACAAGTTTGTATAGGTATTTGAAAGATGCCCAGAACTGAGCTAAACTTGGTATGTCTCCAACTCCTAGAAATAACTTCATGCAACATCTCCCTTACTACCAGCTAGTAAGGATCACATAATTCCTAACAAAGATTTGACACAGATTCCAAATTCGGGCATTCAGAACATATAGAAATTTGCTGTAAGCAAGCACATTCTCATTCAAAGTTGCAAGTTACTATGTAGGAACAAGTTTGTATAGGTATTTCAAAGATGGCCAGAACTGAGCTAAACTTGGTATGTCTCCAACTCCTAGAAATAACTTCATGCCCCAACTCCCTTACTTCCAGCTAGTAAGGATCACATAATTCCTAACAAAGTTTTGACACAGATTACCAATTCGGGCATTCAGAACATGTAGCACGTTGCTTAAAGCAAGCACATTCTCATTCAAAGTTTCAAGTTACTATGTAGGAACAAGTTTGTATAGGACTTTCAAAGATGCCAGAACTGAGCTAAACGTTGTATGTCTCCAACTCCTAGAAATAACTTCATGCCCCAACTCCCTTACTTCCAGCTAGTAAGGATCACATAATTCCTAACAAAGTTTTGACACAGATTCCCAATTCGGGCATTCAGAACATATAGCACGTTGCTGTAAGCAAGCACTGTCTCTCTCCAAGTAGCAAGTTATTATGTAGGAACAAGTTTGTATAGGTATTTCAAAGATGCCCAGAACTGAGCTAAATGTTGTATGTCTCCAACTCCTAGAAATAACTTCATGCCCCATCTCCCTTACTTCCAGCTAGTAAGGATCACATAATTCCTAACAAAGTTTTGACACAGATTCCCAATTCGGGCATTCAGAACATATAGCACGTTGCTGTAATCAAGCACATTCTCATTCAAAGTTGCAAGTTACTATGTAGGAACAAGTTTGTATAGGTATTTCAAAGATGCCCAGAACTGTGCTAAACTTGGTATGTGTCCAACTCCTAGAAATAACTTCATGCCCCATCTCCCTTACTTCCAGCTAGTAAGGATCACAAAATTTCTAACAAAGTTTTGACACAGATTCCCAATTAGGGCATTCAGAACATATAGCACGTTGCTGTATGCAAGCACATTCTCATTCAAAGTTGCAATTTACTATGTAGGAACAAGTTTGTATAGGTATTTCAAAGATGCCCAGAACTGAGCTAAACTTGGTATGTCTCCGACTCCTAGAAATAACTTCATGCCCCATCTCCCTTACTTCCAGCTAGTAAGGATCACATAATTCCTAACAAACTTTTGACACAGATTCCCAATTCGGGCATTCAGAACATATAGCACGTTGCTGTAAGCAAGCACATTATCATTCAAAGTTTCAAGTTACTATGTAAGAACAAGTTTGTATAGGTATTTGAAAGATGCCCAGAACTGAGCTAAACTTGGTATGTCTCCAACTCCTAGAAATAACTTCATGCCCCATCTCCCTTACTTCCAGCTAGCAAGGATCACATAATTCCTAACAAAGTTTTGACACAGATTACCAATTCGGGCATTCAGAACATGTAGCACGTTGCTTAAAGCAAGCACATTCTCATTCAAAGTTTCAAGTTACTATGTAGGAACAAGTTTGTATAGGACTTTCAAAGATGCCAGAACTGAGCTATACTTGGTATGTCTCCAACTCCTAGAAATAACTTCACGCCCCAACTACCTTACTTCCAGATAGTAAGGATCACATAATTCCTAACAAAGTTTTGACACAGATTCCCAATTAGGGCATTCAGAACATATAGTACGTTGCTGTATGCAAGCACATTCTCATTCAAAGTTGTAATTTACTATGTAGGAACAAGTTTGTATAGGTATTTCAAAGATGCCCAGAACTGAGCTAAACTTGGTATGTCTCCGACTCCTAGAAATAACTTCATGCCCCATCTCCCTTACTTCCAGCTAGTAAGGATCACATATTTCCTAAAAAACTTTTGACACAGATTCCCAATTCGGGCATTCAGAACATATAGCACGTTGCTGTAAGCAAGCACATTCTCATTCAAAGTTGCAAGTTACTATGTAGAAACAAGTTTGTATAGGTATTTCAAACATGCTCAGAACTGAGATAAACGAAGTATGTCTCCAACTCCAAGAAATAACTTCATGCCCCATCTCCCTTACTTCCAGCTAGTAAGGATCAAATAATTCCTTACAAAGTTTTGACACAGATTCCCAATTCGGGCATTCAGAACATATAGCACGTTGCTGTAAGCAAGCACATTCTCATTCAAAGTTTCAAGTTACTATATAGGAACAAGTTTGTATAGGTATTTGAAAGATGCCCAGAACTGAGCTAAACTTGGTATGTCTCCAACTCCTAGAAATAACTTCATGCAACATCTCCCTTACTACCAGCTAGTAAGGATCACATAATTCCTAACAAAGTTTTGACACAGATTCCAAATTCGGGCATTCAGAACATATAGAAATTTGCTGTAAGCAAGCACATTCTCATTCAAAGTTGCAAGTTACTATGTAGGAACAAGTTTGTTTAGGTATTTCAAAGATGCCCAGAACTGAGCTAAACTTGGTATGTCTCCAACTCCTAGAAATAACTTCATGCCCCATCTCCCTTACTTCCAGCTAGCAAGGATCACATAATTCCTAACAAAGTTTTGACACAGATTACCAATTCGGGCATTCAGAACATGTAGCACGTTGCTTAAAGCAAGCACATTCTCATTCAAAGTTTCAAGTTACTATGTAGGAACAAGTTTGTATAGGACTTTCAAAGATGCCAGAACTGAGCTAAACGTTGTATGTCTCCAACTCCTAGAAATAACTTCATGCCCCAACTCCCTTACTTCCAGCTAGTAAGGATCACATAATTCCTAACAAAGTTTTGACACAGATTCCCAATTCGGGCATTCAGAACATATAGCACGTTGCTGTAAGGAAGCACTGTCTCTCTCCAAGTAGCAAGTTATTATGTAGGAACAAGTTTGTATAGGTATTTCAAAGATGCCCAGAACTGAGCTAAATGTTGTATGTCTCCAACTCCTAGAAATAACTTCATGCCCCATCTCCCTTACTTCCAGCTAGTAAGGATCACATAATTCCTAACAAAGTTTTGACACAGATTCCCAATTCGGGCATTCAGAACATATAGCACGTTGCTGTAATCAAGCACATTCTCATTCAAAGTTGCAAGTTACTATGTAGGAACAAGTTTGTATAGGTATTTCAAAGATGCCCAGAACTGTGCTAAACTTGGTATGTGTCCAACTCCTAGAAATAACTTCATGCCCCATCTCCCTTACTTCCAGCTAGTAAGGATCACAAAATTTCTAACAAAGTTTTGACACAGATTCCCAATTAGGGCATTCAGAACATATAGCACGTTGCTGTATGCAAGCACATTCTCATTCAAAGTTGCAATTTACTATGTAGGAACAAGTTTGTATAGGTATTTCAAAGATGCCCAGAACTGAGCTAAACTTGGTATGTCTCCGACTCCTAGAAATAACTTCATGCCCCATCTCCCTTACTTCCAGCTAGTAAGGATCACATAATTCCTAACAAACTTTTGACACAGATTCCCAATTCGGGCATTCAGAACATATAGCACGTTGCTGTAAGCAAGCACATTATCATTCAAAGTTTCAAGTTACTATGTAAGAACAAGTTTGTATAGGTATTTGAAAGATGCCCAGAACTGAGCTAAACTTGGTATGTCTCCAACTCCTAGATATAACTTCATGCCCCATCTCCCTTACTTCCAGCTAGCAAGGATCACATAATTCCTAACAAAGTTTTGACACAGATTACCAATTCGGGCATTCAGAACATGTAGCACGTTGCTTAAAGCAAGCACATTCTCATTCAAAGTTTCAAGTTACTATGTAGGAACAAGTTTGTATAGGACTTTCAAAGATGCCAGAACTGAGCTATACTTGGTATGTCTCCAACTCCTAGAAATAACTTCACGCCCCAACTCCCTTACTTCCAGATAGTAAGGATCACATAATTCCTAACAAAGTTTTGACACAGATTCCCAATTAGGGCATTCAGAACATATAGTACGTTGCTGTATGCAAGCACATTCTCATTCAAAGTTGTAATTTACTATGTAGGAACAAGTTTGTATAGGTATTTCAAAGATGCCCAGAACTGAGCTAAACTTGGTATGTCTCCGACTCCTAGAAATAACTTCATGCCCCATCTCCCTTACTTCCAGCTAGTAAGGATCACATATTTCCTAAAAAACTTTTGACACAGATTCCCAATTCGGGCATTCAGAACATATAGCACGTTGCTGTAAGCAAGCACATTCTCATTCAAAGTTACAAGTTACTATGTAGGAACAAGTTTGTATAGGTATTTCAAAGATGCCCAGAACTGAGCTAAAGTGGGTATGTCTCCAACTCCTAGAAATAACTTCATGCCCCATCTCCCTTACTTCCAGCTAGTAAAGATCACATAATTCCTAACAAAGTTTTGACACAGATTCCCAATTCGGGCATTCAGAACATATAGCACGTTGCTGTAAGCAAGCACATTCTCATTCAAAGTTGCAAGTTACTATGTAGGAACAAGTTTGTATAGGTATTTCA
Source organism: Diceros bicornis minor (assembly GCF_020826845.1). Lineage (NCBI taxonomy): Eukaryota > Metazoa > Chordata > Mammalia > Perissodactyla > Rhinocerotidae > Diceros > Diceros bicornis. Next base: position 2,857,435 of record NW_026690876.1, read on the forward strand.
AAGATGCCCAGAACTGAGCTAAACTGGGTATGTGTCCAACTCCTAGAAATAACTTCATGCCCCAACTCCCTTACTTCCAGCTAGTAAGGATCACATAATTCCTTACAAAGTTTTGACACAGATTCCCAATTCGGGCATTCAAAACATGTAGCACGTTGCATTAAGCAAGCATTTTCTCATTCCAAGTAGCAAGTTACTATGAAGGAAAAAGTTTCTATAGGTATTTCAAAGATTCCCAGAACTGAGCTAAAGTGGGTATGTCTCCAACTACTAGAAATAACTTCATGCCCCATCTCCCTTACTTCCAGCTAGTAAGGATCACATTATTCCTAACAATGTTTTGACACAGATTCCAAATTCGGGCATTCAGAACATATAGCACGTTGCTGTAAGCAAGCACATTCTCATTCAAAGTTGCAAGTTACTATGCAGGAACAAGTTTGTATAGGTATTTCAAAGATGCCCAGAACTGAGCTAAACGTTGTATGTCTCGAACTCCTAGAAATAACTTCATGCCCCATCTCCCTTACTTCCAGCTAGTAAGGATCACATAATTCCTAACGAAGTTTTGACATAGATTCCCAATTCGGGCATTCAGAACATATAGCACGTTGCTGTAAGCAAGCACATTCTCATTCAAAGGTGAAAGTTACTATGTAGGCAAAAGTTTGTATAGGACTTTCAAAGATGCCCAGAACTGAGCTAAACTTGGTATGTCTCCAACTCCTGGAAATAACTTCATGCCCCAACTACCTTACTTCCAGCTAGTAAGGATCACATAATTCCTAAGAAAGTTTTGACACAGATTCCCAATTCGGACATGCAGAACTTATAGCACGTTGTTGTAAGCAAGCACATTCTCATTCAAAGGTGAAAGTTACTATGTAGGAACAAGTTTGTATAGGACTTTCAAAGATGCCAGAACTGAGCTAAACGTTGTATGTCTCCAACTCCTAGAAATAACTTCATGCCCCAACTCCCTTACTTCCAGCTAGTAAGGATCACATAATTCCTAACAAAGTTTTGACACAGATTCCCAATTCGGGCATTCAGAACATATAGCACGTTGCTGTAAGCAAGCACATTCTCATTCAAAGTTGCAAGTTACTATGTAGAAACAAGTTTGTATAGGTATTTCAAACATGCTCAGAACTGAGATAAACGAAGTATGTCTCCAACTCCAAGAAATAACTTCATGCCCCATCTCCCTTACTTCCAGCTAGTAAGGATCAAATAATTCCTTACAAAGTTTTGACACAGATTCCCAATTCGGGCATTCAGAACATATAGCACGTTGCTGTAAGCAAGCACATTCTCATTCAAAGTTTCAAGTTACTATATAGGAACAAGTTTGTATAGGTATTTGAAAGATGCCCAGAACTGAGCTAAACTTGGTATGTCTCCAACTCCTAGAAATAACTTCATGCAACATCTCCCTTACTACCAGCTAGTAAGGATCACATAATTCCTAACAAAGTTTTGACACAGATTCCAAATTCGGGCATTCAGAACATATAGAAATTTGCTGTAAGCAAGCACATTCTCATTCAAAGTTGCAAGTTACTATGTAGGAACAAGTTTGTTTAGGTATTTCAAAGATGCCCAGAACTGAGCTAAACTTGGTATGTCTCCAACTCCTAGAAATAACTTCATGCCCCATCTCCCTTACTTCCAGCTAGCAAGGATCACATAATTCCTAACAAAGTTTTGACACAGATTACCAATTCGGGCATTCAGAACATGTAGCACGTTGCTTAAAGCAAGCACATTCTCATTCAAAGTTTCAAGTTACTATGTAGGAACAAGTTTGTATAGGACTTTCAAAGATGCCAGAACTGAGCTAAACGTTGTATGTCTCCAACTCCTAGAAATAACTTCATGCCCCAACTCCCTTACTTCCAGCTAGTAAGGATCACATAATTCCTAACAAAGTTTTGACACAGATTCCCAATTCGGGCATTCAGAACATATAGCACGTTGCTGTAAGGAAGCACTGTCTCTCTCCAAGTAGCAAGTTATTATGTAGGAACAAGTTTGTATAGGTATTTCAAAGATGCCCAGAACTGAGCTAAATGTTGTATGTCTCCAACTCCTAGAAATAACTTCATGCCCCATCTCCCTTACTTCCAGCTAGTAAGGATCACATAATTCCTAACAAAGTTTTGACACAGATTCCCAATTCGGGCATTCAGAACATATAGCACGTTGCTGTAATCAAGCACATTCTCATTCAAAGTTGCAAGTTACTATGTAGGAACAAGTTTGTATAGGTATTTCAAAGATGCCCAGAACTGTGCTAAACTTGGTATGTGTCCAACTCCTAGAAATAACTTCATGCCCCATCTCCCTTACTTCCAGCTAGTAAGGATCACAAAATTTCTAACAAAGTTTTGACACAGATTCCCAATTAGGGCATTCAGAACATATAGCACGTTGCTGTATGCAAGCACATTCTCATTCAAAGTTGCAATTTACTATGTAGGAACAAGTTTGTATAGGTATTTCAAAGATGCCCAGAACTGAGCTAAACTTGGTATGTCTCCGACTCCTAGAAATAACTTCATGCCCCATCTCCCTTACTTCCAGCTAGTAAGGATCACATAATTCCTAACAAACTTTTGACACAGATTCCCAATTCGGGCATTCAGAACATATAGCACGTTGCTGTAAGCAAGCACATTATCATTCAAAGTTTCAAGTTACTATGTAAGAACAAGTTTGTATAGGTATTTGAAAGATGCCCAGAACTGAGCTAAACTTGGTATGTCTCCAACTCCTAGAAATAACTTCATGCCCCATCTCCCTTACTTCCAGCTAGCAAGGATCACATAATTCCTAACAAAGTTTTGACACAGATTACCAATTCGGGCATTCAGAACATGTAGCACGTTGCTTAAAGCAAGCACATTCTCATTCAAAGTTTCAAGTTACTATGTAGGAACAAGTTTGTATAGGACTTTCAAAGATGCCAGAACTGAGCTATACTTGGTATGTCTCCAACTCCTAGAAATAACTTCACGCCCCAACTCCCTTACTTCCAGATAGTAAGGATCACATAATTCCTAACAAAGTTTTGACACAGATTCCCAATTAGGGCATTCAGAACATATAGTACGTTGCTGTATGCAAGCACATTCTCATTCAAAGTTGTAATTTACTATGTAGGAACAAGTTTGTATAGGTATTTCAAAGATGCCCAGAACTGAGCTAAACTTGGTATGTCTCCGACTCCTAGAAATAACTTCATGCCCCATCTCCCTTACTTCCAGCTAGTAAGGATCACATATTTCCTAAAAAACTTTTGACACAGATTCCCAATTCGGGCATTCAGAACATATAGCACGTTGCTGTAAGCAAGCACATTCTCATTCAAAGTTACAAGTTACTATGTAGGAACAAGTTTGTATAGGTATTTCAAAGATGCCCAGAACTGAGCTAAAGTGGGTATGTCTCCAACTCCTAGAAATAACTTCATGCCCCATCTCCCTTACTTCCAGCTAGTAAAGATCACATAATTCCTAACAAAGTTTTGACACAGATTCCCAATTCGGGCATTCAGAACATATAGCACGTTGCTGTAAGCAAGCACATTCTCATTCAAAGTTGCAAGTTACTATGTAGGAACAAGTTTGTATAGGTATTTCAAAGATGCCCAGAACTGAGCTAAACTGGGTATGTGTCCAACTCCTAGAAATAACTTCATGCCCCAACTCCCTTACTTCCAGCTAGTAAGGATCACATAATTCCTTACAAAGTTTTGACACAGATTCCCAATTCGGGCATTCAAAACATGTAGCACGTTGCATTAAGCAAGCATTTTCTCATTCCAAGTAGCAAGTTACTATGAAGGAAAAAGTTTCTATAGGTATTTCAAAGATTCCCAGAACTGAGCTAAAGTGGGTATGTCTCCAACTACTAGAAATAACTTCATGCCCCATCTCCCTTACTTCCAGCTAGTAAGGATCACATTATTCCTAACAATGTTTTGACACAGATTCCAAATTCGGGCATTCAGAACATATAGCACGTTGCTGTAAGCAAGCACATTCTCATTCAAAGTTGCAAGTTACTATGCAGGAACAAGTTTGTATAGGTATTTCAAAGATGCCCAGAACTGAGCTAAACGTTGTATGTCTCGAACTCCTAGAAATAACTTCATGCCCCATCTCCCTTACTTCCAGCTAGTAAGGATCACATAATTCCTAACGAAGTTTTGACATAGATTCCCAATTCGGGCATTCAGAACATATAGCACGTTGCTGTAAGCAAGCACATTCTCATTCAAAGGTGAAAGTTACTATGTAGGCAAAAGTTTGTATAGGACTTTCAAAGATGCCCAGAACTGAGCTAAACTTGGTATGTCTCCAACTCCTGGAAATAACTTCATGCCCCAACTACCTTACTTCCAGCTAGTAAGGATCACATAATTCCTAAGAAAGTTTTGACACAGATTCCCAATTCGGACATGCAGAACTTATAGCACGTTGTTGTAAGCAAGCACATTCTCATTCAAAGGTGAAAGTTACTATGTAGGAACAAGTTTGTATAGGACTTTCAAAGATGCCAGAACTGAGCTAAACGTTGTATGTCTCCAACTCCTAGAAATAACTTCATGCCCCAACTCCCTTACTTCCAGCTAGTAAGGATCACATAATTCCTAACAAAGTTTTGACACAGATTCCCAATTCGGGCATTCAGAACATATAGCACGTTGCTGTAAGCAAGCACTGTCTCTCTCCAAGTAGCAAGTTATTATGTAGGAACAAGTTTGTATAGGTATTTCAAAGATGCCCAGAACTGAGCTAAATGTTGTATGTCTCCAACTCCTTGAAATAACTTCATGCCCCATCTCCCTTACTTCCAGCTAGTAAGGATCACATAATTCCTAACAAAGTTTTGACACAGATTCCCAATTCGGGCATTCAGAACATATAGCACGTTGCTGTAATCAAGCTCATTCTCATTCAAAGTTGCAAGTTACTATGTAGGAACAAGTTTGTATAGGTATTTCAAAGATGCCCAGAACTGTGCTAAACTTGGTATGTGTCCAACTCCTAGAAATAACTTCATGCCCCATCTCCCTTACTTCCAGCTAGTAAGGATCACATAATTCCTAACAAAGTTTTGACACAGATTCCCAATTAGGGCATTCAGAACTTATAGCACGTTGCTGTATGCAAGCACATTCTCATTCAAAGTTGCAATTTACTATGTAGGAACAAGTTTGTATAGGTATTTCAAAGATGCCCAGAACTGAGCTAAACTTGGTATGTCTCCGACTCCTAGAAATAACTTCATGCCCCATCTCCCTTACTTCCAGCTAGTAAGGATCACATAATTCCTAACAAACTTTTGACACAGATTCCCAATTCGGGCATTCAGAACATATAGCACGTTGCTGTAAGCAAGCACATTATCATTCAAAGTTTCAAGTTACTATGTGGGAACAAGTTTGTATAGGTATTTGAAAGATGCCCAGAACTGAGCTAAACTTGGTATGTCTCCAACACCTAGAAATAACTTCATGCAACATCTCCCTTACTACCAGCTAGTAAGAATCACATAATTCCTAACAAAGTTTTGACACAGATTCCCAATTCGGGCATTCAGAACATATATCACGTTGCTGTAAGCAAGCACATTCTCATTCAAAGTTGCAAGTTACTATGTAGGAACAAGTTTGTATAGGTATTTCAAAGATGCCCAGAACTGAGCTAAACTTGGTATGTGTCCAACTCCTAGAAATAACTTCATGCCCCATCTCCCTTACTTCCAGCTAGCAAGGATCACATAATTCCTAACAAAGTTTTGACACAGATTACCAATTCGGGCATTCAGAACATGTAGCACGTTGCTTAAAGCAAGCACATTCTCATTCAAAGTTTCAAGTTACTATGTAGGAACAAGTTTGTATAGGACTTTAAAAGATGCCAGAACTGAGCTATACTTGGTATGTCTCCAACTCCTAGAAATAACTTCACGCCCCAACTCCCTTACTTCCAGATAGTAAGGATCACATAATTCCTAACAAAGTTTTGACACAGATTCCCAATTAGGGCATTCAGAACATATAGCACGTTGCTGTATGCAAGCACATTCTCATTCAAAGTTGCAATTTACCATGTAGGAACAAGTTTGTATAGGTATTTCAAAGATGCCCAGAACTGAGCTAAACTTGGTATGTCTCCGACTCCTAGAAATAACTTCATGCCCCATCTCCCTTACTTCCAGCTAGTAAGGATCACATAATTCCTAAAAAACTTTTGACACAGATTCCCAATTCGGGCATTCAGAACATATAGCACGTTGCTGTAAGCAAGCACATTCTCATTCAAAGTTACAAGTTACTATGTAGGAACAAGTTTGTATAGGTATTTCAAAGATGCCCAGAACTGAGCTAAAGTGGGTATGTCTCCAACTCCTAGAAATAACTTCATGCCCCATCTCCCTTACTTCCAGCTAGTAAAGATCACATAATTCCTAACAAAGTTTTGACACAGATTCCCAATTCGGGCATTCAGAACATATAGCACGTTGCTGTAAGCAAGCACATTCTCATTCAAAGTTGCAAGTTACCATGTAGGAACAAGTTTGTATAGGTATTTCAAAGATGCCCAGAACAGAGCTAAACGTTGTATGTCTCCAACTCCTAGAAATAACTTCATGCCCCATCTCCCTTACTTCCAGCTAGTAAGGATCACATAATTCCTAACAAAGATTTGACACAGACTCCCAATTCGGGCATTCAGAACATACAGCACGTTGCTGTAAGCAAGCACATTCTCATTCAAAGTTGCAAGTTACTATGTAGGAACAAGTTTGTATAGGTATTTCAAAGATTCCCAGAACTGAGCTAAACTGGGTTTGTGTTCAACCTCTAGAAATAACTTCATGCCCCAACTCCCTTACTTCCAGCTAGTAAGAATCAAATAATTCCTAACAGATTTTTGACACAAATTCCCAATTCGGGCATTCAGAACATATAGCACGTTGCTGTAAGCAAGCACATTCTCATTCAAAGTTGCAAGTTACTATGTAGGAACAAGTTTGTATAGGTATTTCAAAGATGCCCAGAACTGAGCTAAACTTGGTAAGCCTCCAACTCCTAGAAATAACTTCATGCCCCATCTCCCTTACTTCCAGCGAGTAAGATTCACATAATTGCTAACAAAGTTTTGACACAGATTCCCATTTCGGGTATTCAGAACATATAGCACGTTGCTGTAAGCAAGCACATTCTCATTCAAAGTTGCAAGATACTATGTAGGAACAAGTTTGTATAGGACTTTCAAAGATGCCCAGAACTGAGCTAAACTTGGTATGTCTCCAACTCCTAGAAATAACTTCATGCCCAATCTCCCTTACTTCCAGCTAGTAAGGATCACATAATTTCAAAGAAAGTTTTGCCACAGATTCCCAATTCGGGCATTCAGAACATATAGCACGTTGCTGTAAGCAAGCACATTCTCATTCAAAGTTGCAAGTTGCTATGTAGGAACAAGTTTGTATAGGGATTTCAATGATGCCCAGAACGGAGCTAAACTTGGTATGTCTCCAACTACTAGAAATATCTTCATGCCCCATCTCCATTACTTCCAGCTAGTAAGGATCACATAATTAATAACAAAATTTTTGAAACAGATTCCCAATTCGGGCATTCAGAACATGTAGGACGTTGCTGTAAGCAAGCACATTCTCATTCAAAGTTGCAAGTTACTATGTAGGAACAAGTTTGTATAGGTATTTCAAAGATGCCCAGAACTGAGCTAAACGTTGTATGTCTCCAACTCCTAGAAATAACTTCATGCCCCATCTCCCTTACTTTCATCTAGTAAGGATCACATAATTCCTAACAAAGTTTTGACACAGATTCCCAATTCGGGCATTCAGAACATATAGCACGTTGCTGTAAGCAAGCACATTCTCATTCAAAGTTTCAAGTTACTATGTAGGAACAAGTTTGTATAGGTATTTGAAAGATGCCCAGAACTGAGCTAAACTTGGTATGTCTCCAACTCCTAGAAATAACTTCATGCAACATCTCCCTTACTACCAGCTAGTAAGGATCACATAATTCCTAACAAAGTTTTGACACAGATTCCAAATTCGGGCATTCAGAACATATAGAAATTTGCTGTAAGCAAGCACATTCTCATTCAAAGTTGCAAGTTACTATGTAGGAACAAGTTTGTATAGGTATTTCAAAGATGCCCAGAACTGAGCTAAACTTGGTATGTCTCCAACTCCTAGAAATAACTTCATGCCCCATCTCCCTTACTTCCAGCTAGCAAGGATCACATAATTCCTAACAAAGTTTTGACACAGATTACCAATTCGGGCATTCAGAACATGTAGCACGTTGCTTAAAGCAAGCACATTCTCATTCAAAGTTTCAAGTTACTATGTAGGAACAAGTTTGTATAGGTATTTCAAAGATGCCCAGAACTGAGCTAAACGTTGTATGTCTCCAACTCCTAGAAATAACTTCATGCCCCATCTCCCTTACTTCCAGCTAGTAAGGATCACATAATTCCTAACAAAGTTTTGACACAGATTCCCAATTCGGGCATTCAGAACATATAGCACGTTGCTGTAAGCAAGCACTGTCTCTCTCCAAGTAGCAAGTTATTATGTAGGAACAAGTTTGTATAGGTATTTCAAAGATGCAAAGAACTGAGCTAAATGTTGTATGTCTCCAACTCCTAGAAATAACTTCATGCCCCATCTCCCTTACTTCCAGCTAGTAAGGATCACATAATTCCTAACAAAGTTTTGACACAGATTCCCAATTCGGGCATTCAGAACATATAGCACCTTGCTGTAAGCAAGCACATTCTCATTCAAAGGTGAAAGTTACTATGTAGGAACAAGTTTGTATAGGACTTTCAAAGATGCCAGAACTGAGCTAAACGTTGTATGTCTCCAACTCCTAGAAATAACTTCATGCCCCAACTCCCTTACTTCCAGCTAGTAAGGATCACATAATTCCTAACAAAGTTTTGACACAGATTCCCAATTCTGGCATTCAGAACATATAGCACGTTACTGTAAGCAAGCACTGTCTCTCTCCAAGTAGCAAGTTATTATGTAGGAACAAGTTTGAATAGGTATTTCAAAGATGCCCAGAACTGAGCTAAATGTTGTATGTCTCCAACTCCTAGAAATAACTTCATGCCCCATCTCCCTTACTTCCAGCTAGTAAGGATCACATAATTCCTAACAAAGATTTGACGCAGATTCCCAATTCGGGCATTCAGAACATATAGCACGTTGCTGTAATCAAGCACATTCTCATTCAAAGTTCCAAGTTACTATGTAGGAACAAGTTTGTATAGGTATTTCAAAGATGCCCAGAACTGTGCTAAACTTGGTATGTGTCCAACTCCTAGAAATATCTTCATGCCCCAACTCCCTTACTTCCAGCTAGTAAGGATCACATAATTTCTAACAAAGTTTTGACACAGATTCCCAATTAGGGCATTCAGAACATATAGCACGTTGCTGTATGCAAGCACATTCTCATTCAAAGTTGCAATTTACTATGTAGGAACAAGTTTGTATAGGTATTTCAAAGATGCCCAGAACTGAGCTAAACTTGGTATGTCTCCGACTCCTAGAAATAACTTCATGCCCCATCTGCCTTACTTCTAGCTAGTAAGGATCACATAATTCCTAACAAACTTTTGACACAGATTCCCAATTCGGGCATTCAGAACATATAGCACGTTGCTGTAAGCAAGCACTGTCTCTTTCCAAGTAGCAAGTTATTATGTAGGAACAAGTTTGTATAGGTATTTCAAAGATGCCCAGAACTGAGCAAAACTTGGTATGTCTCCAACTCCTAGAAATAACTTCATGCCCCATCTCGCTTACTTCCAGCTAGTAAGGATCACATAATTCCTAACAAAGATTTGACACAGACTCCCAATTCAGGCATTCAGAACATATAGCACGTTGCTGTAAGCAAGCACATTCTCATTCAAAGGTGAAAGTTACTATGTAGGAAAAAGTTTGTATAGGACTTTCAAAGATGCCCAGAACTGTGCTAAACTTGGTATGTCTCCAACTCCTCAGAAATAACTTCATGCCCCAACTCCCTTACTTCCACCTAGTAAGGATCACATAATTCCTAACAAATTTTTGACACAGATTCCCAATTCGGGCATTCAGAACATATAGCACGTTGCCGGAAGCAAGCACATTCTCATTCAAAGGTGAAAGTTACTATGTAGGAACAAGTTTGTATAGGTTTTTCAAAGATGTCCAGAACTGAGCTAAACTTGTTATGTCTCCAAGTCCTAGAAATAACTTCATTCCCCATCTCCCTTACTTCCAGCTAGTAAGGATCACATAATTCCTAACAAAGTTTTGACACAGATTCCCAATTCGGGCATTCAGAACATGTAGGACGTTGCTGTAAGCAAGCACATTCTCATTCAAAGTTGCAAGTTACTATGTAGGAACAAGTTTGTATAGGTATTTCAAAGATGCCCAGAACTGAGCTAAACGTTGTATGTCTCCAACTCCTAGAAATAACTTCATACCCAATCTCCCTTACTTCCTGCTAGTAAGGATCACATAATTCCTAACAAAGTTTTGACACAGATTCCCAATTCGGGCATTCAGAACATATAGCACGTTGCTGTAAGCAAGCACATTCTCATTCAAAGTTACAAGTTACTATGTAGGAACAGGTTTGTATAGGTATTTCAAAGATGCCCAGAACTGAGCTAAACTTGGTATGTCTCCAACTCCTAGAAATAACTTCATGCCCCATCTCCCTTACTTTCATCTAGTAAGGATCACATAATTCCTAACAAAGTTTTGAAACAGATTCCCAATTCGGGCATTCAGAACATATAGCACGTTGCTGTAAGCAAGCACATTCTCATTCAAAGTTTCAAGTTACTATGTAGGAACAAGTTTGTATAGGTATTTGAAAGATGCCCAGAACTGAGCTAAACTTGGTATGTCTCCAACTCCTAGAAATAACTTCATGCAACATCTCCCTTACTACCAGCTAGTAAGGATCACATAATTCCTAACAAAGTTTTGACACAGATTCCAAATTCGGGCATTCAGAACATATAGAAATTTGCTGTAAGCAAGCACATTCTCATTCAAAGTTGCAAGTTACTATGTAGGAACAAGTTTGTATAGGTATTTCAAAGATGCCCAGATCTGAGCTAAACTTGGTATGTCTCCAACTCCTAGAAATAACTTCATGCCCCATCTCCCTTACTTCCAGCTAGCAAGGATCACATAATTCTTAACAAAGTTTTGACACAGATTACCAATTCGGGCATTCAGAACATGTAGCACGTTGCTTAAAGCAAGCACATTCTCATTCAAAGTTTCAAGTTACTATGTAGGAACAAGTTTGTATAGGACTTTCAAAGATGCCAGAACTGAGCTATACTTGGTATGTCTCCAACTCGTAGAAATACCTTCACGCCCCAACTCCCTTACTTCCAGATAGTAAGGATCACATAATTGCTAACAAAGTTTTGACACAGATTCCCAATTAGGGCATTCAGAACATAGAGCACGTTGCTGTATGCAAGCACATTCTCATTCAAAGTTGCAATTTACTATGTAGAAACAAGTTTGTATAGGTATTTCAAAGATGCCCAGAACTGAGCTAAACTTGGTATGTCTCCGACTCCTAGAAATAACTTCATGCCCCATCTCCCTTACTTCCAGCTAGTAAGGATCACATAATTCCTAAAAAAATTCTGACACAGATTCCCAATTCGGGCATTCAGAACATATAGCACGTTGCTGTAAGCAAGCACATTCTCATTCAAATTTACAAGTTACTATGTAGGAACAAGTTTGTATAGGTATTTCAAAGATGCCCAGAACTGAGCTAAACTTGGTATGTCTCCAACTCCTAGAAATAACTTCATGCCCCATCTCCCTTACTTCCAGCTAGTAAAGATCACATAATTCCTAACAAAGTTTTGACACAGATTCCCAATTCGGGCATTCAGAACATATAGCACGTTGCTGTAAGCAAGCACATTCTCATTCAAAGTTGCAAGTTACTATGTAGGAACAAGTTTGTATAGTTATTTCAAATTGCCCAGAACTGAGCTAAACTTGGTATGTGTCCAACTCCTAGAAATAACTTCATGCCCCATCTCCCTTTCTTCCAGCTAGTAAGGATCACATAATTCCTAACAAAGATTTGACACAGATTCCCAATTCGGGCATTCAGAACATACAGCACGTTGCTGTAAGCAAGCACATTCTCATTCACAGTTGCAAGTTACTATGTAGGGACAAGTTTGTATAGGTATTTCAAAGATGCTCAGAACTGAGCTAAACGTTGTATGTCTCCAACTCCTAGAAATAACTTCATGCCCCATCGCCCTTATTTCCAGCTAGTATGGATCACATAATTGCTAACAAAGTTTTGACACAGAATCCCAATTCGGGCATTAGGAACATATAGCACGTTGCTGTAAGCAAGCATATTCTCATTCAAAGTTGCAAGTTAGTATGTAGGAACAAGTTTGTATAGGTATTTCAAAGATGCCCAGAACTGAGCTAAACTTGGTATGTCTCCAACTCCTAGAAATAACTTCTTGCCCCATCTCCCTTACTTCCAGCTAGTAAGGATCACATAATTCCTAACAAATATTTGACACAGATTCCCAATTCGGGCATTCAGAACATATAGCACGTTGCTGTAAGCAAGCACATTCTCATTCAAAGTTGCAAGTTACTATGTAGGAACAAGTTTGTATAGGTATTTCAAAGATGCCCAGAACTGAGCTAAACTTGGTATGTCTCCAACTCCTAGAAATAACTTCATTCCCCATCTCCCATACTTCCAGCTAGTAAGGATCACATAATTCCTAACAAAGTTTTGACACAGATTCCCAATTCGGGCATTCAGAACATACAGCACGTTGCTGTAAGCAAGCACATTCTTATTCAAAGTTGCAAGTTACTAGGTAGGAACAAGTTTGTATAGGTATTTCAAAGATGCCCAGAACTGAACTAAATTGGTATGTCTCCAACTCCTAGAAATAACTTCATGCCCCATCTCCCTTACTTCCATCTAGTAAGGATCACATAATTCCTAACAAAGTTTTGACACAGATTCCCAATTCGGGCATTCAGAACATATAGCACGTTGCTGTAAGCAAGCATATTCTCATTCAAAGTTGCAAGTTAGTATTAGGAACAAGTTTGTATAGGTATTTCAAAGATGCCCAGAACTGAGCTAAACTTGCTATGTCTCCAACTCCTAGAAATAACTTCATGCCCCATCTCCCTTACTTCCAGCTAGTAAGGATCACAAAATTCCTAACAAAGTTTTGACACAGATTCCCAATTCGGGCATTCAGAACATATAGCACGTTGCTGTAAGCAAGCACATTCTCATTCAAAGTTGCAAGTTACTATGTAGGAACAAGTTTGTATAGGTATTTCAAAGATGCCCAGAACTGAGCTAAACTTGGTATGTCTCCAACTCCTAGAAATAACTTCAAGACCCATCTCCCTTACTTCCAGCTGGTAAGGATCACATAATTCCTAACAAAGTTTTGACACAGATTCCCAATTCGGGCATTCAGAATATATGGCACGTTCCTTTAAGCAACTACTTTTTCATTCCAAGTAGCAAGTTACTATGTAGGAACAAGTTTGTATAGGTATTTTAAAGATGCACAGAACTGAGCAAAACTTGGTATGTCTCCAACTCCTAGAAATAACTTCATGCCCCATCTCCCTTACTTCCAGCTAGTAAGAATCACATAATTCCTAACAAAGTTTTGACACAGATTCCCAATTCGGGCATTCAGAACATGTAGCACGATGCTTGAAGCAAGCACTTTCTCATTCCAAGTAGCAAGTTACAATGTAGGAAGAAGTTTCTATAGGTATTTCAAAGATGCCCAGAACTGAGCTAAAGTGGGTATGTCTCCAACTCCTAGAAATAACTTCATGCCCCAACTCCCTTACTTCCAGCTAGTAAGGATCACATAATTTCTAATAAAGTTTTGACACAGATTCCCAATTCGGGCATTCAGAACATATAGCACGTTGCTGTAAGCAAGCAAATTCTCACTCAAAGTGGCAAGTTACTATGTAGGAACAAGTTTGTATAGGTATTTCAAAGATGCACAGAACTGAGCTAAAGTGGGTATGTCTCAAACTCCTAGAAATATCTTCATACCCCATCTCCCATACTTCCAGCTGGTAAGGATCACATAATTCCTAACAAAGTTTTGACACAGATTCCCAATTCGGGCATTCAGAACATGTATGACGTTGCTTTAAGCAAGCACTTTCTCATTCCAAGTATCAAGTTACTAGGTAGGAAAAAGTTTCTATAGGTATTTCAAAGATGCCCAGAACTGAGCTAAAGTGGGTATGTCTCCAACTACTAGAAATATCATCATGCCCCATCTCCCTTACTTCCATCTAGTAAGGATCACATAATTCCTAACAAAGTTTTGACACAGATTCCCAATCCGGGCATTCAGAACATATAGCACGTTGCTGTAAGCAAGCACATTCTCATTCAAAGGTGAAAGTTACTATGTAGGAAAAAGTTTGTATAGGACTTTCAAAGATGCCCAGAACTGAGCTAAACTTGGTATGTCTCCAACTCCTAGAAATAACTTCATGCCCCAACTCCCTTACTTCCAGCTAGTAAGGATCACATAATTCCTAACAAAGTTTTGACACAGATTCCCAATTCGGGCATTCAGAACATGTAGCACGTTACCGTAAGCAAGCACATTCTCATTCAAAGGTGAAATTTACTATGTAGGAACAAGTTTGTATAGGTATTTCAAAGATGTCCAGAACTGAGTTAAACTTGGTATGTCTCCAACTCCTAGAAATAACTTCATGCCCCATCTCCCTTACTTCCAGCTAGTAAGGATCACATAATTCCTAACAAAGTTTTGACACAGATTCCCAATTCGGGCATTCAGAACATACAGCACGTTGCTGTAAGCAAGCACATTCTCATTCAAAGTTGCAAGTTACTATGTAGGAACAAGTTTGTATAGGTATTTCAAAGATGCCCAGAACTGAGCTAAACGTTGTATGTCTCCAACTCCTAGAAATAACTTCATGCCCCATCTCCCTTACTTCCAGCTAGTAAGGATCACATAATTCCTAACAAAGTTTTGACACAGATTCCCAATTCGGGCATTCAGAACATATAGCACGTTGCTGTAAGCAAGCACATTCTCATTCAAAGTTACAAGTTACTATGTAGGAACAGGTTTGTATAGGTATTTCAAAGATGCCCAGAACTGAGCTAAACTTGGTATGTCTCCAACTCCTAGAAATAACTTCATGCCCCATCTCCCTTACTTTCATCTAGTAAGGATCAAATAATTCCTAACAAAGTTTTGACACAGATTCCCAATTCGGGCATTCAGAACATATAGCACGTTGCTGTAAGCAAGCACATTCTCATTCAAAGTTTCAAGTTACTATGTAGGAACAAGTTTGTATAGGTATTTGAAAGATGCCCAGAACTGAGCTAAACTTGGTATGTCTCCAACTCCTAGAAATAACTTCATACAACATCTCCCTTACTACCAGCTAGTAAGGATCACATAATTCCTAACAAAGTTTTGACACAGATTACCAATTCGGGCATTCAGAACATGTAGCACGTTGCTTAAAGCAAGCACATTCTCATTCAAAGTTTCAAGTTACTATGTAGGAACAAGTTTGTATAGGTGTTTCAAAGATGCCCAGAACTGAGCTATACTTGGTATGTCTCCAACTCCTAGAAATAACTTCACGCCCCATCTCCCTTACTTTCAGATAGTAAGGATCACATAATTGCTAACAAAGTTTTGACACAGATTCCCAATTAGGGCATTCAGAACATATAGCACGTTGCTGTATGCAAGCACATTCTCATTCAAAGTTGCAATTTACTATGTAGGAACAAGTTTGTATAGGTATTTCAAAGATGCCCAGAACTGAGCTAAACTTGGTATGTCTCCGACTCCTAGAAATAACTTCATGCCCCATCTCCCTTACTTCCAGCTAGTAAGGATCACATAATTCCTAAAAAACTTCTGACACAGATTCCCAATTCGGGCATTCAGAACATATAGCACGTTGCTGTAAGCAAGCACATTCTCATTCAAATTTACAAGTTACTATGTAGGAACAAGTTTGTATAGGTATTTCAAAGATGCCCAGAACTGAGCTAAAGTGGGTATGTCTCCAACTCCTAGAAATAACTTCATGCCCCATCTCCCTTACTTCCAGCTAGTAAAGATCACATAATTCCTAACAAAGTTTTGACACAGATTCCCAATTCGGGCATTCAGAACATATAGCACGTTGCTGTAAGCAAGCACATTCTCATTCAAAGTTGCAAGTTACTATGTAGGAACAAGTTTGTATAGTTATTTCAAATTGCCCAGAACTGAGCTAAACTTGGTATGTGTCCAACTCCTAGAAATAACTTCATGCCCCATCTCCCTTTCTTCCAGCTAGTAAGGATCACATAATTCCTAACAAAGATTTGACACAGATTCCCAATTCGGGCATTCAGAACATACAGCACGTTGCTGTAAGCAAGCACATTCTCATTCACAGTTGCAAGTTACTATGTAGGGACAAGTTTGTATAGGTATTTCAAAGATGCTCAGAACTTAGCTAAACGTTGTATGTCTCCAACTCCTAGAAATAACTTCATGCCCCATCGCCCTTATTTCCAGCCAGTAAGGATCACATAATTTCTAACAAAGTTTTGACACAGAATCCCAATTCGGTCATTAGGACCATATAGCACGTTGCTGTAAGCAAGCACATTCTCATTCAAAGTTGCAAGTTCCTATGTAGGAACAAGTTTGTATAGGTATTTCAAAGATGCCCAGAACTGAGCTAAACTTGGTATGTCTCCAACTCCTAGAAATAACTTCTTGCCCCATCTCCCTTACTTCCAGCTAGTAAGGATCACATAATTCCTAACAAAGTTTTGACACAGATTCCCAATTCGGGCCTTCAGAACATATAGCACGTTGCTGTAAGCAAGCAAATTCTCATTCAAAGTTGCAAGTTACTATGTAGGAAGAAGTTTCTATAGGTATTTCAAAGATGCCCAGAACTGAGCTAAAGTGGGTATGTCTCCAACTCCTAGAAATAACTTCATGCCCCATCTCCCTTACTTCCAGCTAGTAAGGATCACATAATTCCTAACAAAGTTTTGACACAGATTCCCAATTTGGGCATTCAGAACATATAGCACGTTGCTCTAAGCAAGCACATTCTCATTCAAAGTTGCAAGTTACTAGGTAGGAACAAGTTTGTATAGGTATTTCACAGATGCCCAGAACTGAGCTAAACTTGGTATGTGTCCAACCTCTAGAAATAACTTCATGCCCCAACTCCCTTACTTCCACCTAGTAAGGATCACATAATTCCTAACAAAGTTTTGACACAAATTCCCAATTCGGGCATTCAGAACATATAGCACGTTGCTGTAAGCAAGCACATTCTCATTCAAAGTTGCAAGTTACTATGTAGGAACAAGTTTGTATAGCTATTTCAAAGATGCCCAGAACTGAGCTAAACTTGGTAAGTCTCCAACTCCTAGATATAACTTCATGTCCCATCTCCCTTACTTCCAGCGAGTAAGATTCACATAATTCCTAACAAAGTTTTGACACAGATTCCCAATTCGGGCATTCAGAACATATAGCACGTTGCTGTAAGCAAGCACATTCTCATTCAAAGTTGCAAGTTACTATGTAGGAACAAGTTTGTACAGAACTTTCAAAGATGCCCAAAACTGAGCTAAACTTGGTAAGTCTCCAACTCCTAGAAATAACTTCATGCCCCATCTCCCTTACTTCCAGCTAGTATGGATCACATAATTTCAAAGAAAGTTTTGACACAGATTCCCAATTCGGGCATTCAGAACATATAGCACGTTGCTGTAAGCAAGCACATTCTCATTCAAAGTGTCAAGTTACTATGTAGGAACAAGTTTGTATAGGTATTTCAAAGATGCCCAGAACTGAGCTAAACTTGGTATGTCTCCAACTCCTAGAAATAACTTCATGCCACATCGCCCTTACTTCCAGCTGTTAAGGATCACATAATTCCTTACAAAGTTTTGACACAGATTCCCAATTCGGGCATTCAGAATATATGGCACGTTCCTTTAAGCAACTACTTTTTCATTCCAAGTAGAAAGTTACTATGTAGGAACAAGTTTGTATAGGTATTTTAAAGATGCCCAGAACTGAGGTAAAGTGGGTATGTCTCCAACTCCTAGAAATAACTTCATGCCCCATCTCCCTTACTTCCAGCTAGTAAGGATCACATAATTCCTAACAAAGTTTTGACACAGATTCCCAATTCGGGCATTCAGAACATATAGCACGTTGCTGTTAGCAAGCACATTCTCATTCAAAGTTGCAAGTTACTATGTAGGAACAAGTTTGTATAGGTATTTCAAAGATGCCCAGAACTGAGCTAAACTTGGTATGTCTCCAACCTCTAGAAATAACTTCATGCCCCATCTCCTTTACTTTCAGCTTCTAAGGATCACATAATTCCTAACAATGTTTTGACACAGATTCCCAATTCGGGCATTCAGAACATATAGCACGTTGCTGTAAGCAAGCACATTCTCATTCAAAGTTGCAAGTTACTATGTAGGAACAAGTTTGTATAGGTATTTCAAAGATGCCCAGAACTGAGCTAAACTTGGTATGTCTCCAACTCCTAGAAATAACTTCATGCCCCATCTCCCTTACTTCCAGCTAGTAAGATTCACATAATTCCTAACAAAGTTTTGACACAGATTCCCAATTCGGGCATTCAGAACATATAGCACGGTGCTTTAAGCAAGCACTTTCTCATTCCATGTAGCAAGTTACTAGGTAGGAACAAGTTTGTATAGCTATTTCAAAGACGCAAAGAACTGAGCTAAAGTAGGTATGTCTCCATCTCCTAGACAAAACTTCATGCCCCATCTCCATTACTTCCAGCTAGTAAGGATCACATAATTCCTAACAAAGTTTTGACACAGATTCCCAATTCGGGCATTCAGAACATATAGCACGTTGCTGTAAGAAAGCACATTCTCATTCAAAGTTGCAAGTTACTATGTAGGAAGAAGTTTCTATAGGACTTTCAAAGATGCCCAGAACTGAGCTAAACTTGGTATGTCTCCAACTCCTAGAAATAACTTCATGCCCCATCTCCCTTACTTCCAGCTAGTAAGGATCACATAGTCCTAAGAAAGATTTGACACAGATTCCCAATTCGGGCATTCAGAATATACGGCACGTTCCTTTAAGCAACTACTTTTTCATTCCAAGTTGTAAGTTACTATGTAGGAGCAAGTTTGTATAGGTGTTTTAAAGATGCCCAGAACTGAGGTAAAGTGGGTATGTCTCCAACTCCTAGAAATAACTTCATGCCCCATCTCCCTTACTTCCAGCTAGTAAGATTCACATAATTCCTAACAAAGTTTTGACACAGATTCCCAATTCGGGCATTCAGAACATATAGCACGTTGCTGTAAGCAAGCACATTCTCATTCAAAGTTGCAAGTTACTATGTAGGAACAAGTTTGTATAGGACTTTCAAAGATGCCCAGAACTGAGCTAAACTTGGTATGTCTCCAACTCCTAGAAATAACTTCATGCCCCATCTCCCTTACTTCCAGCTAGTATGGATCACATAATTTCAAAGAAAGATTTGACACAGAATCCCAATTCAGGCATTCAGAACATATAGCACGTTGCTGTAAGCAAGCACATTCTCATTCAAAGTTACAAGTTACTATGTAGGAACAAGTTTTTATAGGTATTTCAAAGATGCCCAGAACTGAGCTAAACTTGGTATGTCTCCAACCTCTAGAAATAACTTCATGCCCCATCTCCCTTACTTCCAGCTTCTAAGGATCACATAATTCCTAACAATGTTTTGACACAGATTCCCAATTCGGGCATTCAGAACATATAGCACGTTGCTGTAAGCAAGCACATTCTCATTCAAAGTTGCAAGTTACTATGTAGGAACAAGTTTGTATAGGTATTTCAAAGATGCCCAGAACTGAGCTAAACTTGCTATGTCTCCAACTCCTAGAAATAACTTCATGCCCCATCTCCCTTACTTCCAGCTAGTAAGATTCACATAATTCCTAACAAAGTTTTGACACAGATTCCCAATTCGGGCATTCAGAACATATAGCACGGTGCTTTAAGCAAGCACTTTCTCATTCCATGTAGCAAGTTACTAGGTAGGAACAAGTTTGTATAGCTATTTCAAAGACGCAAAGAACTGAGCTAAAGTAGGTATGTCTCCATCTCCTAGACAAAACTTCATGCCCCATCTCCATTACTTCCAGCTAGTAAGGATCACATAATTCCTAACAAAGTTTTGACACAGATTCCCAATTCGGGCATTCAGAACATATAGCACGTTGCTGTAAGAAAGCACATTCTCATTCAAAGTTGCAAGTTACTATGTAGGAAGAAGTTTCTATAGGACTTTAAAAGATGCCCAGAACTGAGCTAAACTTGGTATGTCTCCAACTCCTAGAAATAACTTCCTGCCCCATCTCCCTTACTTCCAACTAGTATGGATCACATAATTTCAAAGAAAGTTTTGACACAGATTCCCAATTCGGGCATTCAGAACATATAGCACGTTGCTGTAAGCAAGCACATTCTCATTCAAAGTGGCAAGTTACTATGTAGGAACAAGTTTGTATAGGTATTTCAAAGATGCCCAGAACTGAGCTAAACTTGGTATGTCTCCAACTCCTAGAAATAACTTCATGCCACATCGCCCTTACTTCCAGCTGTTAAGGATCACATAATTCCTTACAAAGTTTTGACACAGATTCCCAATTCGGGCATTCAGAATATATGGCACGTTCCTTTAAGCAACTACTTTTTCATTCCAAGTAGAAAGTTACTATGTAGGAACAAGTTTGTATAGGTATTTTAAAGATGCCCAGAACTGAGGTAAAGTGGGTATGTCTCCAACTCCTAGAAATAACTTCATGCCCCATCTCCCTTACTTCCAGCTAGTAAGGATCACATAATTCCTAACAAAGTTTTGACACAGATTCCCAATTCGGGCATTCAGAACATATAGCACGTTGCTGTTAGCAAGCACATTCTCATTCAAAGTTGCAAGTTACTATGTAGGAACAAGTTTGTATAGGTATTTCAAAGATGCCCAGAACTGAACTAAACTTGGTATGTCTCCAACCTCTAGAAATAACTTCATGCCCCATCTCCCTTGCTTTCAGCTTCTAAGGATCACATAATTCCTAACAATGTTTTGACACAGATTCCCAATTCGGGCATTCAGAACATATAGCACGTTGCTGTAAGCAAGCACATTCTCATTCAAAGTTGCAAGTTACTATGTAGGAACAAGTTTGTATAGGTATTTCAAAGATGCCCAGAACTGAGCTAAACTTGGTATGTCTCCAACTCCTAGAAATAACTTCATGCCCCATCTCCCTTACTTCCAGCTAGTAAGATTCACATAATTCCTAACAAAGTTTTGACACAGATTCCCAATTCGGGCATTCAGAACATATAGCACGGTGCTTTAAGCAAGCACTTTCTCATTCCATGTAGCAAGTTACTAGGTAGGAACAAGTTTGTATAGCTATTTCAAAGACGCAAAGAACTGAGCTAAAGTAGGTATGTCTCCATCTCCTAGACAAAACTTCATGCCCCATCTCCATTACTTCCAGCTAGTAAGGATCACATAATTCCTAACAAAGTTTTGACACAGATTCCCAATTCGGGCATTCAGAACATATAGCACGTTGCTGTAAGAAAGCACATTCTCATTCAATGTTGCAAGTTACTATGTAGGAAGAAGTTTCTATAGGACTTTCAAAGATGCCCAGAACTGAGCTAAACTTGGTATGTCTCCAACTCCTAGAAATAACTTCATGTCCCATCTCCCTTACTTCCAGCTAGTAAGGATCACATAGTCCTAAGAAAGATTTGACACAGATTCCCAATTCGGGCATTCAGAATATACGGCACGTTCCTTTAAGCAACTACTTTTTCATTCCAAGTTGTAAGTTACTATGTAGGAGCAAGTTTGTATAGGTGTTTTAAAGATGCCCAGAACTGAGGTAAAGTGGGTATGTCTCCAACTCCTAGAAATAACTTCATGCCCCATCTCCCTTACTTCCAGCTAGTAAGGTTCACATAATTCCTAACAAAGTTTTGACACAGATTCCCAATTCGGGCATTCAGAACATATAGCACGTTGCTGTAAGCAAGCACATTCTCATTCAAAGTTGCAAGTTACTATGTAGGAACAAGTTTGTATAGGACTTTCAAAGATGCCCAGAACTGAGCTAAACTTGGTATGTCTCCAACTCCTAGAAATAACTTCATGCCCCATCTCCCTTACTTCCAGCTAGTATGGATCACATAATTTCAAAGAAAGATTTGACACAGAATCCCAATTCAGGCATTCAGAACATATAGCACGTTGCTGTAAGCAAGCACATTCTCATTCAAAGTTGCAAGTTACTATGTAGGAACAAGTTTGTATAGGTATTTCAAAGATGCCCAGAACTGAGCTAAACTTGGTATGTCTCCAACCTCTAGAAATAACTTCATGCCCCATCTCCCTTACTTCCAGCTTCTAAGGATCACATAATTCCTAACAATGTTTTGACACAGATTCCCAATTCGGGCATTCAGAACATATAGCACGTTGCTGTAAGCAAGCACATTCTCATTCAAAGTTGCAAGTTACTATGTAGGAACAAGTTTGTATAGGTATTTCAAAGATGCCCAGAACTGAGCTAAACTTGCTATGTCTCCAACTCCTAGAAATAACTTCATGCCCCATCTCCCTTACTTCCAGCTAGTAAGATTCACATAATTCCTAACAAAGTTTTGACACAGATTCCCAATTCGGGCATTCAGAACATATAGCACGGTGCTTTAAGCAAGCACTTTCTCATTCCATGTAGCAAGTTACTAGGTAGGAACAAGTTTGTATAGCTATTTCAAAGACGCAAAGAACTGAGCTAAAGTAGGTATGTCTCCATCTCCTAGACAAAACTTCATGCCCCATCTCCATTACTTCCAGCTAGTAAGGATCACATAATTCCTAACAAAGTTTTGACACAGATTCCCAATTCGGGCATTCAGAACATATAGCACGTTGCTGTAAGAAAGCACATTCTCATTCAAAGTTGCAAGTTACTATGTAGGAAGAAGTTTCTATAGGACTTTCAAAGATGCCCAGAACTGAGCTAAACTTGGTATGTCTCCAACTCCTAGAAATAACTTCCTGCCCCATCTCCCTTACTTCCAGCTAGTAAGGATCACATAATTCCTAACAAAGTTTTGACACAGATTCCCAATTCGGGCATTCAGAACATATAGCACGTTGCTGTAAGCAAGCACATTCTCATTCAAAGTTGCAAGTTACTATGTAGGAACAAGTTTGTATAGGTGTTTCTAAGATGCCCAGAACTGAGCTAAACTTGGTATGTCTCCAACTCCTAGAAATAACTTCATGCACCATCTCCTTTACTTCCAGCTAGTAAGGATCACATAATTCCTACAAAGTTTTGACACAGATTCCCAATTCGGGCATTCAGAACATACAGCACGTTGCTGTAATCAAGGACATTCTCATTCAAAGTTGCAAGTTACTATGTAGGAACAAGTTTGTATAGGTATTTCAAAGATGCCCAGAACTGAGCTAAACTTGGTATGTCTCCAACTCCTAGAAATAACTTCATGCCCCATCTCCCTTACTTCCAGCTAGTAAGGATCACATAATTCCTAACAAAGTTTTGACACAGTTTCCGAATTCAGTCATTCAGAACATATAGCACGTTGCTGTAAGCAAGCACATTCTCATTCAAAGTTGCAAGTTACTATGTAGGAACAAGTTTGTATAGGACTTTCAAAGATGCCCAGAACTGAGCTAAACTTGGTAAGTCTCCAACTCCTAGAAATAACTTCATGTCCCATCTCCCTTACTTCCAGCGAGTAAGATTCACATAATTCCTAACAAAGTTTTGACACAGATTCCCAATTCGGGCATTCAGAACATATAGCACGTTGCTGTAAGAAAGCACATTCTCATTCAAAGTTGCAAGTTACTATGTAGGAACAAGTTTGTATAGGTATTTCAAAGATGCCCAGAACTGAGCTAAACTTGGTATGTCTCCAACTCCTAGAAATAACTTCATGCCACATCGCCCTTACTTCCAGCTGTTAAGGATCACATAATTCCTTACAAAGTTTTGACACAGATTCCCAATTCGGGCATTCAGAATATATGGCACGTTCCTTTAAGCAACTACTTTTTCATTCCAAGTAGAAAGTTACTATGTAGGAACAAGTTTGTATAGGTATTTTAAAGATGCCCAAAACTGAGGTAAAGTGGGTATGTCTCCAACTCCTAGAAATAACTTCATGCCCCATCTCCCTTACTTCCAGCTAGTAAGATTCACATAATTCCTAACAAAGTTTTGACACAGATTCCCAATTCGGGCATTCAGAATATATAGCACGTTGCTGTTAGCAAGCACATTCTCATTCAAAGTTGCAAGTTACTATGTAGGAACAAGTTTGTATAGGTATTTCACAGATGCCCAGAACAGAGCTAAACTTGGTATGTGTCCAACCTCTAGAAATAACTTCATGCCCCAACTCCCTTACTTCCACCTAGTAAGGATCACATAATTCCTAACAAAGATTTGACACAAATTCCCAATTCGGTCATTCAGAACATATAGCACGTTGCTGTAAGCAAGCACATTCTCATTCAAAGTTGCAAGTTACTATGTAGGAACAAGTTTGTATAGGTATTTCAAAGATGCCCAGAACTGAGCTAAACTTGGTTTGTCTCCAACTCCTAGAAATAACTTCATGCCCCATCTCCCTTACTTCCAGCTAGTAAGATTCACATAATTCCTAACAAAGTTTTGACACAGATTCCCAATTCGGGCATTCAGAACATATAGCACGTTGCTGTAAGAAAGCACATTCTCATTCAAAGTTGCAAGTTACTATGTAGGAAGAAGTTTCTATAGGACTTTCAAAGATGCCCAGAACTGAGCTAAACTTGGTATGTCTCCAACTCCTAGAAATAACTTCATGCCCCATCTCCCTTACTTCCAGCTAGTAAGGATCACATAGTCCTAAGAAAGATTTGACACAGATTCCCAATTCGGGCATTCAGAATATACGGCACGTTCCTTTAAGCAACTACTTTTTCATTCCAAGTTGTAAGTTACTATGTAGGAGCAAGTTTGTATAGGTGTTTTAAAGATGCCCAGAACTGAGGTAAAGTGGGTATGTCTCCAACTCCTAGAAATAACTTCATGCCCCATCTCCCTTACTTCCAGCTAGTAAGATTCACATAATTCCTAACAAAGTTTTGACACAGATTCCCAATTCGGGCATTCAGAACATATAGCACGTTGCTGTAAGCAAGCACATTCTCATTCAAAGTTGCAAGTTACTATGTAGGAACAAGTTTGTATAGGACTTTCAAAGATGCCCAGAACTGAGCTAAACTTGGTATGTCTCCAACTCCTAGAAATAACTTCATGCCCCATCTCCCTTACTTCCAGCTAGTATGGATCACATAATTTCAAAGAAAGATTTGACACAGAATCCCAATTCAGGCATTCAGAACATATAGCACGTTGCTGTAAGCAAGCACATTCTCATTCAAAGTTGCAAGTTACTATGTAGGAACAAGTTTGTATAGGTATTTCAAAGATGCCCAGAACTGAGCTAAACTTGGTATGTCTCCAACCTCTAGAAATAACTTCATGCCCCATCTCCCTTACTTCCAGCTTCTAAGGATCACATAATTCCTAACAATGTTTTGACACAGATTCCCAATTCGGGCATTCAGAACATATAGCACGTTGCTGTAAGCAAGCACATTCTCATTCAAAGTTGCAAGTTACTATGTAGGAACAAGTTTGTATAGGTATTTCAAAGATGCCCAGAACTGAGCTAAACTTGGTATGTCTCCAACTCCTAGAAATAACTTCATGCCCCATCTCCCTTACTTCCAGCTAGTAAGATTCACATAATTCCTAACAAAGTTTTGACACAGATTCCCAATTCGGGCATTCAGAACATATAGCACGGTGCTTTAAGCAAGCACATTCTCATTCAAAGTTGCAAGTTACTATGTAGGAACAAGTTTGTATAGGTATTTCAAAGATGCCCAGAACTGAGCTAATCTTGGTATGTCTCCAACTCCTAGAAATAACTTCATGCCCCATCTCCCTTACTTCCAGCTAGTAAGGATCACATAATTCCTAACAAAGTTTTGACACAGATTCCCAATTCGGGCATTCAGAACATGTAGCTCGTTGCTGTAAGAAAACACATTCTCATTCAAAGATTCAAGTTACAATGTAGGAACATGTTTGTATAGGACTTTCAAAGATGCCAGAACTGAGCTATACTTGGTATGTCTCCAACTCCTAGAAATAACTTCACGCCCCAACTCCCTTACTTCCAGCTAGTAAGGATCACATAATTCCTAAAAAAGTTTTGAAACAGATTCCCAATTCGGGCATTCAGAACATATAGCACATTGCTGTAAGCAAGCACATTCTCATTCAAAGTTTCAAGTTACTATGTAGGAACAAGATTGTATAGGTATTTCAAAGATGTCCAGCACTGAGCTAAAGTGGGTATGTCTCCCACTCCTAGAAATAACTTCATGCCCCATCTCCCTTACTTCCTGTTAGTAAGGATCACATAATTCCTAACAAAGTTTTGACACAGATTCCCAATTCGGGCATTCAGAACATATAGCACGTTGCTGTAAGCAAGGACATTCTCAATCAAAGTTGCAAGTTACTATGTAGGAACATGTTTGTATAGGTATTTCAAAGATGCCCAGAACTGAGCTAAACGTTGTATGTCTCCAACTCCTAGAAAAACTTCATGCCCCATCTCCCTTACTTCCAGCTAGTAAGATTCACATAATTCCTAACAAATATTTGACACAGATTCCCAATTCGGGCATTCAGAATATATGGCACGTTCCTTTAAGCAACTACTTTTTCATTCCAAGTAGCAAGTTACTATGTAGGTATAAGTTTGTATAGGTATTTTAAAGATGCCCAGAACTGAGGTAAAGTGGGTATGTCTCCAACTCCTAGAAATAACATCATGCCCCTCTCCCTTACTTCCAGCTAGTAAGATTCACATAATTCCTAACAAATATTTGACACAGATTCCCAATTCGGGCATTCAGAACATATAGCACGTTGCTGTAAGCAAGCACATTCTCATTCAAAGTTGCAAGTTACTATGTAGTAACAAGTTTGTATAGGTATTTCACAGATGCCCATAACTGAGCTAAACTTGGTATGTGTCCAACCTCTAGAAATAACTTCATGCCCCAACTCCCTTACTTCCAGCTAGTAAGATTCACATAATTCCTAACAAAGTTTTGACACAGATTCCGAATTCGGGCCTTCAGAACATATAGCACGTTGCTGTAAGCAAGCACATTCTCATTCAAAGTTGCAAGTTACTATGTAGGAACAAGTTTGTATAGGTGTTTCTAAGATGCCCAGAACTGAGCTAAACATGGTATGTCTCCAACTCCTAGAAATAACATCATGCACCATCTCCCTTACTTCCAGCTAGTAAGGATCACATAATTCCTACAAAGTTTTGACACAGATTCCCAATTCGGGCATTCAGAACATACAGCACGTTGCTGTAATCAAGGACATTCTCATTCAAAGTTGCAAGTTACTATGTAGGAACAAGTTTTTATAGGTATTTCAAAGATGCCCAGAACTGAGCTAAACTTGGTATGTCTCCAACTCCTAGAAATAACTTCATGCCCCATCTCCCTTACTTCCAGCTAGTAAGGATCACATAATTACTAACAAAGTTTTGACACAGTTTCCGAATTCAGTCATTCAGAACATATAGCACGTTGCTGTAAGCAAGCACATTCTCATTCAAAGTTGCAAGTTACTATGTAGGAACAAGTTTGTATAGGACTTTCAAAGATGCCCAGAACTGAGCTAAACTTGGTATGTCTCCAACTCCTAGAAATAACTTCATGCCCCATCTCCCTTACTTCCAGCTAGTAAGGATCACATAATTTCAAAGAAAGTTTTGACACAGATTCCCAATTCGGGCATTCAGAACATATAGCACGTTGCTGTAAGCAAGCAGATTCTCATTCAAAGTTGCAAGTTACTATGTATGAACAAGTTTGTATAGGTATTTCAAAGTTGCCCAGAACCTAGCTAAACTTGGTATGTCTCCAACTCCTAGAAATAAATTCATGCCCCATCTCCCTTACTTCCAGGTAGTAAGTATCACATAATTCCTAACAAAGTTTTGACACAGATTCCCAATTCGGGCCTTCAGAACATATAGCACGTTGCTGTAAGCAAGCAAATTCTCATTCAAAGTTGCAAGTTACTATGTAGGAAGAAGTTTCTATAGGTATTTCAAAGATGCCCAGAACTGAGCTAAAGTGGGTATGTCTCCAACTCCTAGAAATAACTTCATGCCCCATCTCCCTTACTTCCAGCTAGTAAGGATCACATAATTCCTAACAAAGTTTTGACACAGATTCCCAATTTGGGCATTCAGAACATATAGCACGTTGCTCTAAGCAAGCACATTCTCATTCAAAGTTGCAAGTTACTAGGTAGGAACAAGTTTGTATAGGTATTTCACAGATGCCCAGAACTGAGCTAAACTTGGTATGTGTCCAACCTCTAGAAATAACTTCATGCCCCAACTCCCTTACTTCCACCTAGTAAGGATCACATAATTCCTAACAAAGTTTTGACACAAATTCCCAATTCGGGCATTCAGAACATATAGCACGTTGCTGTAAGCAAGCACATTCTCATTCAAAGTTGCAAGTTACTATGTAGGAACAAGTTTGTATAGCTATTTCAAAGATGCCCAGAACTGAGCTAAACTTGGTAAGTCTCCAACTCCTAGAAATAAGTTCATGTCCCATCTCCCTTACTTCCAGCGAGTAAGATTCACATAATTCCTAACAAAGTTTTGACACAGATTCCCAATTCGGGCATTCAGAACAAATAGCACGTTGCTGTAAGCAAGCACATTCTCATTCAAAGTGGCAAGTTACTATGTAGGAACAAGTTTGTATAGGTATTTCAAAGATGCCCAGAACTGAGCTAAAGTGTGTATGTCTCCAACTCCTAGAAATATCTTCATACCCCATCTCCCTTACTTCCAGCTAGTAAGGATCACATAATTCCTAAGAAAGTTTTGACACAGATTCTCAAATCGGGCATTCAGAACATATAGCACGTTGCTGTAAGCAAGCACATTCTCATTCAAAGTTGCAAGTTACTATGTAGGAACAAGTTTGTATAGGTATTTCAAAGATGCCCAGAACTGAGCTAAACTTGGTATGTCTCCAACCTCTAGACATAACTTCATGCCCCATCTCCCTTACTTCCAGCTTCTAAGGATCACATAATTCCTAACAATGTTTTGACACAGATTCCCAATTCGGGCATTCAGAACATATAGCACGTTGCTGTAAGCAAGCACATTCTCATTCAAAGTTGCAAGTTACTATGTAGGAACAAGTTTGTATAGGTATTTCAAAGATGCCCAGAACTGAGCTAAACTTGGTATGTCTCCAACTCCTAGAAATAACTTCATGCCCCATCTCCCTTACTTCCAGCTAGTAAGATTCACATAATTCCTAACAAAGTTTTGACACAGATTCCCAATTCGGGCATTCAGAACATATAGCACGGTGCTTTAAGCAAGCACTTTCTCATTCCATGTAGCAAGTTACTAGGTAGGAACAAGTTTGTATAGCAATTTCAAAGACGCAAAGAACTGAGCTAAAGTAGGTATGTCTCCATCTCCTAGACAAAAGTTCATGCCTCATCTCCATTACTTCCAGCTAGTAAGGATCACATAATTCCTAACAAAATTTTGACACAGATTCCCAATTCGGGCATTCAGAACATATAGCACGTTGCTGTAAGAAAGCACATTCTCATTCAAAGTGGCAAGTTACTATGTAGGAACAAGTTTGTATAGGTATTTCAAAGATGCCCAGAACTGAGCTAAAGTGTGTATGTCTCCAACTCCTAGAAATATCTTCATACCCCATCTCCCTTACTTCCAGCTAGTAAGGATCACATAATTCCTAACAAAGTTTTGACACAGATTCTCAAATCGGGCATTCAGAACATATAGCACGTTGCTGTAAGCAAGCACATTCTCATTCAAAGTTGCAAGTTACTATGTAGGAACAAGTTTGTATAGGTATTTCAAAGATGCCCAGAACTGAGCTAAACTTGGTATGTCTCCAACCTCTAGAAATAACTTCATGCCCCATCTCCCTTACTTCCAGCTTCTAAGGATCACATAATTCCTAACAATGTTTTGACACAGATTCCCAATTCGGGCATTCAGAACATATAGCACGTTGCTGTAAGCAAGCACATTCTCATTCAAAGTTGCAAGTTACTATGTAGGAACAAGTTTGTATAGGTATTTCAAAGATGCCCAGAACTGAGCTAAACTTGGTATGTCTCCAACTCCTAGAAATAACTTCATGCCCCATCTCCCTTACTTCCAGCTAGTAAGATTCACATAATTCCTAACAAAGTTTTGACACAGATTCCCAATTCGGGCATTCAGAACATATAGCACGGTGCTTTAAGCAAGCACTTTCTCATTCCATGTAGCAAGTTACTAGGTAGGAACAAGTTTGTATAGCTATTTCAAAGACGCAAAGAACTGAGCTAAAGTAGGTATGTCTCCATCTCCTAGACAAAACTTCATGCCTCATCTCCATTACTTCCAGCTAGTAAGGATCACATAATTCCTAACAAAGTTTTGACACAGATTCCCAATTCGGGCATTCAGAACATATAGCACGTTGCTGTAAGAAAGCACATTCTCATTCAAAGTTGCAAGTTACTATGTAGGAAGAAGTTTCTATAGGACTTTCAATGATGCCCAAAACTGAGCTAAACTTGGTATGTCTCCAACTCCTAGAAATAACTTCATGCCCCATCTCCCTTACTTCCAGCTAGTAAGGATCACATAGTCCTAAGAAAGATTTGACACAGATTCCCAATTCGGGCATTCAGAATATACGGCACGTTCCTTTAAGCAACTACTTTTTCATTCCAAGTTGTAAGTTACTATGTAGGAGCAAGTTTGTATAGGTGTTTTAAAGATGCCCAGAACTGAGGTAAAGTGGGTATGTCTCCAACTCCTAGAAATAACTTCATGCCCCATCTCCCTTACTTCCAGCTAGTATGGATCACATAATTTCAAAGAAAGATTTGACACAGAATCCCAATTCAGGCATTCAGAACATATAGCACGTTGCTGTAAGCAAGCACATTCTCATTCAAAGTTGCAAGTTACTATGTAGGAACAAGTTTGTATAGGTATTTCAAAGATGCCCAGAACTGAGCTAAACTTGGTATGTCTCCAACTCCTAGAAATAAATTCATGCCCCATCTCCCTTACTTCCAGCTGGTAAGGATCACATAATTCCTAACAAAGTTTTGACACAGATTCCCAATTCGGGCATTCAGAATATATGGCACGTTCCTTTAAGCAACTGCTTTTTCATTCCAAGTAGCAAGTTACTATGTAGGAACAAGTTTGTATAGGGATTTCAAAGATGCCCAGAACGGAGCTAAACTTGGTATGTCTCCAACGCCTAGAAATAACTTCATGCCCCATCTCCCTTGCTTCCAGCTAGTAAGGATCACATATTTCCTAACAAAATTTTTGAAACAGATTCCCAATTCGGGCATTCAGAACATGTAGCACGTTGCTGTAAGCAAGCACATTCTCATTCAAAGTTGCAAGTTACTATGTAGGAACAAGTTTGTATAGGTATTTCAAAGATGCCCAGAACTGAGCTAAACTTGGTATGTCTCCAACTCCTAGAAATAACTTCATGCCCCATCTCCCTTACTTCCAGCTAGTAAGGATCACATAATTCCTAACAAAGTTTTGACACAGATTCCCAATTCGGGCATTCAGAACATGTAGCACGTTGCTTTAAGCAAGCAATTTCTGATTCCAATTAGCAAGTTACTATGTAGGAAGAAGTTTCTATAGGTATTTCAAAGATGCCCAGAACTGAGCTAAAGTGGGTATGTCTCCAAGTCCTAGAAATAACTTCATGCCCCATCTCCCTTACTTCCAGCTAGTAAGGATCACAAAATTCCTAACAAAGTATTGACACAGATTCCCAATTCGGGCATTCAGAACATGTAGCACGTTGCTGTAAGCAAGCACATTCTCATTCAAAGTTGCAAGTTACTATGTAGGAACAAGTTTGTATAGGTATTTCAAAGATGCCCAGAACTGAGCTAAAGTGTGTATGTCTCCAACTCCTAGAAATATCTTCATACCCCATCTCCCTTACTTCCAGCTAGTAAGGATCACATAATTCCTAACAAAGATTTGACACAGATTCCCAATTCGGGCATCCAGAACATATAGCACGTTGCTGTAAGCAAGCACATTCTCATTCAAAGTTGCAAGTTACTATGTAGGAACAAGTTTGTATAGGTATTTCAAAGATGCCCAGAACTGAGCTAAACTTGGTATGTCTCCAACCTCTAGAAATAACTTCATACCCCATCTCACTTACTTCCAGCTTCTAAGGATCACATAGTTCCTAACAAAGTTTTGACACAGATTCCCAATTCGGGCATTCAGAACATATAGCACGTTGCTGTAAGCAAGCACATTCTCATTCAAAGTTGCAAGTTACTATGTAGGAACAAGTTTGTATAGGTATTACAAAGATGCCCAGAACTGAGCTAAACGTTGTATGTCTCCAACTCCGAGAAATAACTTCATGCCCCACCTCCCTCACTTCCAGCTAGTAAGGATGACATAATTCCTAACAAAGTTTTGACACAGATTCACAATTCGTGCATTCAGAACATAGAGCACGTTGCTGAAAGCAAGCACATTCTCATTCAAAGTGGCAAGTTACTATGTAGCAACAAGTTTGTATAGGTATTTCAAAGATGCCCAGAACTGAGCTAATCTTGGTATGTCTCCAACTCCTAGAAATAATTTCATGCCCCATCTACCTCACTTCCAGCTAGTAAGGATCACATAGTTCCTAACAAAGTTTAGACACAGATTCCCAATTCGGGCATTCAGAACATATAGCACGTTGCTGTAAGCAAGCACATTCTCATTCAAAGTTGCAAGTTACTATGTAGGAACAAGTTTGTATAGGTATTTCAAAGATGCCCATAACTGAGCTAAACGATGTATGTCTCCAACTCCTAGAAATAACTACATGCCCCATCTCCCTTACTTCCAGCTAGTAAGGATCACATAATTCCTAACAAAGATTCGACACAGATTCCCAATTCGGGCATTCAGAACATATAGCACGTTGCTGTAAGCAAGCACATTCTCATTCAAAGTTGCAAGTTACTATGTAGGAACAAGTTTGTATAGGACTTTCAAAGATGCCCAGAACTGAGCTAAACTTGGTATGTCTCCAACTCCTAGAAATAACTTCTCGCCCCATCTCCCTTACTTCCAGCTAGTAATGATCACATAATTCCTAACAAAGTTTTGACACAGATTCCCAATTCGGGCATTCAGAACATATAGCACGTTTCTGTAAGCAAGCACATTCTCATTCAAAGTTGCAAGTTACTATGTAGGAACAAGTTTGTATAGGTATTTCAAAGATGCCCAGAACTGAGCTAAACGTTGTATGTCTCCAACTCCGAGAAATAACTTCATGCCCCATCTCCCTTACTTCCAGCTAGTAAGGATCACATAATTCCTAACAAAGTTTTGACACAGATTCCCAATTCGGGCATTAAGAACATATAGCACGTTGCTGTAAGCAAGCACATTCTCATTCAAAGTTGCAAGTTACTATGTAGGAACAAGTTTGTATAGGTATTTCAAAGATGCCCAGAACGGAGCTAAACTTGGTATGTCTCCAACTCCTAGAAATAACTTCATGCCCCATCTCCCTTACTTCCAGCTAGTAAGGATCACATAATTCCTAACAATGATTTGACACAGATTCCCAATTCGGGCATTCAGAACATATAGCACGTTGCTGTAAGCAAGCACATTCTCATTCAAAGTTGCAAGTAACTATGTAGGAACAAGTTTGTATAGGAATTTCAAAGATGCCCAGAACTGAGCTAAACTTGGTATGTCTCCAACTCCTAGAAATAACATCATGCCCCATCTCCCTTACTTCCAGCTAGTAAGGATCACAAAATTCCTAACAAAGTTTTGACACAGATTCCCAATTCGGGCATTCAGAACATATAGCACGTTGCTGTAAGCAAGCACATTCTCATTCAAAGTTGCAAGTTACTATGTAGGAACAAGTTTGTATAGGTATTTCAAAGATGCCCAGAACTGAGCTAAACCTTGTATGTATCCAACTCCTAGAAATAACTTCATGCCCCATCTCCCTTACTTCCAGCTAGTAAGGATCACATAATTCCTAACAAAGATTTGACACAGATTCCCAATTCGGGCATTCAGAATATACGGCACGTTCCTTTTAGCAACTACTTTTTCATTCCAAGTTGTAAGTTACTATGTAGGAGCAAGTTTGTATAGGTGTTTTAAAGATGCCCAGAACTGAGGTAAAGTGGGTATGTCTCCAACTCCTAGAAATAACTTCATGCCCCATCTCCCTTACTTCCAGCTAGTAAGATTCACATAATTCCTAACAAAGTTTTGACACAGATTCCCAATTCGGGCATTCAGAACATATAGCACGTTGCTGTAAGCAAGCACATTCTCATTCAAAGTTGCAAGTTACTATGTAGGAACAAGTTTGTATAGGACTTTCAAAGATGCCCAGAACTGAGCTAAACTTGGTATGTCTCCAACTCCTAGAAATAACTTCATGCCCCATCTCCCTTACTTACAGCTAGTATGGATCACATAATTTCAAAGAAAGATTTGACACAGAATCCCAATTCAGGCATTCAGAACATATAGCACGTTGCTGTAAGCAAGCACATTCTCATTCAAAGTTGCAAGTTACTATGTAGGAACAAGTTTGTATAGGTATTTCAAAGATGCCCAGAACTGAGCTAAACTTGGTATGTCTCCAACTCCTAGAAATAAATTCATGCACCATCTCCCTTACTTCCAGCTGGTAAGGATCACATAATTCCTAACAAAGTTTTGACACAGATTCCCAATTCGGGCATTCAGAATATATGGCACGTTCCTTTAAGCAACTACTTTTTCATTCCAAGTAGCAAGTTACTATGTAGGAACAAGTTTGTATAGGTATTTTAAAGATGCCCAAATCTGAGGTAAAGTGGGTATGTCTCCAACTCCTAGAAATAACTTCATGCCCCATCTCCCTTACTTCCAGCTAGTAAGATTCACATATTTCCTAACAAAGTTTTGACACAGATTCCCAATTCGGGCATTCAGAACATATAGCACGTTGCTGTAAGCAAGCACATTCTCATTCAAATTTGCAAGTTACTATGTAGGAACAAGTTTGTATAGGACTTTCAAAGATGCCCAGAACTGAGCTAAACTTGGTATGTCTCCAACTCCTAGAAATAACTTCATGCCCCATCTCCCTTCCTTCCAGCTAGTAAGGATCACATAGTTTCAAAGAAAGTTTTGACACAGATTCCCAATTCGGGCATTCAGAACATATAGCACGTTGCTGTAAGCAAGCACATTCTCATTCAAAGGGGCAAGTTACTATGTAGGAACAAGTTTGTATAGGTATTTCAAAGATGCCCAGAACTGAGCTAAACTTGGTATGTCTCCAATCCAGAAATAACTTCATGCCCCATCTCCCTCACTTCCAGCTAGTAAGGATCACATAGTTCCTAACAAAGTTTTGACACAGATTCCCAATTCGGGCATTCAGAACATATAGCACGTTGCTGTAAGCAAGCACATTCTCATTCAAAGTTGCAATTTACTATGTAGGAACAAGTTTGTATAGGTATTACAAAGATGCCCAGAACTGAGCTAAACGTTGTATGTCTCCAACTCCGAGAAATAAATTCATGCCCCATCTCCATCACTTCCAGCTAGTAAGGATCACATAATTTCTAACAAAGTTTTGACACAGATTCACAATTCGGGCATTCAGAACATAGAGCACGTTGCTGTAAGCAAGCACATTCTCATTCAAAGTGGCAAGTTACTATGTAGCAACAAGTTTGTATAGGTATTTCAAAGATGCCCAGAACTGAGCTAAACTTGGTATGTCTCCAACTCCTAGAAATAACTTCATGCCCCATCTACCTCACTTCCAGCTAGTAAGGATCACATAATTCCTAACAAAGTTTAGACACAGATTCCCAATTCGGGCATTCAGAATATATAGCACGTTGCTGTAAGCAACCACATTCTCATTCAAAGTTGCAAGTTACTATGTAGGAACAAGTTTGTATAGGTATTTCAAAGATGCCCAGAACTGAGCTAAACGTTGTATGTCTCCAACTCCTAGAAATAACTTCATGCCCCATCTCCCTTACTTCCAGCTAGTAAGGATCACATAATTCCTAACAAAGTTTTGACACAGATTCCCAATTCGAGCATTCAGAACATATAGCACGTTGCTGTAAGCAAGCACATTGTCATTCAAAGTTGCAAGTTACTATGTAGGAACAAGTTTGTATAGGACTTTCAAAGATGCCCAGAACTGAGCTAAACTTGGTATGTCTCCAACTCCTAGAAATAACTTCATGCCCCATCTCCCTTACTTCCAGCTAGTAAGATTCACATAATTCCTAACAAAGTTTTGACACAGATTCCCAATTCGGGCATTCAGAACATATAGCACGGTGCTTTAAGCAAGCACTTTCTCATTCCATGTAGCAAGTTACTAGGTAGGAACAAGTTTGTATAGCTATTTCAAAGACGCAAAGAACTGAGCTAAAGTAGGTATGTCTCCATCTCCTAGACAAAACTTCATGCCTCATCTCCATTACTTCCAGCTAGTAAGGATCACATAATTCCTAACAAAGTTTTGACACAGATTCCCAATTCGGGCATTCAGAACATATAGCACGTTGCTGTAAGAAAGCACATTCTCATTCAAAGTTGCAAGTTACTATGTAGGAAGAAGTTTCTATAGGACTTTCAATGATGCCCAAAACTGAGCTAAACTTGGTATGTCTCCAACTCCTAGAAATAACTTCATGCCCCATCTCCCTTACTTCCAGCTAGTAAGGATCACATAGTCCTAAGAAAGATTTGACACAGATTCCCAATTCGGGCATTCAGAATATACGGCACGTTCCTTTAAGCAACTACTTTTTCATTCCAAGTTGTAAGTTACTATGTAGGAGCAAGTTTGTATAGGTGTTTTAAAGATGCCCAGAACTGAGGTAAAGTGGGTATGTCTCCAACTCCTAGAAATAACTTCATGCCCCATCTCCCTTACTTCCAGCTAGTAAGATTCACATAATTCCTAACAAAGTTATGACACAGATTCCCAAATCGGGCATTCAGAACATATAGCACGTTGCTGTAAGCAAGCACATTCTCATTCAAAGTTGCAAGTTACTATGTAGGAACAAGTTTGTATAGGACTTTCAAAGATGCCCAGAACTGAGCTAAACTTGGTATGTCTCCAACTCCTAGAAATAACTTCATGCCCCATCTCCCTTACTTCCAGCTAGTATGGATCACATAATTTCAAAGAAAGATTTGACACAGAATCCCAATTCAGGCATTCAGAACATATAGCACGTTGCTGTAAGCAAGCACATTCTCATTCAAAGTTGCAAGTTACTATGTAGGAACAAGTTTGTATAGGTATTTCAAAGATGCCCAGAACTGAGCTAAACTTGGTATGTCTCCAACTCCTAGAAATAAATTCATGCCCCATCTCCCTTACTTCCAGCTGGTAAGGATCACATAATTCCTAACAAAGTTTTGACACAGATTCCCAATTCGGGCATTCAGAATATATGGCACGTTCCTTTAAGCAACTGCTTTTTCATTCCAAGTAGCAAGTTACTATGTAGGAACAAGTTTGTATAGGGATTTCAAAGATGCCCAGAACGGAGCTAAACTTGGTATGTCTCCAACGCCTAGAAATAACTTCATGCCCCATCTCCCTTGCTTCCAGCTAGTAAGGATCACATATTTCCTAACAAAATTTTTGAAACAGATTCCCAATTCGGGCATTCAGAACATGTAGCACGTTGCTGTAAGCAAGCACATTCTCATTCAAAGTTGCAAGTTACTATGTAGGAACAAGTTTGTATAGGTATTTCAAAGATGCCCAGAACTGAGCTAAACTTGGTATGTCTCCAACTCCTAGAAATAACTTCATGCCCCATCTCCCTTACTTCCAGCTAGTAAGGATCACATAATTCCTAACAAAGTTTTGACACAGATTCCCAATTCGGGCATTCAGAACATGTAGCACGTTGCTTTAAGCAAGCAATTTCTGATTCCAATTAGCAAGTTACTATGTAGGAAGAAGTTTCTATAGGTATTTCAAAGATGCCCAGAACTGAGCTAAAGTGGGTATGTCTCCAAGTCCTAGAAATAACTTCATGCCCCATCTCCCTTACTTCCAGCTAGTAAGGATCACAAAATTCCTAACAAAGTATTGACACAGATTCCCAATTCGGGCATTCAGAACATGTAGCACGTTGCTCTAAGCAAGCACATTCTCATTCAAAGTTGCAAGTTACTATGTAGGAACAAGTTTGTATAGGTATTTCAAAGATGCCCAGAACTGAGCTAAAGTGTGTATGTCTCCAACTCCTAGAAATATCTTCATACCCCATCTCCCTTACTTCCAGCTAGTAAGGATCACATAATTCCTAACAAAGATTTGACACAGATTCCCAATTCGGGCATCCAGAACATATAGCACGTTGCTGTAAGCAAGCACATTCTCATTCAAAGTTGCAAGTTACTATGTAGGAACAAGTTTGTATAGGTATTTCAAAGATGCCCAGAACTGAGCTAAACTTGGTATGTCTCCAACCTCTAGAAATAACTTCATACCCCATCTCACTTACTTCCAGCTTCTAAGGATCACATAGTTCCTAACAAAGTTTTGACACAGATTCCCAATTCGGGCATTCAGAACATATAGCACGTTGCTGTAAGCAAGCACATTCTCATTCAAAGTTGCAAGTTACTATGTAGGAACAAGTTTGTATAGGTATTACAAAGATGCCCAGAACTGAGCTAAACGTTGTATGTCTCCAACTCCGAGAAATAACTTCATGCCCCACCTCCCTCACTTCCAGCTAGTAAGGATGACATAATTCCTAACAAAGTTTTGACACAGATTCACAATTCGTGCATTCAGAACATAGAGCACGTTGCTGAAAGCAAGCACATTCTCATTCAAAGTGGCAAGTTACTATGTAGCAACAAGTTTGTATAGGTATTTCAAAGATGCCCAGAACTGAGCTAATCTTGGTATGTCTCCAACTCCTAGAAATAATTTCATGCCCCATCTACCTCACTTCCAGCTAGTAAGGATCACATAGTTCCTAACAAAGTTTAGACACAGATTCCCAATTCGGGCATTCAGAACATATAGCACGTTGCTGTAAGCAAGCACATTCTCATTCAAAGTTGCAAGTTACTATGTAGGAACAAGTTTGTATAGGTATTTCAAAGATGCCCATAACTGAGCTAAACGATGTATGTCTCCAACTCCTAGAAATAACTACATGCCCCATCTCCCTTACTTCCAGCTAGTAAGGATCACATAATTCCTAACAAAGATTCGACACAGATTCCCAATTCGGGCATTCAGAACATATAGCACGTTGCTGTAAGCAAGCACATTCTCATTCAAAGTTGCAAGTTACTATGTAGGAACAAGTTTGTATAGGACTTTCAAAGATGCCCAGAACTGAGCTAAACTTGGTATGTCTCCAACTCCTAGAAATAACTTCTCGCCCCATCTCCCTTACTTCCAGCTAGTAATGATCACATAATTCCTAACAAAGTTTTGACACAGATTCCCA
The DNA here is from genome assembly GCF_020826845.1 of Diceros bicornis minor. Taxonomy (NCBI): domain Eukaryota; kingdom Metazoa; phylum Chordata; class Mammalia; order Perissodactyla; family Rhinocerotidae; genus Diceros; species Diceros bicornis. Next base: position 2,897,444 of record NW_026690876.1, read on the forward strand.
ATTCGGGCATTCAGAACATATAGCACGTTTCTGTAAGCAAGCACATTCTCATTCAAAGTTGCAAGTTACTATGTAGGAACAAGTTTGTATAGGTATTTCAAAGATGCCCAGAACTGAGCTAAACGTTGTATGTCTCCAACTCCGAGAAATAACTTCATGCCCCATCTCCCTTACTTCCAGCTAGTAAGGATCACATAATTCCTAACAAAGTTTTGACACAGATTCCCAATTCGGGCATTAAGAACATATAGCACGTTGCTGTAAGCAAGCACATTCTCATTCAAAGTTGCAAGTTACTATGTAGGAACAAGTTTGTATAGGTATTTCAAAGATGCCCAGAACGGAGCTAAACTTGGTATGTCTCCAACTCCTAGAAATAACTTCATGCCCCATCTCCCTTACTTCCAGCTAGTAAGGATCACATAATTCCTAACAATGATTTGACACAGATTCCCAATTCGGGCATTCAGAACATATAGCACGTTGCTGTAAGCAAGCACATTCTCATTCAAAGTTGCAAGTAACTATGTAGGAACAAGTTTGTATAGGAATTTCAAAGATGCCCAGAACTGAGCTAAACTTGGTATGTCTCCAACTCCTAGAAATAACATCATGCCCCATCTCCCTTACTTCCAGCTAGTAAGGATCACAAAATTCCTAACAAAGTTTTGACACAGATTCCCAATTCGGGCATTCAGAACATATAGCACGTTGCTGTAAGCAAGCACATTCTCATTCAAAGTTGCAAGTTACTATGTAGGAACAAGTTTGTATAGGTATTTCAAAGATGCCCAGAACTGAGCTAAACCTTGTATGTATCCAACTCCTAGAAATAACTTCATGCCCCATCTCCCTTACTTCCAGCTAGTAAGGATCACATAATTCCTAACAAAGATTTGACACAGATTCCCAATTCGGGCATTCAGAATATACGGCACGTTCCTTTTAGCAACTACTTTTTCATTCCAAGTTGTAAGTTACTATGTAGGAGCAAGTTTGTATAGGTGTTTTAAAGATGCCCAGAACTGAGGTAAAGTGGGTATGTCTCCAACTCCTAGAAATAACTTCATGCCCCATCTCCCTTACTTCCAGCTAGTAAGATTCACATAATTCCTAACAAAGTTTTGACACAGATTCCCAATTCGGGCATTCAGAACATATAGCACGTTGCTGTAAGCAAGCACATTCTCATTCAAAGTTGCAAGTTACTATGTAGGAACAAGTTTGTATAGGACTTTCAAAGATGCCCAGAACTGAGCTAAACTTGGTATGTCTCCAACTCCTAGAAATAACTTCATGCCCCATCTCCCTTACTTACAGCTAGTATGGATCACATAATTTCAAAGAAAGATTTGACACAGAATCCCAATTCAGGCATTCAGAACATATAGCACGTTGCTGTAAGCAAGCACATTCTCATTCAAAGTTGCAAGTTACTATGTAGGAACAAGTTTGTATAGGTATTTCAAAGATGCCCAGAACTGAGCTAAACTTGGTATGTCTCCAACTCCTAGAAATAAATTCATGCACCATCTCCCTTACTTCCAGCTGGTAAGGATCACATAATTCCTAACAAAGTTTTGACACAGATTCCCAATTCGGGCATTCAGAATATATGGCACGTTCCTTTAAGCAACTACTTTTTCATTCCAAGTAGCAAGTTACTATGTAGGAACAAGTTTGTATAGGTATTTTAAAGATGCCCAAATCTGAGGTAAAGTGGGTATGTCTCCAACTCCTAGAAATAACTTCATGCCCCATCTCCCTTACTTCCAGCTAGTAAGATTCACATATTTCCTAACAAAGTTTTGACACAGATTCCCAATTCGGGCATTCAGAACATATAGCACGTTGCTGTAAGCAAGCACATTCTCATTCAAATTTGCAAGTTACTATGTAGGAACAAGTTTGTATAGGACTTTCAAAGATGCCCAGAACTGAGCTAAACTTGGTATGTCTCCAACTCCTAGAAATAACTTCATGCCCCATCTCCCTTCCTTCCAGCTAGTAAGGATCACATAGTTTCAAAGAAAGTTTTGACACAGATTCCCAATTCGGGCATTCAGAACATATAGCACGTTGCTGTAAGCAAGCACATTCTCATTCAAAGGGGCAAGTTACTATGTAGGAACAAGTTTGTATAGGTATTTCAAAGATGCCCAGAACTGAGCTAAACTTGGTATGTCTCCAATCCAGAAATAACTTCATGCCCCATCTCCCTCACTTCCAGCTAGTAAGGATCACATAGTTCCTAACAAAGTTTTGACACAGATTCCCAATTCGGGCATTCAGAACATATAGCACGTTGCTGTAAGCAAGCACATTCTCATTCAAAGTTGCAATTTACTATGTAGGAACAAGTTTGTATAGGTATTACAAAGATGCCCAGAACTGAGCTAAACGTTGTATGTCTCCAACTCCGAGAAATAAATTCATGCCCCATCTCCATCACTTCCAGCTAGTAAGGATCACATAATTTCTAACAAAGTTTTGACACAGATTCACAATTCGGGCATTCAGAACATAGAGCACGTTGCTGTAAGCAAGCACATTCTCATTCAAAGTGGCAAGTTACTATGTAGCAACAAGTTTGTATAGGTATTTCAAAGATGCCCAGAACTGAGCTAAACTTGGTATGTCTCCAACTCCTAGAAATAACTTCATGCCCCATCTACCTCACTTCCAGCTAGTAAGGATCACATAGTTCCTAACAAAGTTTAGACACAGATTCCCAATTCGGGCATTCAGAATATATAGCACGTTGCTGTAAGCAACCACATTCTCATTCAAAGTTGCAAGTTACTATGTAGGAACAAGTTTGTATAGGTATTTCAAAGATGCCCAGAACTGAGCTAAACGTTGTATGTCTCCAACTCCTAGAAATAACTTCATGCCCCATCTCCCTTACTTCCAGCTAGTAAGGATCACATAATTCCTAACAAAGTTTTGACACAGATTCCCAATTCGAGCATTCAGAACATATAGCACGTTGCTGTAAGCAAGCACATTGTCATTCAAAGTTGCAAGTTACTATGTAGGAACAAGTTTGTATAGGACTTTCAAAGATGCCCAGAACTGAGCTAAACTTGGTATGTCTCCAACTCCTAGAAATAATTTCATGCCCCATCTACCTCACTTCCAGCTAGTAAGGATCACATAGTTCCTAACAAAGTTTAGACACAGATTCCCAATTCGGGCATTCAGAACATATAGCACGTTGCTGTAAGCAAGCACATTCTCATTCAAAGTTGCAAGTTACTATGTAGGAACAAGTTTGTATAGGTATTTCAAAGATGCCCATAACTGAGCTAAACGTTGTATGTCTCCAACTCCTAGAAATAACTTCATGCCCCATCTCCCTTACTTCCACCTAGTAAGGATCACATAATTCCTAACAAAGTTTTGACACAGATTCCCAATTCGGGCATTCAGAACATATAGCACGTTGCTGTAAGCAAGCACATTCTCATTCAAAGTTGCAAGTTACTATGTAGGAACAAGTTTGTATAGGACTTTCAAAGATGCCCAGAACTGAGCTAAACTTGGTATGTCTCCAACTCCTAGAAATAACTTCTCGCCCCATCTCCCTTACTTCCAGCTAGTGAGGATCACATAATTCCTAACAAAGTTTTGACACAGATTCCCAATTCGGGCATTCAGAACATATAGCACGTTTCTGTAAGCAAGCACATTCTCATTCAAAGTTGCAAGTTACTATGTAGGAACAAGTTTGTATAGGTATTTCAAAGATGCCCAGAACTGAGCTAAACGTTGTATATCTCCAACTCCGAGAAATAACTTCATGCCCCATATCCCTTACTTCCAGCTAGTAAGGATCACATAATTCCTAACAAAGTTTTGACACAGATTCCCAATTCGGGCATTAAGAACATATAGCACGTTGCTGTAAGCAAGCACATTCTCATTCAAAGTTGCAAGTTACTATGTAGGAACAAGTTTGTATAGGTATTTCAAAGATGCCCAGAACGGAGCTAAACTTGGTATGTCTCCAACTCCTAGAAATAACTTCATTCCCCATCTCCCTTACTTCCAGCTAGTAAGGATCACATAATTCCTAACAATGATTTGACACAGATTCCCAATTCGGGCATTCAGAACATAAGGCACGTTGCTGTAACAAAGCACATTCTCATACAAAGTTGCCAGTTACTATGTAGAAACATGTTTGTATAGGTATTTCAAGATGCCCAGAACTGAGCTAAACGTTGTATGTCTCCAACTCCTAGAAAGAACTTCATGCCCCATCTCCCTTACTTCCAGCTAGTAAGGATTACATAATTCCTAACAAAGTTTTGACACAGATTCCCAATTCGGGCATTCAGAACATATAGCACGTTGCTGTAAGCAAGCACATTCTCATTCAAAGTTGCAAGTTACTATGTAGGAACAAGTTTGTATAGGTATTTCAAAGATGCCCAGAACTGAGCTAAACGTTGTATGTCTCCAACTCCTAGAAATAACTTCATGCACCATATCCCTTACTTCAAACTAGTAAGGATCACATAATTCCTAACAAAGTTTTGACACAGATTCCCAATTCGGGCTTTCAGAACATGTAGCACGTTGCTGTAAGCAAGCACATTCTCATTCAAAGTGGCAAGTTACTATGTAGGTACAAGTTTGTATAGGTATTTCAAAGATGCCCAGAACTGAGCTAAAGTGGGTATGTCTCAAACTCCTAGAAATATCTTCATACCCCATCACCCATACTTCCAGCTAGTAAGGATCACTTAATTCCTAACAAAGTTTTGACACAGATTCCCAATTCGGGCATTCAGAACATGTAGCACGTTGCTTTAAGCAAGCACATTCTCATTCCAAGCAGCAAGTTAATATGTAGGAAGAAATTTCTATAGATATTTCAAAGATGCCTAGAACTGAGCTAAAGTGGGTATGTCTCCAACTCCTAGAAATAACTTCATGCCCCATCTCCCTTACTTCCAGCTAGTAAGGATCACATAATTCCTAACAAAGTTTTGACACAGATTCCCAATTCGGGTATTCAGAACATATAGCACGTTGCTGTAAGCAAGCACATTCTAATTCAAAGTTGCAAGTTACTATGTAGGAACAAGTTTGTATAGTTATTTCAAAGATGCCCAGAACTGAGCTAAACGTTGTATGTCTAAAACTCCTAGAAATAACTTCATGCCCCATGTCCTTTACTTCCAGCTAGTAAGGATCACATAATTCCTAACAAAGATTTGACACAGAATCCCAATTCGGGCATTCAGAACATATAGCACGTTGCTGTAAGCAAGCACATTCTCGTTCAAAGTTGTACGTTACTATGTAGGAACAAGTTTGTATAGGTATTTCAAAGATGCCCAGAACTGAGCTAAAGGTTGCATGTCTCCAACTCCTAGAAATAACTTCATGCCCCATCTCCCTTACTTCCAGCTTGTAAGGATCACATAATTCCTAACAAAGTTTTGACACAGATTCCCAATTCGGGCCTTCAGAACATATAGCACGTTGCTTTAAGCAAGCACATTCTCATTCCAAGTAGCAAGTTAATATAGGAAGAAATTTCTAAAGGTATTTCAAAGATGCCCAGAACTGAGCTAAAGTGGGTATGTCTCCTACTCCTAGAAATAACGTCATGCCCCATCTCCCTTACTTCCAGCTAGTAAGGATCACATAATTCCTAACAAAGTTTTGACACAGATTCCCAATTCGGGCATTCAGAACATATAGCACGTTGCTGCAAGCAAGCACCTTCTCATTCAAAGTGGCAAGTTACTATGTAGGAACAAGTTTGTATAGGTATTTCAAAGATGCCCAGAACTGAGCTAAACTTGGTATGTCTCCAACATCTAGAAATAACTTCATGCCCCATCTCCCTTACTTCCATCTAGTTAGGATCACATAATTTCTAACAATGTTTTGACACAGATTCCCAATTCGGGCATTTAGAACATGCAGCACGTTGCTGTAAGCAAGCACATTCTCATTGAAAGTTGCAAGTTACTATGTAGGAACAAGTTTGTATAGGTATTTCAAAGATGCCCAGAACTGAGCTAAACGTTGTATGTCTCCAACTCCTAGAAATAACTTCATGCCCCATCTCTCTTACTTCCAGCTAGTAAGGATCACATAATTCCTAACAAAGTTTTGACACAGATTCCCAATTCGGGCATTCAGAACATATAGCACGTTGCTGTAAGCAAGCACATTCTCATTCAATGTTGCATGTTACTATGTAGGAACAAGTTTGTATAGGTATTTCAAAGATGCCCAGAACTGAGCTAAATTTGGTATGTCTCCAACTCCTAGAAATAACCTCATGCCCCATCTCCCTTACTTCCACCTAGTAAGGATCACATAATTCCTAACAAAGTTTTGACAGAGATTCCCAATTCGGGCATTCAGAACATGTAGCACGTTGCTTTAAGCAAGCACTTTCTCATTCCAAGTAGCAAGTTACTATGTAGGAAGAAGTTTCTATAGGTATTTCAACGATGCCCAGAACTGAGCTAAAGTGGGTATGTCTCCAACTCCTAGAAATAACTTCATGCCCCATCTCAATTACTTCCATCTAGTAAGGATCACATAATTCCTAACAAAGTTTTGACACAGATTCCCAATTCGTGCATTCAGAACATATAGCACGTTGCTGTAAGCAAGCACATTCTCATTCAATGTTGCAAGTTACTATGTAGGAACAAGTTTGTATAGGTATTTCAAAGATGCCCAGAACTGAGCTAAACTTGGTATGTCTCCAACTCCTAGAAATAACTTCATGCCCCATCTCCCTTACTTCCAGCTAGTAAGGATCACATAATTCCTAACAAAGTTTTGACACAGATTCCCAATTCTGGCATTCAGAACATGTAGCACGTTGCTTTAAGCAAGCACATTCTCATTCCAACTAGCAAGTTAATATGTAGGAAGAAATTTCTATAGGTATTTCAAAAATGCCCAGAACTGAACTAAACGTTGTATGTCTCCAACTCCTAAAAATAACTTCATGCCCCATCTCCCTTACTTCCATCTAGTAAGGATCACATAATTCCTAACAAAGTTTTGACACAGATTCCCAATTCGTGCATTCAGAACATATAGCACGTTGCTGTAAGCAAGCACATTCTCATTCAAAGTTTCAAGTTACTATGTAGGAACAAGTTTGTATAGGTATTTCAAAGATGCCCAGAACTGAGCTAAACGTTATATGTCTCCAACTCCTAGAAATATCTTCATGCCCCATCACCCTTAATTCCAGCTAGTAAGGATCACATAATTCCTAACAAAGTTTTGACACAGATTCCCAATTCGGGCATTCAGAACATATAGCACGTTGCTGTAAGCAAGCACATTCTCATTCAATGTTGCAAGTTACTATGTAGGAACAAGTTTGTATAGGTATTTCAAAGATGCCTAGAAGTGAGATAAACGTGGTATGTCTCCAACTCCTAGAAATAACTTCATGCCCCATCTCCCTTACTTCCAGCTAGTAAGGATCACATAATTCCTAACAAAGTTTTGACACAGATTCCCAATTCTGGCATTCAGAACATGTAGCACGTTGCTTTAAGCAAGCACATTCTCATTCCAACTAACAAGTTAATATGTAGGAAGAAATTTCTATAGGTATTTCAAAAATGCCCAGAACTGAACTAAACCTTGTATGTCTCCAACTCCTACAAATAACTTCATGCCCCATCTCCCTTACTTCCATCTAGTAAGGATCACATAATTCCTAACAAAGTTTTGACACAGATTCCCAATTCGTGCATTGAGAACATATAGCACGTTGCTGTAAGCAAGCACATTCTCATTCAAAGTTGCAAGTTACTATGTAGGAACAAGTTTGTATAGGTATTTCAAAGATGCCCAGAACTGAGCTAAACGTTGTATGTCTCCAACTCCTAGAAATATCTTCATGCCCCATCACCCTTAATTCCAGCTAGTAAGGATCACATAATTCATAACAAAGTTTTGACACAGATTCCCAATTCGGGCATTCAGAACATATAGCACGTTGCTGTAAGCAAGCACATTCTCATTCAATGTTGCAAGTTACTATGTAGGAACAAGTTTGTATAGGTATTTCAAAGATGCCCAGAACTGAGCTAAACTTGGTATGTCTCCAACTCCTAGAAATAACTTCATGCCCCATGTCCCTTACTTCCAGCTAGTAAGGATCACATAATTCCTAACAAAGATTTGACACAGAATCCCAATTCGGGCATTCAGAACATATAGCACGTTGCTGTAAGCAAGCACATTCTCGTTCAAAGTTGTAAGTTACTATGTAGGAACAAGTTTGTATAGGTATTTCAAAGATGCCCAGAACTGAGCTAAAGTGGGTATGTCTCCAACTCCTAGAAATAACTTCATGCCCCATCTCCCTTACTTCCATCTAGTAAGGATCACATAATTCCTAACAAAGTTTTGACACAGAGTCCCAATTCGGGCATTCAGAACATACAGCACGTTGCTGTAACAAAGCACATTCTCATACAAAGTTGCCAGTTACTATGTAGGAACAAGTTTGTATAGGTATTTCAAAGATGCCCAGAACTTACCTAAACGTTGTATGTCTCCAACTCCTAGAAAGAACTTCATGCCCCATCTCCCTTACTTCCATCTAGAAAGGATCACATAATTTCTAACAAAGATTTCACACAGATTCCCAATTCGGGCATTCAGAGCATATAGCACGTTGCTGTAAGCTAGCACATTCTCATTCAAAATTGCAAATTACTATGTAGGAACAAGTTTGTATAGGTATTTCAGAGATGCCCAGAACTGAGCTAAACTTGGTATGTCTTCAACTCCTAGAAATAACTTCATGCCCCATCTCCCTTACTTCCAGCTAGTAAGGATCACATAATTCCTAACAAAGTTTTGACACATATCCACAATTCGGGCATTCAGAACATGTAGCACGTTGCTTTAAGCAAGCACTTTCCCATTCCACGGAGCAAGTTACTATGTAGGAAGAAGTTTCTATAGGTATTTCAAAGATAACCAGAACTGAGCTAAAGTGCGTATGTCTCCAACTCCTAGAAATAACTTCATGCCCCATCTTCCTTACTTCCAGCTAGTAAGGATCACATAATTCCTAACAAAGTTTTGACACAGATTCCCAATTCGGGCTTTCAGAACATATAGCACGTTGCTGTAAGCAAGCACATTCTCATTCAAAGTGGCAAGTTACTATGTAGGTACAAGTTTGTATAGGTATTTCAAAGATGCCCAGAACTGAGCTAAAGTGGGTATGTCTTCAACTCCTAGAATATCTTCATACCCCTTCTCCCATACTTCCAGCTAGTAAGGATCACATAATTCCTAACAAAGTTTTGACACAGATTCCCAATTCGGGCATTCAGAACATGTAGCACGTTGCTTTAAGCAAGCACATTCTCATTCCAAGTAGCAAGTTAATATGTAGGAAGAAATTTCTGTAGGTATTTCAAAGATGCCCAGAACTGAGCTAAAGTGGGTATGACTCCAACTCCTAGAAATAACGTCATGCCCCATCTCCCTTACTTCCAGCTAGTAAGGATCACATAATTCCTAACAAAGTTTTGACACAGATTCCCAATTCGGGCATTCAGAACATATAGCACGTTGCTGCAAGCAAGCACATTCTCATTGAAAGTGGCAAGTTACTATGTAGGAACAAGTTTGTATAGGTATTTCAAAGATGCCCAGAACTGAGCTAAACTTGGTATGTCTCCAACCTCTAGAAATAACTTCATGCCCCATCTCCCTTACTTCCATCTAGTAAGGATCACATAATTTCTAACAAAGTTTTGACACAGATTCCCAATTCGGGCATTTAGAACATGCAGCACGTTGCTGTAAGCAAGCACATTCTCATTCAAAGTTTCAAGTTACTATGTAGGAACAAGTTTGTATAGGTATTTCAAAGATGCCCAGAACTGAGCTAAACGTTGTATGTCTCCAACTCCTAGAAAGAACTTCATGCCCCATCTCCCTTACTTCCAGCTAGTAAGGATCACATAATTCCTAACAAAGTTTTGACACAGATTCCCAATTCGGGTATTCAGAACATATAGCACGTTGCTGTAAGCAAGCACATTCTCATTCAAAGTGGCAAGTTACTATGTAGGAACAAGTTTGTATAGGTATTTCAAAGATGCCCAGAACTGAGCTAAACTTGGTATTTCTCCAACTCCTAGAAATAACCTCATGCCACATCTCCCTTACTTCCAGCTAGTAAGGATCACATAATTCCTAACAAAGTTTTGACACAGATTCCCAATTCGGGCATTCAGAACATGTAGCACGTTGCTGTAAGCAAGCACTTTCTCATTCCAAGTAGCAAGTTACTATGTAGGAAGAAGTTTCTATAGGTATTTCAACGATGCCCAGAACTGAGCTAAAGTGGGTATGTCTCCAACTCCTAAAAATAACTTCATGCCCCATCTCCCTTACTTCCAGCTAGTAAGGATCACATAATTCCTAACAATGTTTTGACACAGATTCCCAATTCGGGCATTCAGAACATAAGGCACGTTGCTGTTACAAAACACATTCTCATACAAAGTAGCCAGTTACTATGTAGAAACAAGTTTGTATAGGTATTTCAAAGATGCCCACAACTGAGCTAAACGTTATATGTCTCCAACTCCTAGAAAGAACTTCATGCCACAGGTCCCTTACTTCCAGCTAGTAAGGATTACATAATTCCTAACAAAGTTTTGACACAGATTCCCAATTCGGGCATTCAGAACATATAGCACGTTGCTCTAAGCAAGCACATTCTCATTCAAAGTTGCAAGTTACTATTTAGGAACAAGTTTGTATAGGTATTTCAAAGATGCCCAGAACTGAGCTAAACGTTGTATGTCTCCAACTCCTAGAAATAACTTCATGCCCCATATCCCTTACTTCCAACTAGTAAGGATCACATAATTCCTAACAAAGTTTTGACACAGATTCCCAATTCGGGCATTCAGAACATGTAGCCCGTTGCTTTAAGCAAGCACTTTCTCATTCCAAGGAGCAAGTTACTATGTAGGACGAAATTTCTATAGGTATTTCAAAGATGCCCAGAACTGAGCTAAAGTGTGTATGTCTCCAACTCCTAGAAATGACTTCATGCCCCATCTCCCTTACTTCCAGCTAGTAAGGATCACATAATTCCTAACAAAGTTTTGGCACAGATTCCCAATTCGGGCATTCAGAACATATAGCACATTGCTGTAAGCAAGCACATTCTCATTCAATGTGGCAAGTTACTATGTAGGAACAAGTTTGTATAGGTATTTCAAAGATGCCCAGAACTGAGCTAAACTTGGTATGTCTCCAACCTCTAGAAATAACTTCATGCCCCAACTCCCTTACTTCCAGCTTGTAAGGATCACATAATTCCTAACAAAGTTTTGACACAGATTCCCAATTCGGGTATTCAGAACATATAGCACGTTGCTGTAAGCAAGCACATTCTCATTCAAGTGGCAAGTTACTATGTAGGAACAAGTTTGTATAGGTATTTCAAAGATGCCCAGAACTGAGCTAAACTTGGTATGTCTCCAACCTCTAGAAATAACTTCATGCCCCATCTCCCTTACTTCCATCTAGTAAGGATCACATAATTTCTAACAAAGTTTTGACACAGATTCCCAATTCGGGCATTTAGAACATGCAGCACGTTGCTGTAAGCAAGCACATTCTCATTCAAAGTGGCAAGTTACTATGTAGGAACAAGTTTGTATAGGTATTTCAAAGATGCCCAGAACTGAGCTAAACTTGGTATGTCTCCAACTCCTAGAAATAACCTCATGCCCCATCTCCCTTACTTCCAGGTAGTTAGGATCACATAATTCCTAACAAAGTTTTGACACAGATTCCCAATTCGGGCATTCAGAACATGTAGCACGTTGCTTTAAGCAAGCACTTTCTCATTCCAAGTAGCAAGTTACTATGTAGGAAGAAGTTTCTATAGGTATTTCAACGATGCCCAGAACTGAGCTAAAGTGGGTATGTCTCCAACTCCTAGAAATAACTTCATGCCCCATCTCCCTTACTTCCAGCTAGTAAGGATCACATAATTCCTAACAAAGTTTTGACACAGATTCCCAATTCGTACATTCACAACATATAGCACGTTGCTGTAAGCAAGCACATTCTCATTCAAAGTGGCAAGTTACTATGTAGGAACAAGTTTGTATAGGTATTTCAAAGAGGCCCAGAACTGAGCTAAACTTGGTATGTCTCCAACTCCTAGAAATAACTTCATGCCCCATCTCCCTTACTTCCAGCTAGTAAGGATCACATAATTCCTAAAAAAGTTTTGACACAGATTCCCAATTCGGGTATTCAGAACATAAGGCACGTTGCTGTAACAAAGAACATTCTCATACAAAGTTGCCAGTTACTATGTAGAAACATGTTTGTATAGGTATTTCAAGATGCCCAGAACTGAGCTAAACGTTGTATGTCTCCAACTCCTAGAAAGAACTTCATGCCCCATCTCCCTTACTTCCAGCTAGTAAGGATTACATAATTCCTAACAAAGTTTTGACACAGATTCCCAATTCGGGCATTCAGAACATATAGAACGTTGCTGTAAGCAAGCACATTCTCATTCAAAGTTGCAAGTTACTATGTAGGAACAAGTTTGTATAGGTATTTCAAAGATGCCCAGAACTGAGCTAAACGTTGTATGTCTCCAACTCCTAGAAATAACTTCATGCACCATATCCCTTACTTCCAACTAGTAAGGATCACATAATTCCTAACAAAGTTTTGACACAGATTCCCAATTCGGGCTTTCAGAACATGTAGCACGTTGCTGTAAGCAAGCACATTCTCATTCAAAGTGGCAAGTTACTATGTAGGTACAAGTTTGTATAGGTATTTCAAAGATGCCCAGAACTGAGCTAAAGTGGGTATGTCTCAAACTCCTAGAAATATCTTCCTACCCCATCACCCATACTTCCAGCTAGTAAGGATCACTTAATTTCTAACAAAGTTTTGACACAGATTCCCAATTCGGGCATTCAGAACATGTAGCACATTGCTTTAAGCAAGCACATTCTCATTCCAAGTAGCAAGTTAATATGTAGGAAGAAATTTCTATAGGTATTACAAAAATGCCCAGAACTCAACTAAACGTTGTATGTCTCCAACTCCTACAAATAACTTCATGCCCCATCTCCCTTACTTCCTTCTAGTAAGGATCACATAATTCCTAACAAAGTTTTGACACAGATTCCCAATTCGTGCATTCAGAACATATAGCACGTTGCTGTAAGCAAGCACATTCTCTTTCAAAGTTTCAAGTTACTATGTAGGAACAAGTTTGTATAGGTATTTCAAAGATGCCCAGAACTGAGCTAAACGTTGTATGTCTCCAACTCCTAGAAATATCTTCATGCCCCATCACCCTTAATTCCAGCTAGTAAGGATCACATAATTCCTAACAAAGTTTTCACACAGATTCCCAATTCGGGCATTCAGAACATATAGCACGTTGCTGTAAGCAAGCACATTCTCATTCAATGTTGCAAGTTACTATGTAGGAACAAGTTTGTATAGGTATTTCAAAGATGCCCAGAACTGAGCTAAACTTGGTATGTCTCCAACTCCTAGAAATAACCTCATGCCCCATCTCCCTTACTTCCAGCTAGTAAGGATCACATAATTCCTAACAAAGTTTTAACACAGATTCCCATTTCGGGCATTCAGAACATGTAGCACGTTGCTTTAAGCAAGCACTTTCTCATTCCAAGTAGCAAGTTGCTATGTAGGAAGAAGTTTCTATAGGTATTTCCACGATGCCCAGAACTGAGCTAAAGTGGGTATGTCTCCAACTCCTAGAAATAACTTCATGCCCCATCTCCCTTACTTCGATCTAGTAAGGATCACATAATTCCTAACAAAGTTTGGCACAGATTCCCAATTCGGGCATTTAGAACATGCAGCACGTTGCTGTAAGCAAGCACATTCTCATTCAAAGTTTCAAGTTACTATGTAGGAACAAGTTTGTATAGGTATTTCAAAGATGCCCAGAACTGAGCTAAACGTTGTATGTCTCCAACTCCGAGAAATAACTTCATGCCCCATCTCCCTTACTTCCAGCTAGTAAGGATCACATAATTCCTAACAAAGTTTTGACACAGATTCCCAATTCGGGCATTCAGAACATATAGCACGTTGCTGTAAGCAAGCACATTCTCATTCAATGTTGCAAGTTACTATGTAGGAACAAGTTTGTATAGGTATTTCAAAGATGCCCAGAACTGAGCTAAACTTGGTATGTCTCCAACTCCTAGAAATAACCTCATGCCACATCTCCCTTACTTCCAGCTAGTAAGGATCACATAATTCCTAACAAAGTTTTGACACAGATTCCCAATTCGGGCATTCAGAACATGTAGCACGTTGCTGTAAGCAAGCACTTTCTCATTCCAAGTAGCAAGTTACTATGTAGGAAGAAGTTTCTATAGGTATTTCAACGATGCCCAGAACTGAGCTAAAGTGGGTATGTCTCCAACTCCTAGAAATAACTTCATGCCCCATCTCCCTTACTTCCAGCAAGTAAGGATCACATAATTCCTAACAATGTTTTGACACAGATTCCCAATTCGGGCATTCAGAACATAAGGCACTTTGCTGTAACAAAACACATTCTCATACAAAGTTGCCAGTTACTATGTAGAAACAAGTTTGTATAGGTATTTCAAAGATGCCCAGAACTGAGCTAAACGTTGTATGTCTCCAACTCCTAGAAAGAACTTCATGCCCCATCTCCCTTACTTCCAGCTAGTAAGGATTACATAATTCCTAACAAAGTTTTGACACAGATTCCCAATTCGGGCATTCAGAACATATAGCACGTTGCTCTAAGCAAGCACATTCTCATTCAAAGTTGAAAGTTACTATGTAGGAACAAGTTTGTATAGGTATTTCAAAGATGCCCAGAACTGAGCTAAACGTTGTATGTCTCCAACTCCTAGAAATAACATCATGCCCCATATCCCTTACTTCCAACTAGTAAGATCACATAATTCCTAACAAAGTTTTGACACTGATTCCCAATTCGGTCATTCAGAACATGTAGCACGTTGCTTTAAGCAAGCACTTTCTCATTCCAAGGAGCAAGTTACTATGTAGGACGAAATTTCTATAGGTATTTCAAAGATGCCCAGAACTGAGCTAAAGTGGGTATTTCTCCAACTCCTAGAAATGACTTCATGCCCCATCTCCCTTACTTCCAGCTAGTAAGGATCACATAATTCCTAACAAAGTTTTGGCACAGATTCCCAATTCGGGCATTCAGAACATATAGCACGTTGCTGTAAGCAAGCACATTCTCATTCAATGTGGCAAGTTACTATGTACGAACAAGTTTGTATAGGTATTTCAAAGATGCCCAGAACTGAGCTAAACTTGGTATGTCTCCAACCTCTAGATATAACTTCATGCCCCAACGCCCTTACTTCCAGCTTGTAAGGATCACATAATTCCTAACAAAGTTTTGACACAGATTCCCAATTCGGGCATTCAGATCATATAGCACGTTGCTGTAACAAAGCACATTCTCATACAAAGCTGCCAGTTACTATGTAGAGACAAGTTTGTATAGGTATTTCAAAGATGCCCAGAACTGAGCTAAACGTTGTATGTCTCCAACTCCTAGAAAGAACTTCATGCCCCATCTCCCTTACTTCCAGCTAGTAAGGATTACATAATACCTAACAAAGTTTTGACACAGATTCCCAATTCGGGCATTCAGAACATATAGCACATTGCTGTAAGCAAGCACATTCTCATTCAAAGTTGCAAGTTACTATGTAGGAACAAGTTTGTATAGGTATTTCAAAGATGCCCAGAACTGAGCTAAACGTTGTATGTCTCCAACTCCTAGAAATAACTTCATGCCCCATATCCCTTACTTCCATCTAGTAAGGATCACATAATTTCTAACAATGTTTTGACACAGATTCCCAATTCGGGCATTCAGAGCATATAGCACGTTGCTGTAAGCTAGCACATTCTCATTCAAAGTTGCAAATTACTATGTAGGAACAACTTTGTATAGGTATTTCAAAGATGCCCAGAACTGAGCTAAACTTGGTATGTCTCCAACTCCTAGAAATAACTTCATGCCCCATCTCCCTTACTTCCAGCTAGTAAGGATCACATAATTTCTAACAAAGTTTTGACACAGATTCCCAATTCGGGCATCCAGAACATATAGCACGTTGCTATAAGCAAGCACATTCTCATTCAAAGTTGCAAATTCCTATGTAGGAACAAGTTTGTATAGGTATATCAAGGATTTCCAGAACTTAGCTAAACTTGGTATGTCTCCAACTCCTAGAAATAACTTCATGCCCCATCTCCCTTACTTCCAGCTAGTAAGGATCACATAATTCCTAACAAAGATTTGACACAGATTCCCAATTCGGGCATTCAGAACATGTAGCACGTTGCTTTAAGCAAGCACTTTCTCATTCCAAGGAGCAAGTTACTATGTAGGAAGAAGTTTCTATAGGTATTTCAAAGATGCCCAGAACTGAGCTAAAGTGGGTATGTCTCCAACTCCTAGAAATGACTTCATGCCCCATCTCCCTTACTTCCAGCTAGTAACGATCACATAATTCCTAACAAAGTTTTGGCACAGATTCCCAATTCGGGCATTCAGAACATATAGCACGTTGCTGTAAGCAAGCACATTCTCATTCAATGTGGCAAGTTACTATGTAGGAACAAGTTTGTATAGGTATTTCAAAGATGCCCAGAACTGAGCTAAACTTGGTATGTCTCCAACCTCTAGAAATAACTTCATGCCCCAACTCCCTTACTTCCAGCTTGTAAGGATCACATAATTCCTAACAAAGTTTTGACACAGATTCCCAATTCGGGCATTCAGAACATGTAGCACGTTGCTTTAAGCAAGCACTTTCTCATTCCAAGTAGCAAGTTACTATGTAGGAAGAAGTTTCTATAGGTATTTCAACGATGCCCAGAACTGAGCTAAAGTGGGTATGTCTCCAACTCCTAGAAATAACTTCATGCCCCATCTCCCTTACTTCCAGCTAGTAAGGATCACATAATTCCTAACAAAGATTTGACACAGATTCCCAATTCGTGCATTCACAACATATAGCACGTTGCTGTAAGCAAGCACATTCTCATTCAAAGTGGCAAGTTACTATGTAGGAACAAGTTTGTATAGGTATTTCAAAGATGCCCAGAACTGAGCTAAACTTGGTATGTCTCCAACTCCTAGAAATAACTTCATGCCCCATCTCCCTTACTTCCAGCTAGTAAGGATCACATAATTCCTAACAAAGTTTTGACACAGATTCCCAATTCGGGCATTCAGAACATAAGGCACGTTGCTGTAACAAAGCACATTCTCATACAAAGTTGCCAGTTACTATGTAGAAACAAGTTTGTATAGGTATTTCAAGATGCCCAGAACTGAGCTAAACGTTGTATGTCTCCAACTCCTAGAAAGAACTTCATGCCCCATCTCCCTTACTTCCAGCTAGTAAGGATTACATAATTCCTAACAAAGTTTTGACACAGATTCCCAATTCGGGCATTCAGAACATATAGCACGTTGCTGTAACAAAGCACATTCTCATACAAAGTTGCCAGTTACTATGTAGAGACAAATTTGTATAGGTATTTCAAAGATGTCCAGAACTGAGCTAAACGTTGTATGTCTCCAACTCCTAGAAAGAACTTCATGCCCCATCTCCCTTACTTCCAGCTAGTAAGGATTACATAATACCTAACAAAGTTTTGACACAGATTCCCAATTCGGGCATTCAGAACATATAGCACGTTGCTGTAAGCAAGCACATTCTCATTCAAAGTTGCAAGTTACTATGTAGGAACAAGTTTGTATAGGTATTTCAAAGATGCCCAGAACTGAGCTAAACGTTGTATGTCTCCAACTCCTAGAAATATCTTCATGCCCCATATCCCTTACTTCCATCTAGTAAGGATCACATAATTTCTAACAATGTTTTGACACAGATTCCCAATTCGGGCATTCAGAGCATATAGCACGTTGCTGTAAGCTAGCACATTCTCATTCAAAGTTGCAAATTACTATGTAGGAACAACTTTGTATAGGTATTTCAAAGATGCCCAGAACTGAGCTAAACTTGGTATGTCTCCAACTCCTAGAAATAACTTCATGCCCCATCTCCCTTACTTCCAGCTAGTAAGGATCACATAATTCCTAACAAAGATTTGACACAGATTCCCAATTCGGGCATTCAGAACATGTAGCACGTTGCTTTAAGCAAGCACTTTCTCATTCCAAGGAGGAAGTTACTATGTAGGAAGAAGTTTCTATAGGTATTTCAAAGATGCCCAGAACTGAGCTAAAGTCCGTATGTCTCCAACTCCTAGAAATAACTTCATGCCCCATCTCCCTTACTTCCAGCTTGTAAGGATCACATAATTCCTAACAAAGTTTTGACAGAGATTCCCAATTCGGGCTTTCAGAACATGTAGCACGTTGCTGTAAGCAAGCACATTCTCATTCAAAGTGGCAAGTTACTATGTAGGTACAAGTTTGTATAGGTATTTCAAAGATGCCCAGAACTGAGCTAAAGTGGTTATGTCTCCAACTCCTAGAAATATCTTCATACCCCATCTCCCATACTTCCAGCTAGTAAGGGTCACTTAATTCCTAACAATGTTTTGACACAGATTCCCAATTCGGGCATTCAGAACATGTAGCACGTTGCTTTAAGCAAGCACATTCTCATTCCAAGTAGCAAGTTAATATGTAGAAAGAAATTTCTATAGGTATTTCAAAGATGCCCAGAACTGAGCTAAACTGGGTATGTCTCCAACTCCTAGAAATAACTTCATGCCCCATCTCTCTTACTTCCAGCTAGTGAGGATCACATAATTCCTAACAAATTTTGACACAGATTCCCAATTCGGGTATTCAGAACATATAGCACGTTGCTGTAAGCAAGAACATTCTCATTCAAAGTGGCAAGATACTATGTAGGAACAAGTTTGTATAGGTATTTCAAAGATGCCCAGAACTGAGCTAAACCTTGTATGTCTCCAACTCCTAGAAATAACTTCATGCACCATGTCCTTTACTTCCAGCTAGTAAGGATCACATAATTTCTAACAAAGATTTGACACAGAATCCCAATTTGGGCATTCAGAACATATAGCACGTTGCTGTAAGCAAGCACATTCTCGTTCAAAGTTGTAAGTTACTATGTAGGAACAAGTTTGTATAGGTATTTCAAAGATGCCCAGAACTGAGCTAAACTTGGTATGTCTCCAACTCCTAGAAATAACTTCATGCCCCATCTCCCTTACTTCCAACTAGTAAGGATCACATAATTCCTAACAAAGTTTTGACACAGATTCCCAATTCGGGCATTCAGAACATTTAGCACGTTGCTTTAAGCAAGCACTTTCTCATTCCAAGTAGCAAGTTACTATGTAGGAAGAAGTTTCTATAGGTATTTCAACGATGCCCAGAACTGAGCTAAAGTGGGTATGTCTCCAACTCCTAGAAATAACTTCATGCCCCATCTCCCTTACTTCCAGCTAGTAAGGATCACATAATTCCTAACAAAGATTTGACACAGATTCCCAATTCGTGCATTCACAACATATAGCACGTTGCTGTAAGCAAGCACATTCTCATTCAAAGTGGCAAGTTACTATGTAGGAACAAGTTTGTATAGGTATTTCAAAGATGCCCAGAACTGAGCTAAACTTGGTATGTCTCCAACTCCTAGAAATAACTTCATGCCCCATCTCCCTTACTTCCAGCTAGTAAGGATCACATAATTCCTAACAAAGTTTTGACACAGATTCCCAATTCGGGCATTCAGAACATAAGGCACGTTGCTGTAACAAAGCACATTCTCATACAAAGTTGCCAGTTACTATGTAGAAACAAGTTTGTATAGGTATTTCAAGATGCCCAGAACTGAGCTAAACGTTGTATGTCTCCAACTCCTAGAAAGAACTTCATGCCCCATCTCCCTTACTTCCAGCTAGTAAGGATTACATAATTCCTAACAAAGTTTTGACACAGATTCCCAATTCGGGCATTCAGAACATATAGCACGTTGCTGTAACAAAGCACATTCTCATACAAAGTTGCCAGTTACTATGTAGAGACAAATTTGTATAGGTATTTCAAAGATGTCCAGAACTGAGCTAAACGTTGTATGTCTCCAACTCCTAGAAAGAACTTCATGCCCCATCTCCCTTACTTCCAGCTAGTAAGGATTACATAATACCTAACAAAGTTTTGACACAGATTCCCAATTCGGGCATTCAGAACATATAGCACGTTGCTGTAAGCAAGCACATTCTCATTCAAAGTTGCAAGTTACTATGTAGGAACAAGTTTGTATAGGTATTTCAAAGATGCCCAGAACTGAGCTAAACGTTGTATGTCTCCAACTCCTAGAAATAACTTCATGCCCCATATCCCTTACTTCCATCTAGTAAGGATCACATAATTTCTAACAATGTTTTGACACAGATTCCCAATTCGGGCATTCAGAGCATATAGCACGTTGCTGTAAGCTAGCACATTCTCATTCAAAGTTGCAAATTACTATGTAGGAACAACTTTGTATAGGTATTTCAAAGATGCCCAGAACTGAGCTAAACTTGGTATGTCTCCAACACCTAGAAATAACTTCATGCCCCATCTCCCTTACTTCCAGCTAGTAAGGATCACATAATTCCTAACAAAGATTTGACACAGATTCCCAATTCGGGCATTCAGAACATGTAGCACGTTGCTTTAAGCAAGCACTTTCTCATTCCAAGGAGGAAGTTACTATGTAGGAAGAAGTTTCTATAGGTATTTCAAAGATGCCCAGAACTGAGCTAAAGTCCGTATGTCTCCAACTCCTAGAAATAACTTCATGCCCCATCTCCCTTACTTCCAGCTTGTAAGGATCACATAATTCCTAACAAAGTTTTGACAGAGATTCCCAATTCGGGCTTTCAGAACATGTAGCACGTTGCTGTAAGCAAGCACATTCTCATTCAAAGTGGCAAGTTACTATGTAGGTACAAGTTTGTATAGGTATTTCAAAGATGCCCAGAACTGAGCTAAAGTGGTTATGTCTCCAACTCCTAGAAATATCTTCATACCCCATCTCCCATACTTCCAGCTAGTAAGGGTCACTTAATTCCTAACAATGTTTTGACACAGATTCCCAATTCGGGCATTCAGAACATGTAGCACGTTGCTTTAAGCAAGCACATTCTCATTCCAAGTAGCAAGTTAATATGTAGAAAGAAATTTCTATAGGTATTTCAAAGATGCCCAGAACTGAGCTAAACTGGGTATGTCTCCAACTCCTAGAAATAACTTCATGCCCCATCTCTCTTACTTCCAGCTAGTGAGGATCACATAATTCCTAACAAATTTTGACACAGATTCCCAATTCGGGCATTCAGAACATATAGCACGTTGCTGTAAGCAAGCACATTCTCATTCAAAGTGGCAAGTTACTATGTAGGAACAAGTTTGTATAGGTATTTCAAAGATGCCCAGAACTGAGCTAAAGTGGGTATGTCTTCAACTCCTAGAAATATCTTCATACCCCATCTCCCATACTTCCAGCTAGTAAGGATCACATAATTCCTAACAAAGTTTTGACACAGATTCCCAATTCGGGTATTCAGAACATGTAGCACGTTGCGTTAAGCAAGAACTTTCTCATTCCAAGTAGCAAGCTACTATGTAGGGAGAAGTTTCTATAGGTATTTCAAAGATGCCCAGAACTGAGCTAAAGTGGGTATGTCTCCAACTCCTAGAAATAACTTCATGCCCCATCTCCCTTACTTCCATCTACTAAGGATCACATAATGCCTAACAATGTTTTGACACAGATTCCCAATTCGGGCATTCAGAACATATAGCACGTTGCTGTTGCAAGCACATTCTCATTCAAAGTTGCAAGTTACTATGTAGGAACAAGTTTGTATAGGTATTTCAAAGATGTCCAGAACTAAGCTAAACATTGTATGTCTCCAACTTCGAGAAATAACTTCATGCCCCATCTCCCTTACTTCCAGCTAGTAAGGATCACATAATTCCTAACAAAGTTTTGACACAGATTCCCAATTCGGGCATTCAGAACATATAGCATGTTGCTGTAAGCAAGCACATTCTCATTCAAAGTGGCAAGTTACTATGTAGAAACAAGTTTGTATAGGTATTTCAAAGATGTTCAGAACTGAGTTAAACTTGGTATGTCTCCAACTCCTAGAAATAACTTCATGCCCCATCTCCCTTACTTCCATCTAGTAAGGATCACATAATTCCTAACAAAGTTTTGACACAGATTCCCAATTCGGGCATTCAGAACATATAGCACGTTGCTGTAAGCAAGCACATTCTCATTCAAAGTGGCAAGTTACTATGTAGGAACAAGTTTGTATAGGTATTTCAAAGATGCCCAGAACTGAGCTAAAGTTGGTATGTCTCCAACTCCTAGAAATATCTTCATACCCCATTTCCCTTACTTCCAGCTAGTAAGGATCACATAATTCCTAACAAAGTTTTGACACAGATTCCCAATTCTGGCATTCAGAACATATAGCACGTTGCTGTAAGCAAGCACATTCTCATTCAAAGTTGCAAGTTACTATGTAGGAACAAGTTTGTATAGGTATTTCAAAGATGCCCAGAACTGAGCTAAACGTTGTATGTCTCCAACTCCTAGAAATAACTTCATGCCCCATCTCCCTTACTTCCAGCTAGTAAGGATCACATAATTCCTAACAAAGTTTTGACACAGATTCCCAATTCTGGCAATCAGAACATATAGCACGTTGCTGTAAGCAAGCACATTCTCGTTCAAAGTTGCAAGTTACTATGTAGGAACAAGTTTGTATAGGTATTTCAAAGATGCCCAGAACTGAGCTAAACTTGGTATGTCTCCAACCTCTAGAAATAACTTCATACCCCAACTCCCTTATTTCCAGCTTGTAAGGATCACATAATTATTAAAAAAATTTTGACACAGATTCCCAATTCGGTCTTTCAGAACATATAGCACGTTGCTGTAAGCAAGCACATTCTCATTCAAAGTTGCAAGTTACTATGTAGGAACAAGTTTGTATAGGTATTTCAAAGATGCCCAGAACTGAGCTAAACTTGGTATGTCTCCAACTCCTAGAAATAACTTCATGCCCCATCTCCCTTACTTCCAGCTAGTAAGGATCACATAATTCCTAACAAAATTTTGACACAGATTCCCAATTCGGGCATTCAGAACATATAGCACGTTGCTGTAAGCAAGCACATTCTCATTTAAAGTTGCAAGTTACTATGTAGGAACAAGTTTGTTTAGGTATTTCAAGGATGCCCAGAACTGAGCTAATCTTGGTATGTCTCCAACTCCTAGAAATAACTTCATGCCCCATCTCCCTTACTTCCAGCTAGTAAGGATCACATAATTCCTAACAAAATTTTTGACACAGATTCCCAATTCGGGCATTCAGAACATGTAGCACGTTGCTGTAAGCAAGCACATTCTCATTCAAAGTTGCAAGTTACTATGTAGGAACAAGTTTGTATAGGTATTTCAAAGATGCCCAGAACTGAGCTAAACTTGGTATGTGTCCAACTCCTAGAAATAACTTCATGCCCCATCTCCCTTACTTCCATCTAGTAAGGATCACATAATTCCTAACAAAGTTTTGACACAGATTCCCAATTCGGGCATTCAGAACATATAGCACGTTGCTGTAAGCAAGCACATTCTCATTCAAAGTGGCAAGTTACTATGTAGGAACAAGTTTGTATAGGTATTTCAAAGATGCCCAGAACTGAGATAATCGTTGTATGACTCCAACTCCTAGAAATAACTTCATGTCCCATCTCCCTTACTTCCAGCTAGTAAGGATCACATAATTCCTAACAAAGATTTGACACAGATTCCCAATTCTGGCATTCAGAACACATAGCACGTTGCTGTAAGCAAGCACATTCTCGTTCAAAGTTGCAAGTTACTATGTAAGAACAACTTTGTATAGGTATTTCAAAGATGCCCAGAACTGAGCTAAACTTGGTATGGCTCCAACCTCTAGAAATAACTTCATGCCCCAACTCCCTTATTTCCAGATTGTAAGGATCACATAATTCCTAAAAAAATTTTGACACAGATTCCCAATTCGGTCTTTCAGAACATATAGCACGTTGCTGTAAGCAAGCACATTCTCATTCAAAGTTGCAAGTTACTATGTAGGAACAAGTTTGTATAGGTATTTCAAAGATGCCCAGAACTGAGCTAAACTTGGTATGTCTCCAACTCCTAAAAATAACTTCATGCCCCATCTCCATTACTTCAAGCTAGTAAGGATCACATATTTCCTAACAAAGTTTTGACACAGATTCCCAATTCGGGCATTCAGAACATATAGCACGTTGCTGTAAGCAAGCACATTCTCGTTCAAAGTTGCAAGTTACTATGTAGGAACAAGTTTGTATAGGTATTTCAAAGATGCCCAGAACTGAGCTAAACGTTGTATGTCTCCAACTCCTAGAAATAACTTCATGCCCCATCTCCCTTACTTCCAGCTAGTAAGGATCACATAATTCCTAACAAAGTTTTGACACAGATTCCCAATTCGGGCATTCAGAACATATAGCACGTTGCTGTAAGCAAGCACATTCTCATTCAAAGTGGCAAGTTACTATGTAGAAACAAGTTTGTATAGGTATTTCAAAATTGCCCAGAACTGAGCTAAAAGTTGTATGTCTCCAACTCCTAGAAATAACTTCATGCCCCATCTCCCTTACTTCCAGCTAGTAAGGATCACATAATTCCTAACAAAGTTTTGACACAGATTCCCAATTCTGGCAATCAGAACATATAGCACGTTGCTGTAAGCAATCACATTCTCGTTCAAAGTTGCAAGTTACTATGTAGGAACAAGTTTGTATAGGTATTTCAAAGATGCCCAGAACTGAGCTAAACTTGGTATGTCTCCAACCTCTAGAAATAACTTCATACCCCAACTCCCTTATTTCCAGCTTGTAAGGATCACAGAATTCCTAAAAAAATTTTGACACAGATTCCCAATTCGGTCTTTCAGAACATATAGCACGTTGCTGTAAGCAAGCACATTCTCATTCAAAGTTGCAAGTTACTATGTAGGAACAAGTTTGTAAGGTATTTCAAAGATGCCCAGAACTGAGCTAAACTTGGTATGTCTCCAACTCCTAGAAATAACTTCATGCCCCATCTCCCTTACTTCCAGCTAGTAAGGATCACATAATTCCTAACAAAATTTTGACACAGATTCCCAATTCGGGCATTCAGAACATGTAGCACGTTGCTTTAAGCAAGCACATTCTCATTCCAAGTAGCAAGTTTATATGTAGGAAGAAATTTCTATAGGTATTTCAAAGATGCCCAGAACTGAGTTAAACTTGTTATGTCTCCAACTCCTAGATATAACTTCATGCCCCATCTCCGTTACTTCCATCTAGTAAGGATCACATAATTCCTAACAAAGTTTTGACACAGATTCCCAATTCGGGCATTCAGAAAATATAGCACGTTGCTGTAAGCAAGCACATTCTCATTCAAAGTGGCAAGTTACTATGTAGGAACAAGTTTGTATAGGTATTTCAAAGATGCCCAGAACTGAGCTAAACTTGGAAAGTCTCCAACTCCTATAAATAACTTCATGCCCCATCTCCCTTACTTCCAGCTAGTAAGGATCACATAATTCCTAACAAAGTTTTGACACAGATTCCCAATTCGGGCTTTCAGAACATATAGCACGTTGCTATAAGCAAGCACATTCTCATTCAAAGTTGCCAGTTACAATGTAGGAACAAGTTTGTATAGGTATTTCAAAGATGCCCAGAACTGAGCTAAACGTTGTATGTCTCCAACTTCTAGAAATAACCTCATGCCCCATCTCCCTTACTTCCAGCTAGTAAGGATCACATAATTCCTAAAAAAGTTTTGACACAGATTCCCAATTCGGGCATTCAGATCATGTAGCACGTTGCTTTAAGCAAGCACTTTCTCATTCCAAGTAGCAAGTTACTATGTAGGAAGAAGTTTCTTTAGGTATTTCAAAGATGCCCAGAACTGAGCTAAAGTGGGTATGTCTCCAACTCCTAGAAATAACTTCATGCCCCAACTCCCTTACTTCCAGCTAGTAAGGATCACATAATTCCTAACAAAGTTTTGACACAGATTCCCAATTCGGGCATTCAGAACATATAGCACGTTGCTGTAAGCAAGCACATTCTCATTCAAAGTGGCAAGTTACTATGTAGGAACAAGTTTGTATAGGTATTTCAAAGATGCCCAGAACTGAGCTAAAGTGGGTATGTCTTCAACTCCTAGAAATATCTTCATACCCCATCTCCCATACTTCCAGCTAGTAAGGATCACATAATTCCTAACAAAGTTTTGACACAGATTCCCAATTCGGGTATTCAGAACATGTAGCACGTTGCGTTAAGCAAGCACTTTCTCATTCCAAGTAGCAAGCTACTATGTAGGGAGAAGTTTCTATAGGTATTTCAATGATGCCCAGAACTGAGCTAAAGTGGGTATGTCTCCAACTCCTAGAAATAACTTCATGCCCCATCTCCCTTACTTCCAGCTAGTAAGGATCACATAATTCCTAACAAAGATTTGACACAGATTCCCAATTCTGGCATTCAGAACACATAGCACGTTGCTGTAAGCAAGCACATTCTCGTTCAAAGTTGCAAGTTACTATGTAAGAACAACTTTGTATAGGTATTTCAAAGATGCCCAGAACTGAGCTAAACTTGGTATGGCTCCAACCTCTAGAAATAACTTCATGCCCCAACTCCCTTATTTCCAGATTGTAAGGATCACATAATTCCTAAAAAAATTTTGACACAGATTCCCAATTCGGTCTTTCAGAACATATAGCACGTTGCTGTAAGCAAGCACATTCTCATTCAAAGTTGCAAGTTACTATGTAGGAACAAGTTTGTATAGGTATTTCAAAGATGCCCAGAACTGAGCTAAACTTGGTATGTCTCCAACTCCTAAAAATAACTTCATGCCCCATCTCCATTACTTCAAGCTAGTAAGGATCACATATTTCCTAACAAAGTTTTGACACAGATTCCCAATTCGGGCATTCAGAACATATAGCACGTTGCTGTAAGCAAGCACATTCTCGTTCAAAGTTGCAAGTTACTGTGTAGGAACAAGTTTGTATAGGTATTTCAAAGATGCCCAGAACTGAGCTAAACGTTGTATGTCTCCAACTCCTAGAAATAACTTCATGCCCCATCTCCCTTACTTCCAGCTAGTAAGGATCACATAATTCCTAACAAAGTTTTGACACAGATTCCCAATTCGGGCATTCAGAACATATAGCACGTTGCTGTAAGCAAGCACATTCTCATTCAAAGTGGCAAGTTAATATGTAGAAACAAGTTTGTATAGGTATTTCAAAATTGCCCAGAACTGAGCTAAAAGTTGTATGTCTCCAACTCCTAGAAATAACTTCATGCCCCATCTCCCTTACTTCCAGCTAGTAAGGATCACATAATTCCTAACAAAGTTTTGACACAGATTCCCAATTCTGGCAATCAGAACATATAGCACGTTGCTGTAAGCAATCACATTCTCGTTCAAAGTTGCAAGTTACTATGTAGGAACAAGTTTGTATAGGTATTTCAAAGATGCCCAGAACTCAGCTAAACTTGGTATGTCTCCAACCTCTAGAAATAACTTCATACCCCAACTCCCTTATTTCCAGCTTGTAAGGATCACAGAATTCCTAAAAAAATTTTGACACAGATTCCCAATTCGGTCTTTCAGAACATATAGCACGTTGCTGTAAGCAAGCACATTCTCATTCAAAGTTGCAAGTTACTATGTAAGAACAAGTTTGTATAGGTATTTCAAAGATGCCCAGAACTGAGCTAAACTTGGTATGTCTCCAACTCCTAGAAATAACTTCATGCCCCATCTCCCTTACTTCCAGCTAGTAAGGATCACATAATTCCTAACAAAATTTTGACACAGATTCCCAATTCGGGCATTCAGAACATATAGCACGTTGCTGTAAGCAAGCACATTCTCATTTAAAGTTGCAAGTTACTATGTAGGAACAAGTTTGTTTAGGTATTTCAGGGATGCCCAGATCTGAGCTAATCTTGGTATGTCTCCAACTTCTAGAAATAACTTCATGCCCCATCTCCCTTACTTCCAGCTAGTAAGGATCACATAATTCCTAACAAAATTTTTGACACAGATTCCCAATTCGGGCATTCAGAACATGTAGCACGTTGCTTTAAGCAAGCACATTCTCATTCAAAGTTGCAAGTTACTATGTAGGAACAAGTTTGTATAGGTATTTCAAAGATGCCCAGAACTGAGCTAAACTTGGTATGTGTCCAACTCCTAGAAATAACTTCGTGCCCCATCTCCCTTACATCCAGCTAGTAAGGATCACATAATTCCTAACAAAGTTTTGACACAGATTCCCAATTCGGGCATTCAGAACATATAACACGTTGCTGTAAGCAAGCACAATCTCATTAAAAGTTGCAAGTTACTATGTAGGAACAAGTTTGTATAGGTATTTCAAAAATGCCCAGAACTGAGCTAAACTTGGTATGACTCCAACTCCTAGAAATAACTTCATGTCCCATCTCCCTTAATTCCAGCTAGTAAGGATCACATAATTCCTAACAAAGTTTTGACACAGATTCCCAATTCGGGCATGTCAGAACATGTAGCACGTTGCTTTAAGCAAGCACATTCTCATTCCAAGTAGCAAGTTAATATGTAGGAAGAAATTTCTATAGGTATTTCAAAGATGCCCAGAACTGAGCTAAAGTGGGTGTGTCTCCAAATCCTAGAAATAACTTCATGCCCCATCTCCCTTACTTCCAGCTAGTAAGGATCACATAATTCCTAACAAAGATTTGACACAGATTCCCAATTCTGGCATTCAGAACACATAGCACGTTGCTGTAAGCAAGCACATTCTCGTTCAAAGTTGCAAGTTACGATGTAAGAACAACTTTGTATATGTATTTCAAAGATGCCCAGAACTGAGCTAAACTTGGTATGGCTCCAACCTCTAGAAATAACTTCATGCCCCAACTCCCTTATTTCCAGCTTGTAAGGATCACATAATTCCTAAAAAAATTTTGACACAGATTCCCAATTCGGTCTTTCAGAACATATAGCACGTTGCTGTAAGCAAGCACATTCTCATTCAAAGTTGCAAGTTACTATGTAGGAACAAGTTTGTATAGGTATTTCAAAGATGCCCAGAACTGAGCTAAACTTGGTATGTCTCCAACTCCTAAAAATAACTTCATGCCCCATCTCCATTACTTCCAGCTAGTAAGGATCACATATTTCCTAACAAAGTTTTGACACAGATTCCCAATTCGGGTATTCAGAACATATAGCACGTTGCTGTAAGCAAGCACATTCTCGTTCAAAGTTGCAAGTTACTATGTAGGAACTAGTTTGTATAGGTATTTCAAAGATGCCCAGAACTGAGCTAAACGTTGTATGTCTCCAACTCCTAGAAATAACTTCATGCCCCATCTCCCTTACTTCCAGCTAGTAAGGATCACATAATTCCTAACAATGTTTTGACACAGATTCCCAATTCGGGCATTCAGAACATATAGCACGTTGCTGTAAGCAAGCACATTCTCATTCAAAGTGGCAAGTTACTATGTAGAAACAAGTTTGTATAGGTATTTCAAAATTGCCCAGAACTGAGTTAAACTTGGTATGTCTCCAACTCCTGGAAATAACTTCATGCCCCATCTCCCTTACTTCCATCTAGTAAGGATCACATAATTCCTAACAAAGTTTTGACACAGATTCCCAATTCGGGCATTCAGAACATATAGCATGTTGCTGTAAGCAAGCACATTCTCATTCAAAGTTGCAAGTTACTATGTAGGAACAAGTTTGTACAGGTATTTCAAAGATGCCCAGAACTGAGCTAAAGTTGGTATGTCTCCAACTCCTAGAAATATCTTCATTCCCAATTTCCCATACTTCCAGCTAGTAAGGATCACATAATTCCTAACAAAGTTTTGACACAGATTCCCAATTCGGGCATTCAGAACATATAGCACGTTGCTGTAAGCAAGCACATTCTCATTCAAAGTTGCAAGTTACTATGTAGGAACAAGTTTGTATAGGTATTTCAAAGATGCCCAGAACTGAGCTAAACGTTGTATGTCTCCAACTCCTTGAAATAACTTCATGCCCCATCTCTCTTACTTCCAGCTAGTAAGGATCACATAATTCCTAACAAAGTTTTGACACAGATTCCCAATTCGGGCATTCAGAACATGTAGCACGTTGCTGTAAGCAAGCACATTCTCATTCAATGTTGCAAGTTACTATGTAGGAACAAGTTTGTATAGGTATTTCAAAGAAGCAAAGAACTGAGCTAAAATTGGTATGTGTCCAACTCCTAGAAATAACTTCATGCCCCATCTCCCTTACTTCCAGCTAGTAAGGATCACATAATTCCTAACAAAGTTTTGACACAAATTCCCAATTCGGGCATTCAGAACATATAACACGTTGCTGTAAGCAAGCACAATCTCATTCAAAGTTGCAAGTTACTATGTAGGAACAAGTTTGTATAGGTATTTCAAAGATACCCAGAACTGAGCTAAACTTGGTATGACTCCAACTCCTAGAAATAACTTCATGTCCCATCTCCTTTACTTCCAGCTTGTAAGGATCACATAATTCCTAACAACGTTTTGACACAGATTCCCAATTCGGGCATTCAGAACATGTAGCACGTTGCTTTAAGCAAGCACTTTCTCATTCCAAGTAGCAAGTTACTGTGTAGGAAGAAGTTTCTATAGGTATTTCAACGATGCCCAGAACTAAGCTAAAGTGGGTATGTCTCCAACTCCTAGAAATAACTTCATGCCCCATCTCCCTTACTTCCATCTAGTAAGGATCACATAATTCCTAACAAAGTTTTGACAGAGATTCCCAATTCGGGCATTCAGAACATATAGCACGTTGCTGTAACAAAGCACATTCTCATACAAAGTTGCCAGTTACTATGTAGGAACAAGTTTGTTTAGGTATTTCAAAGATGCCCAGAACTGAGCTAAACTTCGTATGTCTCCAACTCCTAGAAATAACTTCATGCCCCATCTCCCTTACTTCCAGCTAGTAAGGATCACATAATTCCTAACAAATTTTTGACACAGATTCCCAATTCGGGCATTCAGAACATAGAGCACGTTGCTGTAAGCAAGCACATTCTCATTCAAAGTTGCAAGTTACTATGTAGAAACAAGTTTGTATAGGTATTTCAAAGATGCCCAGAACTGAGCTAAACTTGGAAAGTCTCCAACTCCTAGAAATAACTTCATGCCCCATCTCCCTTACTTCAAGCTAGTAAGGATCACATAATTCCTAACAAAGTTTTGACACAGATTCCCAATTCGGGCATTCAGAACATATAGCACGTTGCTGTAAGCAAGCACATTCTCATTCAAAGTTGCAAGTTACTATGTAGGAACAAGTTTGTATAGGTATTTCAAAGATGCCCAGAACTGAGCTAAACTTGGTATGTGTCCAACTCCTAGAAATAACTTCATGCCCCATCTCCCTTACTTCCAGCTAGTAAGGATCACATAATTCCTAACAAAGTTTTGACACAGATTCCCAATTCGGGCATTCAGAACATAGAGCACGTTGCTGTAAGCAAGCACAATCTCATTCAAAGTTGCAAGTTACTATGTAGGAACAAGTTTGTATAGGTATTTCAAATATGGCTAGAACGGAGCTAAACTTGGTATGTCTCCAACTCCTAGAAATAACTTCATGCCCCCTCTCCCTTACTTCCAGCTAGTAAGGATCACATAATTCCTAAAAAATTTTGACACAGATTCCCAATTCGGGCATTCAGAACATACAGCACGTTGCTGTAAGCAAGCACATTCTCATTCAAAGTTGCCAGTTACTATGTAGGAACAAGTTTGTAAGGTATTTCAAAGATGCCCAGAACTGAGCTAAAGTGGGTATGTCTCCAACTCCTAGAAATATCTTCATACCCCATCTCCCATACTTCCAGCTAGTAAGGATCACATAATTCCTAATAAAGTTTTGACACAGATTCCCAATTCGGGTATTCAGAACATGTAGCACGTTGCTTTAAGCAAGCACTTTCTCATTCCAAGTAGCAAGCTACTATGTAGGAAGAAGTTTCTATAGGTATTTCAAAGATGCCCAGAACTGAGCTAAAGTGGGTATGTCTCCAACTCCCAGAAATAACTTCATGCCCCATCTCCCTTACTTCCGTCTACTAAGGATCACATAATGCCTAACAAAGTTTTGACACAGATTCCCAATTCGGGCATTCAGAACATATAGCACGTTGCTGTTGCAAGCACATTCTCATTCAAAGTTGCAAGTTACTATGTAGGAATAAGTTTGTATAGGTATTTCAAAGATGTCCAGAACTAAGCTAAACATTGTATGTCTCCAACTTCGAGAAATAACTTCATGCCACATCTCCCTTACTTCCAGCTAGTAAGGATCACATAATTCCTAAAAAAATTTTGACACAGATTCCCACTTCGGTCTTTCAGAACATATAGCACGTTGCTGTAAGCAAGCACATTCTCATTCAAAGTGGCAAGTTACTATGTAGGAACAAGTTTGTATAGGTATTTCAAAGATGCCCAGAACTGAGCTAAACTTGGTATGTCTCCAACTCCTAGAAATAACTTCATGCCCCATCTCCCTTACTACCAGCTAGTAAGGATCACATAATTCCTAACAAAGTTTTGACACAGATTCCCAATTCGGGCATTCAGAACATATAGCACGTTGCTGTAAGCAAGCACATTCTCATTTAAAGTTGCAAGTTACTATGTAGGAACAAGTTTGTTTAGGTATTTCAAGGATGCCCAGAACTGAGCTAATCTTGGTATGTCTCCAACTCCTAGAAATAACTTCATGCCCCATCTCCCTTACTTCCAGCTAGTAAGGATCACATAATTCCTAACAAAATTTTTGACACAGATTCCCAATTCGGGCATTCAGAACATGTAGCACGTTGCTGTAAGCAAGCACATTCTCATTCAAAGTTGCAATTTACTATGTAGGTACAAGTTTGTATAGGTATTTCAAAGATTCCCAGAACTGAGCTAAACTTGGTATGTGTCCAACTCCTAGAAATAACTTCATGCCCCATCTCCCTTACTTCCAGCTAGTAAGGATCACATAATTCCTAACAAAGTTTTGACACAAATTCCCAATTCGGGCATTCAGAACATATAACACGTTGCTGTAAGCAAGCACAATCTCATTCAAAGTTGCAAGTTACTATGTAGGAACAAGTTTGTATAGGTATTACAAAGATGCCCTGAACTGAGCTAAACTTGGTATGACTCCAACCCCTAGAAATAACTTCATGTCCCATCTCCCTTACTTCCAGCTAGTAAGGATCACATAATTCCTAACAAAGTTTTGACACAGATTCCCAATTCGGGCAATCAGAACATGTAGCACGTTGCTTTAAGCAAGCACTTTCTCATTCCAAGTAGCAAGTTACTGTGTAGGAAGAAGTTTCTATAGGTATTTGAACGATGCCCAGAACTGAGCTAAAGTGGCTATGTCTCCAACTCCTAGAAATAACTTCATGCCACATCTCCCTTACTTCCATCTAGTAAGGATCACATAATTCCTAACAAAGTTTTGACACAGATTCCCAATTCGGGCATTCAGAACATATAGCACGTTGCTGTAACAAAGCACATTCTCATACAAAGTTGCCACTTACTATGTAGGAACAAGTTTGTTTAGGTATTTCAAAGATGCCCAGAACCTGAGCTAAACGTTGTATGTCTCCAACTCCTAAAAATAAATTCATGCCCCATCTCCCTTACTTCCATCTAGTAAGGATCACATAATTTCTAACAAAGTTTTGACACAGATTCCCAATTCGTGCATTCAGAACATATAGCACGTTGCTGTAAGCAAGCACATTCTCATTCAAAGTTGCAAGTTACTATGTAGGACCAAGTTTGTATAGGTATTTCAAAGATGCCCAGAACTGAGCTAAACTTCGTATGTCTCCAACTCCTAGAAATAACTTCATGCCCCATCTCCCTTACTTCCAGCTAGTAAGGATCACAAATTTCCTAACAAAGTTTTGACACAGATTCCCAATTCGGGCATTCAGAACATGTAGCACGTTGCTGTAAGCAAGCACTTTCTCATTCCAAGTATCAAGTTACTATGTAGGAAGAAGTTTCTATAGGTATTTCAAAGATGCCCAGAACTGAGCTAAAGTCCGTATGTCTCCAACTCCTAGAAATAACTTCATGCCCCATCTCCCTTACTTCCAGCTAGTAAGGATCACAGAATTTCTAACAAAGTTTTGACACAGATTCCCAATTCGGGCATTCAGAACATATAGCACGTTGCTGTAAGCAAGCACATTCTCATTCAAAGTGGCAAGTTACTATGTAGGTACAAGTTTGTATAGGTATTTCAAAGATGCCCAGAACTGAGCTAAAGTGAGTATGTCTCCAACTCCTAGAAATATGTTCATACCCCATCTCCCATACTTCCAGTTAGTAAGGATCACATAATTCCTAACAAAGTTTTGACACAGATTCCCAATTCGGGCATTCAGAACATATAGCACGTTGCTGTAAGCAAGCACAATCTCATTCAAAGTTGCAAGTTACTATGTAGGAACAAGCTTGTATAGTTATTTCAAATATGCCTAGAACGGAGCTAAACTTGGTATGTCTCCAACTCCTAAAAAAAACTTCATGCCCCATCTCCCTTACTTCCAGCTAGTAAGGATCACATAATTCCTAACAAAGTTTTGACACAGATTCCCAATTCGGGCATTCAGAACATATAGCACGTTGCTGTAAGCAAGCACATTCTCATTCAAAGTTGCAAGTTACTATGTAGGAACAAGTTTGTATAGGTATTTCAAAGATGCCCAGAACTGAGCTAAACTTGGTATGTCTCTAACTCCTAGAAATAACTTCATGCCCTATCTCCCTTACTTCCAGCTAGTAAGGATCACATAATTCCTAAAAAAGTTTTGACACAGATTCCCAATTCGGGCATTCAGAACATGTAGCACGTTGCTTTAAGCAAGCACTTTCTCATTCCAAGAGGCAAGATACTATGTAGGATGAAGTTTCTATAGGTATTTCAAAGATGCCCAGAACTGAGCTAAAGTGGGTATGTCTCCAACTCCTAGAAATATCTTCATACCCCATCTCCCATACTTCCAGCTAGTAAGGATCACATAATTCCTAACAAAGTTTTGACACAGATTCCCAATTCGGGCATTCGGAACATGTATCACGTTGCTTTAAGCAAACACATTCTCATTCCAAGTAGCAACTTAATATGTAGGAAGAAATTTCTTTAGGTATTTCAAAGATGCCCAGAACTGAGCTAAACTTGGTATGTCTCCAACTCCTAGAAATAACTTCATGCCCCATCTCCCTTACTTCCAGCTAGTAAGGATCACATAATTCCTAACAGAGTTTTGACACAGATTCCCAATTCGGGCATTCAGAACATGCAGCACGTTGCTTTAAGCAAACACTTTCTCATTCCAAGTAGCAAGTTACTATGTAGGAAGAAGTTTCTATAGGTATTTCAAAGATGCCCAGAACTGAGCTAAAGTGGGTATGTCTCCTACTCCTAGAAATAACTTCATGCCCCATCTCCCTTACTTCCATCTAGTAAGGATCACATAATTCCTAACAAAGATCTGACACAGATTCCCAATTCGGGCATACAGAACATATAGCACGTTGCTGTAAGCAAGCACATTCTCATTCAAAGTTGCAAGTTATTATGTGGGAACAAGTTTGTATAGGTATTTCAAAGATGCCCAGTACTGAACTAAACGTTGTATGTCTCCAACTCCGAGAAATAAATTCATGCCCCATCTTCCGTGCTTCCAGCTAGTAAGGATCACCTAATTCCTAACAAAGTTTTGACACAGATTCCCAATTCGGAATTCAGAACATATAGCACGTTGCTGTAAGCAAGCACATTCTCATTCAAAGTGGCAAGTTACTATGTAGGAACAAGTTTGTATAGGTTTTTCAAAGATGCTCAGAACTGAGCTAATGTGGGTATGTTTCCAACTCCTAGAAATATCTTCATACCCCATCTCCCTTACTTCCAGCTTGTAAGGATGACAAAATTCCTAACAAAGTTTTGACACAGATTCCCAATTCGGGCATACAGAACATATAGCACGTTGCTGTAAGCAAGCACATTCTCATTCAAAGTTGCAAGTTACTATGTAGGAACAAGTTTGTATAGGTATTTCAAAGATGCCCAGAACTGAGCTAAACTTGGTATGTCTCCAACTCCTAGAAATAACTTCATGCCCCAACTCCCTTACCTCCAGCTTGTAAGGATCACATAAGTGGTAACAAAGTTTTGACACAGATTCCCAATTCGGGCATTCAGAACATATAGCACATTGCTGTAAGCAAGCACATTCTCATTCAAAGTTGCAAGTTACTATGTAACAACAAGTTGGTATAGGTATTTCAAAGATGCCCAGAACTGAGCTAAACTTGGTATGTCTCCAACCTCTAGAAATAACTTCATGCACCAACTCCCTTATTTCCAGCTTGTAAGGATCACATAATTCCTAAAAAATTTTGACACAGATTCCCAATTCGGTCTTTCAGAACATATAGCACGTTGCTGTAAGCAAGCACATTCTCATTCAAAGTTGCAAGTTACTATGTAGGAACAAGTTTGTGTAGATATTTCAAAGATGCCCAGAACTGAGCTAAACTGGGTATGTCTCCAACTCCTAGAAATAACATCATGCCCCATCTCCCTTACTTCCAGCTAGTAAGGATCACATAATTCCTCACAAAATTTTTGACACAGATTTCCAATTCGGGCATTCAGAACACGTAGCACGTTGCTGTAAGCAAGCACATTCTCATTCAAAAAATGCAAGTTACTATATAGGAACAAGTTTGTATAGGTATTTCAAAGATGCCCAGAACTGAGCTAAACGTTGTATGTCTCCAACTCCTACAAATAACTTCATGCCCCATCTCCCTTACTTCCATCTTGTAAGGATCACATAATTCCTAACAAATATTTGACACAGATTCCCAATTCGGGCATTCAGAACATGTAGCACGTTGCTGTAAGCAAGCACTTTCTCATTCCAAGTAGCAAGTTACTATGTACGAAGAAGTTTCTATAGGTATTTCAAAGATGCCCAGAACTGAGCTAAAGTCCGTATGTCTCCAACTCCTAGAAATAACTTCATGCCCCATCTCCCTTACTTCCAGCTAGTAAGGATCACAGAATTTCTAACAAAGTTTTGACACAGATTCCCAATTCGGGCATTCAGAACATATAGCACGTTGCTGTAAGCAAGCACATTCTCATTCAAAGTGGCAAGTTACTATGTAGGTACAAGTTTGAATAGGTATTTCAAAGATGCCCAGAACTGAGCTAAAGTGAGTATGTCTCCAACTCCTAGAAATATGTTCATACCCCATCTCCCATACTTCCAGTTAGTAAGGATCACATAATTCCTAACAAAGTTTTGACACAGATTCCCAATTCGGGCATTCAGAACATATAGCACGTTGCTGTAAGCAAGCACAATCTCATTCAAAGTTGCAAGTTACTATGTAGGAACAAGCTTGTATAGGTATTTCAAATATGCCTAGAACGGAGCTAAACTTGGTATGTCTCCAACTCCTAAAAAAAACTTCATGCCCCATCTCCCTTACTTCCAGCTAGTAAGGATCACATATTTCCTAACAAAGTTTTGACACAGATTCCCAATTCGGGCATTCAGAACATATAGCACGTTGCTGTAAGCAAGCACATTCTCATTCAAAGTTGCAAGTTACTATGTAGGAACAAGTTTGTATAGGTATTTCAAAGATGCCCAGAACTGAGCTAAACTTGGTATGTCTCTAACTCCTAGAAATAACTTCATGCCCTATCTCCCTTACTTCCAGCTAGTAAGGATCACATAATTCCTAAAAAAGTTTTGACACAGATTCCCAATTCGGGCATTCAGAACATGTAGCACGTTGCTTTAAGCAAGCACTTTCTCATTCCAAGAGGCAAGTTACTATGTAGGATGAAGTTTCTATAGGTATTTCAAAGATGCCCAGAACTGAGCTAAAGTGGGTATGTCTCCAACTCCTAGAAATATCTTCATACCCCATCTCCCATACTTCAAGCTAGTAAGGATCACATAATTCCTAACAAAGTTTTGACACAGATTCCCAATTCGGGCATTCGGAACATGTATCACGTTGCTTTAAGCAAGCACATTCTCATTCCAAGTAGCAACTTAATATGTAGGATGAAATTTCTTTAGGTATTTCAAAGATGCCCAGAACTGAGCTAAACTTGGTATGTCTCCAACTCCTAGAAATAACTTCATGCCCCATCTCCCTTACTTCCAGCTAGTAAGGATCACATAATTCCTAACAGAGTTTTGACACAGATTCCCAATTCCGGCATTCAGAACATGCAGCACGTTGCTTTAAGCAAACACTTTCTCATTCCAAGTAGCAAGTTACTATGTAGGAAGAAGTTTCTATAGGTATTTCAAAGATGCCCAGAACTGAGCTAAAGTGGGTATGTCTCCTACTCCTAGAAATAACTTCATGCTCCATCTCCCTTACTTCCATCTAGTAAGGATCACATAATTCCTAACAAAGATTTGACACAGATTCCCAATTCGGGCATACAGAACATATAGCACGTTGCTGTAATCAAGCACATTCTCATTCAAAGTTGCAAGTTATTATGTAGGAACAAGTTTGTATAGGTATTTCAAAGATGCCCAGTACTGAGCTAAACGTTGTATGTCTCCAACTCCGAGAAATAACTTCATGCCCCATCTTCCGTGCTTCCAGCTAGTAAGGATCACCTAATTCCTAACAAAGTTTTGACACAGATTCCCAATTCGGGAATTCAGAACATATAGCACGTTGCTGTAAGCAAGCACATTCTCATTCAAAGTGGCAAGTTACTATGTAGGAACAAGTTTGTATAGGTTTTTCAAAGATGCCCAGAACTGAGCTAATGTGGGTATGTTTCCAACTCCTAGAAATATGTTCATACCACATCTCCCTTACTTCCAGCTAGTAAGGATCACAAATTTCCTAACAAAGTTTTGACACAGATTTCCAATTCGGGCATTCAGAACATGTAGCACGTTGCTGTAAGCAAGCACTTTCTCATTCCAAGTATCAAGTTACTATGTAGGAAGAAGTTTCTATAGGTATTTCAAAGATGCCCAGAACTGAGCTAAAGTCCGTATGTCTCCAACTCCTAGAAATAACTTCATGCCCCATCTCCCTTACTTCCAGCTAGTAAGGATCACAGAATTTCTAACAAAGTTTTGACACAGATTCCCAATTCGGGCATTCAGAACATATAGCACGTTGCTGTAAGCAAGCACATTATCATTCAAAGTGGCAAGTTACTATGTAGGTACAAGTTTGTATAGGTATTTCAAAGATGCCCAGAACTGAGCTAAAGTGAGTATGTCTCCAACTCCTAGAAATATGTTCATACCCCATCTCCCATACTTCCAGTTAGTAAGGATCACATAATTCCTAACAAAGTTTTGACACAGATTCCCAATTCGGGCATTCAGAACATATAGCACGTTGCTGTAAGCAAGCACAATCTCATTCAAAGTTGCAAGTTACTATGTAGGAACAAGCTTGTATAGGTATTTCAAATATGCCTAGAACGGAGCTAAACTTGGTATGTCTCCAACTCCTAAAAAAAACTTCATGCCCCATCTCCCTTACTTCCAGCTAGTAAGGATCACATAATTCCTAACAAAGTTTTGACACAGATTCCCAATTCGGGCATTCAGAACATGTAGCACGTTGCTGTAAGCAAGCACTTTCTCATTCCAAGTAGCAAGTTACTATGTACGAAGAAGTTTCTATAGGTATTTCAAAGATGCCCAGAACTGAGCTAAAGTCCGTATGTCTCCAACTCCTAGAAATAACTTCATGCCCCATCTCCCTTACTTCCAGCTAGTAAGGATCACAAAATTTCTAACAAAGTTTTGACACAGATTCCCAATTCGGGCATTCAGAACATATAGCACGTTGCTGTAAGCAAGCACATTCTCATTCAAAGTGGCAAGTTACTATGTAGGTACAAGTGTGTATAGGTATTTCAAAGATGCCCAGAACTGAGCTAAAGTGAGTATGTCTCCAACTCCTAGAAATATGTTCATACCCCATCTCCCATACTTCCAGTTAGTAAGGATCACATAATTCCTAACAAAGTTTTGACACAGATTCCCAATTCGGGCATTCAGAACATATAGCACGTTGCTGTAAGCAAGCACAATCTCATTCAAAGTTGCAAGTTACTATGTAGGAACAAGCTTGCATAGGTATTTCAAATATGCCTAGAACGGAGCTAAACTTGGTATGTCTCCAACTCCTAAAAAAAACTTCATGCCCCATCTCCCTTACTTCCAGCTAGTAAGGATCACATAATTCCTAACAAAGTTTTGACACAGATTCCCAATTCGGGCATTCAGAACATATAGCACGTTGCTGTAAGCAAGCACATTCTCATTCAAAGTTGCAAGTTACTATGTAGGAACAAGTTTGTATAGGTATTTCAAAGATGCCCAAAACTGAGCTAAACTTGGTATGTCTCTAACTCCTAGAAATAACTTCATGCTCTATCTCCCTTACTTCCAGCTAGTAAGGATCACATAATTCCTAAAAAAGTTTTGACACAGATTCCCAATTCGGGCATTCAGAACATGTAGCACGTTGCTTTAAGCAAGCACTTTCTCATTCCAAGAGGCAAGTTACTATGTAGGATGAAGTTTCTATAGGTATTTCAAAGATGCCCAGAACTGAGCTAAAGTGGGTATGTCTCCAACTCCTAGAAATATCTTCATACCCCATCTCCCATACTTCCAGCTAGTAAGGATCACATAATTCCTAACAAAGTTTTGACACAGATTCCCAATTCGGGCATTCGGAACATGTATCACGTTGCTTTAAGCAAGCACATTCTCATTCCAAGTAGCAACTTAATATGTAGGATGAAATTTCTTTAGGTATTTCAAAGATGCCCAGAACTGAGCTAAACTTGGTATGTCTCGAACTCCTAGAAATAACTTCATGCCCCATCTCCCTTACTTCCAGCTAGTAAGGATCACATAATTGCTAACAGAGTTTTGACACAGATTCCCAATTCGGGCATTCAGAACATGCAGCACGTTGCTTTAAGCAAACACTTTCTCATTCCAAGTAGCAAGTTACTATGTAGGAAGAAGTTTCTATAGGTATTTCAAAGATGCCCAGAACTGAGCTAAAGTGGGTATGTCTCCTACTCCTAGAAATAACTTCATGCCCCATCTCCCTTACTTACAACTTGTAAGGATCATATAATTTCTAACAATATATTGACACAGATTCCCAATTCGGGCATTCAGAACATATAGCACGTTGCTGTAAGCAAGCACATTCTCATTCAAAGTTGCAAGTTACTATGTAGGAACAAGTTTGTATAGGTATTTCAAAGATGCCCAGAACTGAGCTAAACGTTGTATGTCTCCAACTCCTAGAAATAACTTCATGCTTTAGCTTGCTTATTTCCAGCTAGTAAGGATCACATAATTCCTCAAAAGGTTTTGACACAGATTCCCAACTCGGGCATGCAGAACATATAGCACGTTGTTGTAAGTAAGCACATTCTTATTTAAAGTTGCAAGTTACTAGTAGGAACAAGTTTGTATAGGTATTTCAAAGATGCCCAGAACTGAGCTAAACTCGGTATGTCTCAAACTCCTAGAAATAACATCATGCCCCATCTCCCTTACTTCCAGCTAGTAAGGATCATATAATTCCTAACAAAGTTTTGACACAAATTCCCAATTCGGGCATTCAGAACATGTAGCACGTTGCTTTAAGCCAGCACTTTCTCATTCCAAGTAGCAAGTTACTATGTAGGAACAAGTTTCTATAGGTATTTCGAAGATGCCCAGAACTGAGCTAAACTTGGTATGTCTCCAACTCCTAGAAATAACTTCATGCCCCATCTCCCTTACTTCCAGCTAGTAAGGATCACATAATTCCTAACAAATATTTGAGACAGATTCCCAATTCGGGCATTCAGAACATGTAGCACGTTGCTTTAAGCAAGCACTTTCTCATTCCTGTAGCAAGTTACTATGTAGGAACAAGTTTCAATAGGTATTTCAAAGATGCCCAGAACTGAGCTAAAGTGGGTATGTCTCCAACTCCTAGAAATAACTTCATGCCCCATCTCCCTTATTTCAGCTAGTAAGGATCACATAATTCCTAACAAAATTTTGACACAGATTCCCAATTCGGGCATTCAGAACATATAGCACGTTGCTGTAAGTAAGCACATTCTCATTCAAAATTGCTAGTTACTATGTAGGAAGAAGTTTGTATAGGTATTTCAAAGATGCCCAGAACTGAGCTAAACTTGGTATGTCTCCAACTCCTACAAATATCTTCATGCCCCATCTCACTTACTTCCAGCTAGTAAGGATCACATAATTCCTAACAAAGTTTTGACACAGATTCCCAATTCGGGCATTCAGAACATATAGCACGTTGCTGTAAACAAGCACATTCTCATTCAGAGTTGCAAGTTACTATGTAGGAACAAGTTTGTATAGGTATTTCAAAGATGCCCAGAACTGAGCTAAACTTTGTATGTCTCCAACTCCTAGAAATAACTTCATGCCCCATCTCCCTTACTTCCAGCTAGTAAGGATCACATAATTCCTAACAAAGTTTTGACACAGATTCCCAATTCGGGCATTCAGAACATATAGCACGTTCCTTTAAGCAAGCACTTTCTCATTCCAAGTAGCAAGTTACTATGTAGGAACAAGGTTGTATAGGTATTTCAAAGATGCCGAGAACTGAGCTAAACTTGGTATATGTCCAACTCCTAGAAATACCTTCATGCCCCACCTCCCTTACTTCCAGCTAGTAAGGATCACATAATTCCTAACAAAGTTTTGACACAAATTCCCAATTCGAGCATTTAGAACATGTAGCACGTTGCTGTAGGCAAGCACATTCTCATTCAAAGTTGCAAGTTACTATGTAGGAACAAGTTTGTATAGGTATTCCAAAGATGCCCAGAACTGAGCTAAACTTTGTATGTCTCCAACTTCTAGAAATAACATCATGCCCCATCTCCCTTACTTCCAGCTAGTAAGGATCACATAATTCCTAACAAAGTTTTGACACAGATTCCCAATTCGGGCATTCAGAACATGTAGCACGTTGCTTTAAGCAAGCACATTCTCATTCAAAGTTGCAAGTTACTTTGTAGGAACAAGTTTCTATAGGTATTTCAAAGATGCCCAGAACTGAGCTAAACTTGGTATGTCTCCAACTCCGAGAAATAACTTCATGCCCCATCTCCCTTACTTCCAGCTAGTAAGGATCACATAATTCCTAACAAATATTTGACACAGATTCCCAATTCTGGCATTCAGAATATGTAGCACGTTGCTTTAAGCAAGCACTTTCTCATTCCTGTAGCAAGTTACTATGTAGGAACAAGTTTCTATAGGTATTTCAAAGATTCCCAGAACTGAGCTAAAGTGGGTATGTCTCCAACTCCTAGAAATAACTTCATGCCCCATCTCCCTTACTTCAGCTAGTCAGGATCACATAATTCCTAACAAAGATTTGACACAGATTCCCAATTCAGGCATTCAGAACATGTAGCACGTTGCTGTAAGTAAACACATTCTCATTCAAAGTTGCAAGTTACTATGTAGGAACAAGTTTGTATAGGTATTTCAAACATGCCCAAAACTGAGCTAAACGTTGTATGTCTCCAACTCCTACAAATAACTTCATGCCCCATCTCCCTTACTTACATCTTGTAAGGATCACATAATTTCTAACAATATATTGACACAGATTCCCAATTCGGGCATTCAGAACATATAGCACGTTGCTGTAAGCAAGCACATTCTCATTCAAAGTTGCAAGTTACAATGTAGGAACAAGTTTGTATAGGTATTTCAAAGATGCCCAGAACTGAGCTAAACGTTGTATGTCTCCAACTCCTAGAAATAACTTCATGCTTTAGCTTGATTATTTCCAGCTAGTAAGGATCACATAATTCCTCAAAAGGTTTTGACACAGATCCCCAACTCGGGCATGCAGAACATATAGCACGTTGTTGTAAGTAAGCACATTCTTATTCAAAGTTGCAAGTTACTATGTAGGAACAAGTTTGTATAGGTATTTCAAAGATGCCCAGAACTGAGCTAAACTCGGTATGTCTCAAACTCCTAGAAATAACATCATGCCCCATCTCCCTTACTTCCAGCTAGTAAGGATCATATAATTCCTAACAAAGTTTTGACAAAAATTCTCAATTCGGGCATTCAGAACATGTAGCACGTTGCTTTAAGCCAGCACTT
This sequence comes from Diceros bicornis minor, assembly GCF_020826845.1. Taxonomy (NCBI): domain Eukaryota; kingdom Metazoa; phylum Chordata; class Mammalia; order Perissodactyla; family Rhinocerotidae; genus Diceros; species Diceros bicornis. The sequence continues at coordinate 2,941,931 of NW_026690876.1, forward strand.
TCTCATTCCAAGTAGCAAGTTACTATGTAGGAACAAGTTTCTATAGGTATTTCAAAGATGCCCAGAACTGAGCTAAACTTGGTATGTCTCCAACTCCTAGAAATAACTTCATGCCCCATCTCCCTTACTTCCAGCTAGTAAGGATCACATAATTCCTAACAAATATTTGACACAGATTCCCAATTCGGGCATTCAGAACATGTAGCACGTTGCTTTAAGCAAGCACTTTCTCATTCCTGTAGCAAGTTACTATGTAGGAACAAGTTTCTATAGGTATTTCAAAGATGCCCAGAACTGAGCTAAAGTGGGTATGTCTCCAACTCCTAGAAATAACTTCATGCCCCATCTCCCTTACTTCAGCTAGTAAGGATCACATAATTCCTAACAAAGTTTTGACACAGATTCCCAATTCGGGCATTCAGAACATATAGCACGTTGCTGTAAACAAGCACATTCTCATTCAGAGTTGCAAGTTACAATGTAGGAACAAGTTTGTATAGGTATTTCAAAGATGCCCAGAACTGAGCTAAACTTTGTATGTCTCCAACTCCTAGAAATAACATCATGCCCCATCTCCCTTACTTCCAGCTAGTAAGGATCACATAATTCCTAACAAAGTTTTGACACAGATTCCCAATTCGGGCATTCAGAACATATAGCACGTTCCTATAAGCAAGCACTTTCTCATTCCAAGTAGCAAGTTACTATGTAGGAACAAGGTTGTATAGGTATTTCAACGATGCCGAGAACTGAGCTAAACTTGGTATATGTCCAACTCCTAGAAATACCTTCATGCCCCATCTCCCTTACTTCCAGCTAGTAAGGATCACATAATTCCTAACAAAGTTTTACAAAGATTCCCAATTCGGGAATTCAGAACATATAGCACGTTGCTGTAAGCAAGCACATTCTCATCCAAAGTTGCAAGTTACTATGTAGGAACAAGTTTGTATAGGTATTTCAAAGATGCCCAGAACTGAGCTAAACGTTGTATGTCTCCAACACCTAGAAATAACTTCATGCTTTAGCTTGCTTATTTCCAGCTAGTAAGGATCACATAATTCCTCAAAAGGTTTTGAAACAGATTCCCAACTCGGGCATGCAGAACATATAGCACGTTGTTGTAAGTAAGCACATTCTTATTCAAAGTTGCAAGTTACTATGTAGGAACAAGTTTGTATAGGTATTTCAAAGATGCCCAGAACTGAGCTAAACTCGGTATGTCTCAAACTCCTAGAAATAACATCATGCCCCATCTCCCTTACTTCCAGCTAGTAAGGATCATATAATTCCTAACAAAGTTTTGACACAAATTCCCAATTCGGGCATTCAGAACATGTAGCACGTTGCTTTAAGCCAGCACTTTCTCATTCCAAGTAGCAAGTTACTATGTAGGAACAAGTTTCTATAGGTATTTCAAAGATTCCCAGAACTGAGCTAAACTTGGTATGTCTCCAACTCCTAGAAATAACTTCATGCCCCATCTCCCTTACTTCCAGCTAGTAAGGATCACATAATTCCTAACAAATATTTGACACAGATTCCCAATTCGGGCATTCAGAACATGTAGCACGTTGCTTTAAGCAAGCACTTTCTCATTCCTGTAGCAAGTTACTATGTAGGAACAAGTTTCTATAGGTATTTCAAAGATGCCCAGAACTGAGCTAAACTTGGTATGTCTCCAACTCCTAGAAATAACTTCATGCCCCATCTCCCTTACTTCAGCTAGTAAGGATCACATAATTCCTAACAAAGTTTTGACACAGATTCCCAATTCGGGCATTCAGAACATATAGCACGTTGCTGTAAGTAAGCACATTCTCATTCAAAATGGCAAGTTACTCTGTAGGAACAAGTTTGTATAGGTATTTCAAAGATGCCCAGAACTGAGCTAAACTTGGTATGTCTCCAACTCCTACAAATATCTTCATGCCCCATCTCACTTACTTCCAGCTAGTAAGGATCACATAATTCCTAACAAAGTTTTGACACAGATTCCCAATTCGGGCATTCAGAACATATAGCACGTTGCTGTAAGCAAGCACATTCAAATTCAAAGTTGCAAGTTACTATGTAGGAACAAGTTTGTTTAGGTATTCCAAAGATGCCCAGAACTGAGCTAAACTTGGTATGTCTCCAACTTCTAGAAATAACATCATGCCCCATCTCCCTTACTTCCAGCTAGTAAGGATCACATAATTCCTAACAAAGTTTTGACACAGATTCCCAATTCGGGCATTCAGAACATGTAGCACGTTGCTTTAAGCAAGCACATTCTCTTTCAAAGTTGCAAGTTACTTTGTAGGAACAAGTTTCTATAGGTATTTCAAAGATTCCCAGAACTGAGCTAAAGTGGGTATGTCTCCAACTCCTAGAAATAACTTCATGCCCCATCTCCCTTACTTCAGCTAGTAAGGATCACATAATTCCTAACAAAGTTTTGACACAGATTCCCAATTCGGGCATTCAGAACATGTAGCACGTTGCTTTAAGCAAGCACTTTCTCATTCCAAGTAGCAAGTTACTATGTAGGAACAAGTATGTATAGGTATTTCAAAGATGCCCAGAACTGAGCTAAAGTGGGTATGTCTCCAACTCCTAGAAATAACTTCATGCCCCATCTCCCTTACTTCCATCTAGTAAGGATCACATAATTCGTAACAAAGTTTTGACACAGATTCCCAATTCGGGCATTCAGAACATATAGCACGTTGCTGTAAGTAAGCACATTCTCATTCAAAATTGCTAGTTACTATGTAGGAACAAGTTTGTATAGGTATTTCAAAGATGCCCAGAACTGAGCTAAACTTGGTATGTCTCCAACTCCTACAAATATCTTCATGCCCCATCTCACTTACTTCCAGCTAGTAAGGATCACATAATTCCTAACAAAGTTTTGACACAGATTCCCAATTCGGGCATTCAGAACATATAGCACGTTGCTGTAAACAAACACATTCTCATTCAAAGTTGCAAGATACTATGTAGGAACAAGTTTGTATAGGTATTTCAAAGATGCCCAGAACTGAGCTAAACTTTGTATGTCTCCAACTCCTAGAAATAACTTCATGCCCCATCTCCCTTACTTCCAGCTAGTAAGGATCACATAATTCCTAACAAAGTTTTGACAGAGATTCCCAATTCGGGCATTCAGAACATATAGCACGTTCCTTTAAGCAAGCACTTTCTCATTCCAAGTAGCAAGTTACTATGTAGGAACAAGGTTGTATAGGTATTTCAACGATGCTGAGAACTGAGCTAAACTTGGTATATGTCCAACTCCTAGAAATACCTTCATGCCCCATCTCCCTTACTTCCAGCTAGTAAGGATCACATAATTCCTAACAAAGTTTTACAAAGATTCCCAATTCGGGAATTCAGAACATATAGCACGTTGCTGTAAGCAAGCACATTCTCATTCAAAGTTGCAAGTTACTATGTAGGAACAAGTTTGTATAGGCATTTCAAAGATGCCCAGAACTGAGCTAAACGTTGTATGTCTCCAACACCTAGAAATAACTTCATGACCCATCTCCCTTACTTCAATCTACCAAGGATCACATAATTTCTAACAAAGTTTTGACACACATTCCCAATTCGGGCATTCAGAACATATAACACGTTGCTGTAAGCAAGCACATTCTCAATCAAATTTGCAAGTTACAATGTAGGAACAAGTTTGTATAGGTATTTCAAAGATGCCCAGAACTGAGCTAAAGTGGGTATGTCTCCAACTCCTAGAAAGAACTTCATGCACCATCTCCCTTACTTACAGCTAGTAAGGATCACATAATTCCTAACAATGTTTTGACACTGATTCCCAATTCGGGCATTCAGAACATACAGCACGTTGCTGTAAGCAAGCACATTCTCATTCAAAGTTGCAAGTTACTATGTAGGAAGAAGTTTGTATAGGTATTTCAAAGATGCCCAGAACTGAGCTAAATTTGGTATGTCACCAACTCCTAGAAATAACTTCAAGTCCCAACTCCATTACTTCCAGCTAGTAAGGATCACATAATTCTTAACAAAGTTTTGACACAGATTCCCAATTCGGGCATTCAGAACATATAGCACGTTGCTGTATGCAAGGACATTCTCATTCAAAGTTGCAATTTACTATGTAGGAACAAGTTTGTATAGGTATTTCAAAGATGCCCAGAACTGAGCTAAACTTGGTATGTGTCCATCTCCTAGAAATAACTTCATGCCCCAACTCCCTTACTTCCAGCTAGTAAGAATCACATAATTCCTAACAAAGTTTTGACACAGATTCCCAATTCGGGCATTCAGAACATGTAGCACGTTGCTGTAAGCAAGCACATTCTCATTCATAGTTGCAAGTTACTATGTAGGAACAAGTTTGTATAGGTATTTCAAAGATGCCCAGAACTGAGCTAAACTTGGTATGTGTCCAACTCCTAGAAATAACTTCATGCCCCATCTCCCTTACTTCCTGCTAGTAAGGATCACATAATTCCTAACAAAGTTTTGACACAGATTCCCAATTCGGGCATTCAGAACATGTAGCACGTTGCTGTAAGCAAGCACATTCTCATTCAAAGTTGCAAGTTACTATCTAGGAACAAGTTTGTATAGGTATTTCAAAGATGCCCAGAACTGAGCTAAACTTAGTATGTGTCCAACTCCTAGAAATATCTTCATGCCTCAACTCCCTTACTTCCAGCTAGTAAGGATCACCTAATTCCTTACAAAGATTTGACACAGATTCCCAATTCGGGCATTCAGAACATATAGCACATTGCTGTAAGCAAGCACATTCTCATTCCAAGTTTCAAGTTGCGATGTAGGAGGAATTTTGTATAGGTATTTCAAAGATGCCCAGAACTGAGCTAAACTTGGTATGTGTCCAACTCCTAGAAAAAATTTCATGCTGAATCTCTCTTACTTCCAGCTAGTAAGGATCACATAATTCCTAACAAAGTTTTGACACAGATTCCCAATTCGGGCATTCAGAACATATAGCACGTTGCTGTAAGCAAGCACATTCCCATTCAAAGTTGCAAGTTACTATGTAGGAACAAGTTTGTATAGAAGTTTCAAAGATGCCCAGAACGGAGCTAAAGTGGGTATGTCTACAACTCCTAGAAATAACTTCATGCCCCATCTCCCTTACTTCCAGGTAGTAAGGATCTCATAATTCCTAACAAAGTTTTGACACAGATTCCCAATTCGGGCATTCAGAACATGTAGCACGTTGCTGTAAGCAAGCACATTCTCATTCAAAGTTGCAAGTTACTATGTAGGAACAAGTTTGTATAGGTATTTCAAAGATGCCCAGAACTGATCTAAACTTGGTATGTCTCCAACTCCTAGAAATAACTTCATGCCCCATCTCCCTTACTTCCTGCTAGTAAGGATCACATATTTCCTAACAAAGTTTTGACACAGATTCCTAATTCGGGCATTCAGAACATGTAGCACGTTGCTTTAAGCAAACACTTTCTCATCCTGTAGCAAGTTACTATGTAGGAACAAGTTTCTATAGGTATTTCAAAGATACCCAGAACTGAGCTAAAGTGGGTATGTCTCCAACTGCTAGAAATAACTTCATGCCCCATCTCGTTTACTTCCAGCTTGTAAGGATCACATAATTCCTAACAAAGTTATGACACAGATTCCAAATTCGGGCATTCAGAACATATAGCACGTTCCTTTCAGCAATCACTTTCTCATTCCAAGTAGCAAGTTTCTATGTAGGAACAAGGTTGTATACGTATTTCAAAGATGCCCAGAACTGAGCTAAACTTGGTATGTGTCCAACTCCTAGAAATAGCTTCATGCCCCATCTCCCTTACTTCCAGCTAGTAAGGATCACATAATTCCTAACAAAGTTTTGACACAGATTTCCAATTCGGGCATTGAAAACATATAGCACGTTGCTGTAAGCAAGCACATTCTCATTCAAAGTTGCAAGTTACTATGTAGGAACAAGTTTTTATAGGTATTTCAAAGATGCCCAGAACTGAGCTAAACTTGGTATGTCTCCAACTCCTAGAAATAACTTCATGTCCCATCTCCCTTACTTCCAGCTAGTAAGGATCACATAATTCCTAACAAAGTTTTGACACAGATTCCCAATTCGGGCATTCAGAACCTGTAGCACGTTGCTTTAAGCAAGCACTTTCTCATTCCAAGTAGCAAGTTACTATGTAGGAACAAGTTTGTATAGGTATTTCAAAGATGCCCAGAAGTGAGATAAACTTGGTATGTCTCCAACTCCTAGAAATAACTTCATGCCCCATCTCCCTTACTTCCATCTAGTAAGGATCACATCATTCCTAACAAAGTTTTGACACAGATTCCCAATTCGGACATTCAGAACATATAGCACGTTGCTGTAAGCAAGCACATTCTCATTCAAAGTTGCAAGTTACTATGTAGGAACAAGTTTGTATAGGTATTTCAAAGATGCCCAGAAGTGAGCTAAACTTGGTATGTCTCCAACTCCTAGAAATAACTTCATGCCCCATCTGCCTTACTTCCATCTAGTAAGGATCACATAATTCCTAATAAAGTTTTGACACAGATTCCCAATACGGGCATTCAGAACATATAGCACGTTGCTGTAAGTAGGCACATTCTCATTCAAAATTGCAAGTTACTATGTAGGAACAAGTTTGTATAGGTATTTCAAAGATGCCCAGAAGTGAGCTAAACTTGGCATGTTTCCAACTCCTAGAAATAACTTCATGCCCCATCTCCCTTACTTCCAGCTAGTAAGGATCACATAATTCCTAAGAAAGTTTTGACACAGATTCCCAATTCGGGCATTCAGAACATATAACACGCTGCTGTAAGTAAGGACATTCTCATTCAAAATTGCAAGTTGCTATGTAGGAACAAGTTTGTATAGGTATTTCAAGGATGCCCAGAACTATGGTAAAGTGGGTATGTCTCCAACTCCTAGAAATAACTTCATGCCCCATCTCCCTTACTTCCAGATAGTAAGGATCACATAATTCCTAACAAAGTTTTGACACAGATTCCCAATTCGGGCATTCAGAACATATAGCATGTTGCTTTAAGCAAGCACTTTCTCTTTCCACGTAGCAAGTTACTATGTAGGAACAAGTTTGTATAGGTATTTCAAAGATGCCCAGAACTGAGCTAAACTTGGTATGTGTCCAACTCCTATAAATAACTTCATGCCCCAACTCCCTTACTTTCAGCTAGTAAGAATCACATAATTCCTAACAAAGTTTTGACATAGATTCCCAATTCGGGCATTCAGAACATATAGCACGTTGCTGTAAGCAAGCACATTCTCATTCGATGTTGCAAGTTACTATGTAAGAACAAGTTTGGATAGGACTTTCAAAGATGCCCAGAAATGAGCTAAACTTGGTATGTCTCCAACTCTTAGAAATAACTTCATGCCCCATCTCCCTTACTTCCAGCTAGTAAGGATCACATAATTCCTAACAAAGTTTTGACACAGATTCCCAATTCGGGCATTAAGAACATATAGCATGTTGCTTTAAGCAAGCACTTTCTCTTTCCAAGAAGCAAGTAACTATATAGGAACAATTTTGTATAGGTATTTCAAAGATGCAAAGAACTGAGCTAAAGTGGGTATGTCTCCAAATCCTAGAAATAACTTCATGCCCCTACTCCCTTACTTCCAACTAGTAAGGATCACAAAATTCCTAACAAAGATTTGACACAGATTCCCAATTCGGGCATTCAGAACATATAACACGTTGCTGTAAGCAACCACATTCTCATTCAAAGTTGCAAGTTACTATGTAGTAACAAGTTTGCATAGGTATTTTAAAGATGCCCAGAACTTAAATAAAGTGGGTATGTCTCCAACTCCTAGAAATAACTTCATGCCCCAACTCCCTTACTTCCAGTTAGTAAGGATCACATAATTCCTCACAAAGTTTTGACACAGATTCCCAATTCGGGCATTCAGAATATATAGCACGTTACAGTAAGCAAGCACATTCTCATTCAAAGTTGCAAGTTACTATGTTAGAACAAGTTTGTATAGGACTTTGAAAGATGCCTAGAACTGAGCTAAACTTGGTATGTCTCCAACTCCTAGAAATAACTTCATAGCCCATCTCCCTTACTTCCAGCTAGTAAGGATCACATAATTCCTAACAAAGTTTTGTCACAGATTCCCAATTCGGGCTTTCAGAACATATAGCACGTTGCTTTAAGCAAGCACATTCTCATTCAAAATTGCAAGTTACTATGTAGGAACAAGTTTGTATAGGTATTTCAAAGATGCCCAGAACTGAGCTAATCTTGGTATGTCACCAACTCCTAGAAATAACTTCATGCCCCATCTCACTTACATACAGCTAGTAAGGATCACATAATGCTTAGCAAATTTTTGACACAGATTCCCAATTCGAGAATTCAGAACGTGTAGCACGTTGCTTCATGCAAGCACTTTCTCATTCCAAGTAGCAAGTTACTATGTAGGAACAAGGTTGTATAGGTATTTCAAAGATGCCCAGAACTGAGCTAAACTTGGTATGTCTCCAACTCCTAGAAATAACTTCATGCCACATCTCCCTTACTTAAAGCTAGTAAGGATCATATAATTCCTAACAAAGTTTTGACACAGATTCCCAATTCGGGCATTCAGAACATATAGCACGTTGCTGTAAGCAAGCACATTCTCATTCAAAGATGCAAGTTACTATGTAGGAACAAGTTTGTATAGGACTTTCAAAGATGCCCAGTACTGAGCTAAATTTGGTATGTCTCCAACTCCTAGAAATAACTTCATGCCCCATCTCCATTACTTCCAGCTAGTAAGGATCACATAATTCCTAACAAAGTTTTGACACAGAGTCCCAATTCGGGCATTCGGAACATATAGCACGTTGCTGTAAGTAAGCACATTCTCATTCAAAGTTGCAAGTTACTATGTAGGAACAAGTTTGTATAGGTATTTCAAAGATGCCCAGAACTGAGCTAAACTTGGTATGTGTCCAACTCCTAGAAAAAATTTCATGCCGAAACTCTCTTACTTCCATGTAGTAAGGATCACATAATTCCTAACAAAGTTTTGACACAGATTCCCAATTCGGGCATTCAGAACATATAGCACGTTGCTGTAAGCAAGCACATTCTCATTCAAAGTTGCAAGTTACTATGTAGGAACAAGTTTGTATAGGAGTTTCAAAGATGCTCAGAACTGAGCTAAAGTGGGTATGTCTCCAACTCCTAGAAATAACTTCATGCCCCATCTCCCTTACTTCCAGGTAGTAAGGATCTCATAATTCCTAACAAAGTTTTGACACAGATTCCCAATTCGGGGATTCAGAACATATAGCACGTTGTTGTAAGCAAGCACATTCTCATTCAAAGTTGCAAGTTACTATGTAGGAACAAGTTTGTATAGGACTTTCAAAGATGCCCAGAACTGAGCTAAACTTGGTATGTCTCCAACTCCTAGAAATAACTTCATGCCCCATCTCCCTTACTTTCAGCTAGTAAGGATCACATAATTCCTAACAAAATTTTGACACAGATTCCCAATTCGGGCATTCAGAACATATAGCATGTTGCTTTAAACAAGCACATTCTGATTCAAAGTTGCAAGTTACTATGTAGGAACAAGTTTGTATAGGTATTTCAAAGATGCCCAGAACAGAGCTAAACTTGGTATGTCTCCAACTCCTAGAAATAACATCATGCCCCATCTCCCTTACTTTCAGCTAGTAAGGATCACATAATTCCTAACAAAGTTTTGACACAGATTCCCAATTCGGGCATTCAGAACATATAGCACGTTGCTGTAAGCAAGCACATTCTGATTCAAAGTTGCAAGTTACTATGTAGGAACAAGTTTGTATAGGTATTTCAAAGATGCCCAGAACTGAGCTAAACTTGGTATGTCTCCAACTCCTAGAAATAACTTCATGCCCCATCTCCCTTACTTCCAGCTAGTAAGCATCACATAATTCCTAACAAATATTTGACACAGATTCCCAATTCGGGCATTCAGAACATTTAGCACGTTGCTTTAAGCAAGCACTTTCTCATTCCAAGTAGCAAGTTACTATGTAGGAACAAGTTTGTACAGGTATTTCAAAGATGCCCAGAACTGAGCTAAAGTGGGTATGTCTCCAACTCCTAGAAATAACTTCATGCCCCATCTCCCTTACTTCCAGCTAGTAAGGATCACATAATTCCTAACAAAGTTTTGACACAGATTCCCAATTCGGGCATTCAGAACATATAGCACGTTGCTTTAAGCAAGCAATTTCTCATTCCAAGTAGCAAGTTACTATGTAGGAACAAGTTTGTATAGGTATTTCAAAGATGCCCAGAACTGAGCTAAGGTGGGTATGTCTCCAACTCCTAGAAATAACTTCATGCCCCATCTCACTTACTTCCAGCTAGTAAGGATCACATCATTCCTAACAATGTTTTGACACAGATTCCCAATTCGGGCATTCAGAACATATAGCACGTTGCTGTAAGCAAGCACATTCTCATTCAAAGTTGCAAGTTACTATGTAGGAACAAGTTTGTATAGGTCTTTCAAAGATGCCCAGAACTCAGCTAAACTTGCTATGTCTCCAACTCCTAGAAATAACTTCATGCCCCATCTCCATTACTTCCAGCTAGTAAGGATCACATAATTCCTAACAAAATTTTGACACAGATTCCCAATTCGGGCATTCAGAACATGTAGCACGTTGCTTTAAGCAAGCACTTTCTCATTCCAAGTAGCAAGTTACTATGTAGGACCAAGTTTCTATAGGTATTTCAAAGATGCCCAGAACTGAGCTAAAGTGGGTATGTCTCCAACTCCTAGAAATAACTTCATGCCCCATCTCACTTGCTTCCAGCTAGTAAGGATCACATAATTCCTAACAAAGTTTTGACACAGATTCCCAATTCGGGCATTCAGAACATATAGCACCTTGCTGTAACTAAGCACATTCTCATTCAATGTTGCAAGTTACTATCTAGGAACAAGTTTGTATAGGTATTTCAAAGATGCCCAGAACTGAGCTAAACTTAGTATGTGTCCAACTCCTAGAAATATCTTCATGCCTCAACTCCCTTACTTCCAGCTAGTAAGGATCACCTAATTCCTTACAAAGATTTGACACAGATTCCCAATTCGGGCATTCAGAACATATAGCACATTGCTGTAAGCAAGCACATTCTCATTCCAAGTTTCAAGTTGCGATGTAGGAGGAATTTTGTATAGGTATTTCAAAGATGCCCAGAACTGAGCTAAACTTGGTATGTGTCCAACTCCTAGAAAAAATTTCATGCTGAATCTCTCTTACTTCCAGCTAGTAAGGATCACATAATTCCTAACAAAGTTTTGACACAGATTCCCAATTCGGGCATTCAGAACATATAGCACGTTGCTGTAAGCAAGCACATTCCCATTCAAAGTTGCAAGTTACTATGTAGGAACAAGTTTGTATAGAAGTTTCAAAGATGCCCAGAACGGAGCTAAAGTGGGTATGTCTACAACTCCTAGAAATAACTTCATGCCCCATCTCCCTTACTTCCAGGTAGTAAGGATCTCATAATTCCTAACAAAGTTTTGACACAGATTCCCAATTCGGGCATTCAGAACATGTAGCACGTTGCTGTAAGCAAGCACATTCTCATTCAAAGTTGCAAGTTACTATGTAGGAACAAGTTTGTATAGGTATTTCAAAGATGCCCAGAACTGATCTAAACTTGGTATGTCTCCAACTCCTAGAAATAACTTCATGCCCCATCTCCCTTACTTCCTGCTAGTAAGGATCACATATTTCCTAACAAAGTTTTGACACAGATTCCTAATTCGGGCATTCAGAACATGTAGCACGTTGCTTTAAGCAAACACTTTCTCATCCTGTAGCAAGTTACTATGTAGGAACAAGTTTCTATAGGTATTTCAAAGATACCCAGAACTGAGCTAAAGTGGGTATGTCTCCAACTGCTAGAAATAACTTCATGCCCCATCTCGTTTACTTCCAGCTTGTAAGGATCACATAATTCCTAACAAAGTTATGACACAGATTCCAAATTCGGGCATTCAGAACATATAGCACGTTCCTTTCAGCAATCACTTTCTCATTCCAAGTAGCAAGTTTCTATGTAGGAACAAGGTTGTATACGTATTTCAAAGATGCCCAGAACTGAGCTAAACTTGGTATGTGTCCAACTCCTAGAAATAGCTTCATGCCCCATCTCCCTTACTTCCAGCTAGTAACGATCACATAATTCCTAACAAAGTTTTGACACAGATTTCCAATTCGGGCATTGAAAACATATAGCACGTTGCTGTAAGCAAGCACATTCTCATTCAAAGTTGCAAGTTACTATGTAGGAACAAGTTTTTATAGGTATTTCAAAGATGCCCAGAACTGAGCTAAACTTGGTATGTCTCCAACTCCTAGAAATAACTTCATGGCCCATCACCCTTACTTCCAGCTAGTAAGGATCACATAATTCCTAACAAAGTTTTGACACAGATTCCCAATTCGGGCATTCAGAACCTGTAGCACGTTGCTTTAAGCAAGCACTTTCTCATTCCAAGTAGCAAGTTACTATGTAGGAACAAGTTTGTATAGGTATTTCAAAGATGCCCAGAAGTGAGATAAACTTGGTATGTCTCCAACTCCTAGAAATAACTTCATGCCCCATCTCCCTTACTTCCATCTAGTAAGGATCACATCATTCCTAACAAAGTTTTGACACAGATTCCCAATTCGGACATTCAGAACATATAGCACGTTGCTGTAAGCAAGCACATTCTCATTCAAAGTTGCAAGTTACTATGTAGGAACAAGTTTGTATAGGTATTTCAAAGATGCCCAGAAGTGAGCTAAACTTGGCATGTCTCCAACTCCTAGAAATAACTTCATGCCCCATCTGCCTTACTTCCATCTAGTAAGGATCACATAATTCCTAACAAAGTTTTGACACAGATTCCCAATACGGGCATTCAGAACATATAGCACGTTGCTGTAAGTAGGCACATTCTCATTCAAAATTGCAAGTTACTATGTAGGAACAAGTTTGTATAGGTATTTCAAAGATGCCCAGAAGTGAGCTAAACTTGGCATGTTTCCAACTCCTAGAAATAACTTCATGCCCCATCTCCCTTACTTCCAGCTAGTAAGGATCACATAATTCCTAAGAAAGTTTTGACACAGATTCCCAATTCGGGCATTCAGAACATATAACACGCTGCTGTAAGTAAGGACATTCTCATTCAAAATTGCAAGTTGCTATGTAGGAACAAGTTTGTATAGGTATTTCAAGGATGCCCAGAACTATGGTAAAGTGGGTATGTCTCCAACTCCTAGAAATAACTTCATGCCCCATCTCCCTTACTTCCAGATAGTAAGGATCACATAATTCCTAACAAAGTTTTGACACAGATTCCCAATTCGGGCATTCAGAACATATAGCATGTTGCTTTAAGCAAGCACTTTCTCTTTCCAAGTAGCAAGTTACTATGTAGGAACAAGTTTGTATAGGTATTTCAAAGATGCCCAGAACTGAGCTAAACTTGGTATGTGTCCAACTCCTATAAATAACTTCATGCCCCAACTCCCTTACTTTCAGCTAGTAAGAATCACATAATTCCTAACAAAGTTTTGACATAGATTCCCAATTCGGGCATTCAGAACATATAGCACGTTGCTGTAAGCAAGCACATTCTCATTCGATGTTGCAAGTTACTATGTAAGAACAAGTTTGGATAGGACTTTCAAAGATGCCCAGAAATGAGCTAAACTTGGTATGTGTCCAACTCCTAGAAATAGCTTCATGCCCCATCTCCCTTACTTCCAGCTAGTAACGATCACATAATTCCTAACAAAGTTTTGACACAGATTTCCAATTCGGGCATTGAAAACATATAGCACGTTGCTGTAAGCAAGCACATTCTCATTCAAAGTTGCAAGTTACTATGTAGGAACAAGTTTTTATAGGTATTTCAAAGATGCCCAGAACTGAGCTAAACTTGGTATGTCTCCAACTCCTAGAAATAACTTCATGGCCCATCACCCTTACTTCCAGCTAGTAAGGATCACATAATTCCTAACAAAGTTTTGACACAGATTCCCAATTCGGGCATTCAGAACCTGTAGCACGTTGCTTTAAGCAAGCACTTTCTCATTCCAAGTAGCAAGTTACTATGTAGGAACAAGTTTGTATAGGTATTTCAAAGATGCCCAGAAGTGAGATAAACTTGGTATGTCTCCAACTCCTAGAAATAACTTCATGCCCCATCTCCCTTACTTCCATCTAGTAAGGATCACATCATTCCTAACAAAGTTTTGACACAGATTCCCAATTCGGACATTCAGAACATATAGCACGTTGCTGTAAGCAAGCACATTCTCATTCAAAGTTGCAAGTTACTATGTAGGAACAAGTTTGTATAGGTATTTCAAAGATGCCCAGAAGTGAGCTAAACTTGGCATGTCTCCAACTCCTAGAAATAACTTCATGCCCCATCTGCCTTACTTCCATCTAGTAAGGATCACATAATTCCTAACAAAGTTTTGACACAGATTCCCAATACGGGCATTCAGAACATATAGCACGTTGCTGTAAGTAGGCACATTCTCATTCAAAATTGCAAGTTACTATGTAGGAACAAGTTTGTATAGGTATTTCAAAGATGCCCAGAAGTGAGCTAAACTTGGCATGTTTCCAACTCCTAGAAATAACTTCATGCCCCATCTCCCTTACTTCCAGCTAGTAAGGATCACATAATTCCTAAGAAAGTTTTGACACAGATTCCCAATTCGGGCATTCAGAACATATAACACGCTGCTGTAAGTAAGGACATTCTCATTCAAAATTGCAAGTTGCTATGTAGGAACAAGTTTGTATAGGTATTTCAAGGATGCCCAGAACTATGGTAAAGTGGGTATGTCTCCAACTCCTAGAAATAACTTCATGCCCCATCTCCCTTACTTCCAGATAGTAAGGATCACATAATTCCTAACAAAGTTTTGACACAGATTCCCAATTCGGGCATTCAGAACATATAGCATGTTGCTTTAAGCAAGCACTTTCTCTTTCCAAGTAGCAAGTTACTATGTAGGAACAAGTTTGTATAGGTATTTCAAAGATGCCCAGAACTGAGCTAAACTTGGTATGTGTCCAACTCCTATAAATAACTTCATGCCCCAACTCCCTTACTTTCAGCTAGTAAGAATCACATAATTCCTAACAAAGTTTTGACATAGATTCCCAATTCGGGCATTCAGAACATATAGCACGTTGCTGTAAGCAAGCACATTCTCATTCGATGTTGCAAGTTACTATGTAAGAACAAGTTTGGATAGGACTTTCAAAGATGCCCAGAAATGAGCTAAACTTGGTATGTCTCCAACTCTTAGAAATAACTTCATGCCCCATGTCCCTTACTTCCAGCTAGTAAGGATCACATAATTCCTAACAAAGTTTTGACACAGATTCCCAATTCGGGCATTAAGAACATATAGCATGTTGCTTTAAGCAAGCACTTTCTCTTTCCAAGAAGCAAGTAACTATATAGGAACAATTTTGTATAGGTATTTCAAAGATGTAAAGAACTGAGCTAAAGTGGGTATGTCTCCAAATCCTAGAAATAACTTCATGCCCCTACTCCCTTACTTCCAACTAGTAAGGATCACAAAATTCCTAACAAAGATTTGACACAGATTCCCAATTCGGGCATTCAGAACATATAACACGTTGCTGTAAGCAACCACATTCTCATTCAAAGTTGCAAGTTACTATGTAGTAACAAGTTTGCATAGGTATTTTAAAGATGCCCAGAACTGAAATAAAGTGGGTATGTCTCCAACTCCTAGAAATAACTTCATGCCCCAACTCCCTTACTTCCAGTTAGTAAGGATCACATAATTCCTCACAAAGTTTTGACACAGATTCCCAATTCGGGCATTCAGAATATATAGCACGTTACAGTAAGCAAGCACATTCTCATTCAAAGTTGCAAGTTACTATGTTAGAACAAGTTTGTATAGGACTTTGAAAGATGCCTAGAACTGAGCTAAACTTGGTATGTCTCCAACTCCTAGAAATAACTTCATAGCCCATCTCCCTTACTTCCAGCTAGTAAGGATCACATAATTCCTAACAAAGTTTTGTCACAGATTCCCAATTCGGGCTTTCAGAACATATAGCACGTTGCTTTAAGCAAGCACATTCTCATTCAAAATTGCAAGTTACTATGTAGGAACAAGTTTGTATAGGTATTTCAAAGATGCCCAGAACTGAGCTAATCTTGGTATGTCACCAACTCCTAGAAATAACTTCATGCCCCATCTCACTTACATACAGCTAGTAAGGATCACATAATGCTTAGCAAATTTTTGACACAGATTCCCAATTCGAGAATTCAGAACGTGTAGCACGTTGCTTCATGCAAGCACTTTCTCATTCCAAGTAGCAAGTTACTATGTAGGAACAAGGTTGTATAGGTATTTCAAAGATGCCCAGAACTGAGCTAAACTTGGTATGTCTCCAACTCCTAGAAATAACTTCATGCCACATCTCCCTTACTTAAAGCTAGTAAGGATCATATAATTCCTAACAAAGTTTTGACACAGATTCCCAATTCGGGCATTCAGAACATATAGCACGTTGCTGTAAGCAAGCACATTCTCATTCAAAGATGCAAGTTACTATGTAGGAACAAGTTTGTATAGGACTTTCAAAGATGCCCAGTACTGAGCTAAATTTGGTATGTCTCCAACTCCTAGAAATAACTTCATGCCCCATCTCCATTACTTCCAGCTAGTAAGGATCACATAATTCCTAACAAAGTTTTGACACAGAGTCCCAATTCGGGCATTCGGAACATATAGCACGTTGCTGTAAGTAAGCACATTCTCATTCAAAGTTGCAAGTTACTATGTAGGAACAAGTTTGTATAGGTATTTCAAAGATGCCCAGAACTGAGCTAAACTTGGTATGTGTCCAACTCCTAGAAAAAATTTCATGCCGAAACTCTCTTACTTCCATGTAGTAAGGATCACATAATTCCTAACAAAGTTTTGACACAGATTCCCAATTCGGGCATTCAGAACATATAGCACGTTGCTGTAAGCAAGCACATTCTCATTCAAAGTTGCAAGTTACTATGTAGGAACAAGTTTGTATAGGAGTTTCAAAGATGCTCAGAACTGAGCTAAAGTGGGTATGTCTCCAACTCCTAGAAATAACTTCATGCCCCATCTCCCTTACTTCCAGGTAGTAAGGATCTCATAATTCCTAACAAAGTTTTGACACAGATTCCCAATTCGGGGATTCAGAACATATAGCACGTTGTTGTAAGCAAGCACATTCTCATTCAAAGTTGCAAGTTACTATGTAGGAACAAGTTTGTATAGGACTTTCAAAGATGCCCAGAACTGAGCTAAACTTGGTATGTCTCCAACTCCTAGAAATAACTTCATGCCCCATCTCCCTTACTTTCAGCTAGTAAGGATCACATAATTCCTAACAAAATTTTGACACAGATTCCCAATTCGGGCATTCAGAACATATAGCATGTTGCTTTAAACAAGCACATTCTGATTCAAAGTTGCAAGTTACTATGTAGGAACAAGTTTGTATAGGTATTTCAAAGATGCCCAGAACAGAGCTAAACTTGGTATGTCTCCAACTCCTAGAAATAACATCATGCCCCATCTCCCTTACTTTCAGCTAGTAAGGATCACATAATTCCTAACAAAGTTTTGACACAGATTCCCAATTCGGGCATTCAGAACATATAGCACGTTGCTGTAAGCAAGCACATTCTGATTCAAAGTTGCAAGTTACTATGTAGGAACAAGTTTGTATAGGTATTTCAAAGATGCCCAGAACTGAGCTAAACTTGGTATGTCTCCAACTCCTAGAAATAACTTCATGCCCCATCTCCCTTACTTCCAGCTAGTAAGCATCACATAATTCCTAACAAATATTTGACACAGATTCCCAATTCGGGCATTCAGAACATTTAGCACGTTGCTTTAAGCAAGCACTTTCTCATTCCAAGTAGCAAGTTACTATGTAGGAACAAGTTTGTACAGGTATTTCAAAGATGCCCAGAACTGAGCTAAAGTGGGTATGTCTCCAACTCCTAGAAATAACTTCATGCCCCATCTCCCTTACTTCCAGCTAGTAAGGATCACATAATTCCTAACAAAGTTTTGACACAGATTCCCAATTCGGGCATTCAGAACATATAGCACGTTGCTTTAAGCAAGCAATTTCTCATTCCAAGTAGCAAGTTACTATGTAGGAACAAGTTTGTATAGGTATTTCAAAGATGCCCAGAACTGAGCTAAGGTGGGTATGTCTCCAACTCCTAGAAATAACTTCATGCCCCATCTCACTTACTTCCAGCTAGTAAGGATCACATCATTCCTAACAATGTTTTGACACAGATTCCCAATTCGGGCATTCAGAACATATAGCACGTTGCTGTAAGCAAGCACATTCTCATTCAAAGTTGCAAGTTACTATGTAGGAACAAGTTTGTATAGGTCTTTCAAAGATGCCCAGAACTCAGCTAAACTTGCTATGTCTCCAACTCCTAGAAATAACTTCATGCCCCATCTCCATTACTTCCAGCTAGTAAGGATCACATAATTCCTAACAAAATTTTGACACAGATTCCCAATTCGGGCATTCAGAACATGTAGCACGTTGCTTTAAGCAAGCACTTTCTCATTCCAAGTAGCAAGTTACTATGTAGGACCAAGTTTCTATAGGTATTTCAAAGATGCCCAGAACTGAGCTAAAGTGGGTATGTCTCCAACTCCTAGAAATAACTTCATGCCCCATCTCACTTGCTTCCAGCTAGTAAGGATCACATAATTCCTAACAAAGTTTTGACACAGATTCCCAATTCGGGCATTCAGAACATATAGCACCTTGCTGTAACTAAGCACATTCTCATTCAATGTTGCAAGTTACTATCTAGGAACAAGTTTGTATAGGTATTTCAAAGATGCCCAGAACTGAGCTAAACTTAGTATGTGTCCAACTCCTAGAAATATCTTCATGCCGCAACTCCCTTACTTCCAGCTAGTAAGGATCACCTAATTCCTTACAAAGATTTGACACAGATTCCCAATTCGGGCATTCAGAACATATAGCACATTGCTGTAAGCAAGCACATTCTCATTCCAAGTTTCAAGTTGCGATGTAGGAGGAATTTTGTATAGGTATTTCAAAGATGCCCAGAACTGAGCTAAACTTGGTATGTGTCCAACTCCTAGAAAAAATTTCATGCTGAATCTCTCTTACTTCCAGCTAGTAAGGATCACATAATTCCTAACAAAGTTTTGACACAGATTCCCAATTCGGGCATTCAGAACATATAGCACGTTGCTGTAAGCAAGCACATTCCCATTCAAAGTTGCAAGTTACTATGTAGGAACAAGTTTGTATAGAAGTTTCAAAGATGCCCAGAACGGAGCTAAAGTGGGTATGTCTACAACTCCTAGAAATAACTTCATGCCCCATCTCCCTTACTTCCAGGTAGTAAGGATCTCATAATTCCTAACAAAGTTTTGACACAGATTCCCAATTCGGGCATTCAGAACATATAGCACGTTGCTGTAAGCAAGCACATTCTCATTCAAAGTTGCAAGTTACTATGTAGGAACAAGTTTGTATAGGACTTTCAAAGATGCCCAGAACTGAGCTAAACTTGGTATGTCTCCAACTCCTAGAAATAACTTGATGCCCCATCTCCCTTACTTCCAGCTAGTAAGGATCACATAATTCCTAACAAAGTTTTGACACAGATTCCCAATTCGGGCATTCAGAATATTTAGCACGTTGCTTTAAGCAAGCACATTCTCATTCAAAGTTGCAAGTTACTATGTAGGAACAAGTTTGTATAGGACTTTCATAGATGCCCAGAACTGAGATGAACTTGGGATGTGTCCAACTCCTAGAAATAACTTCATGCTGCAACTCACTTACTTCCATCTAGTAAGGATCACATAATTCCTAACAAAGTTTTGACACAGATTCCCAATTCGGGCATTCAGAACATATAGCACGTTGCTGTAAGCAAGCACATTCTCATTCAAAGTTGCAAGTTACTATGTAGGAACAAGTTTGTATAGGTCTTTCAAAGATGCCCAGAACTCAGCTAAACTTGCTATGTCTCCAACTCCTAGAAATAACTTCATGCCCCATCTCCCTTACTTCCAGCTAGTAAGGATCACATAATTCCTAACAAAGTTTTGACACAGATTCCCAATTCGGGCATTCAGAACATATAGCACATTGCTGTAAGAAAGCACATTCTCATTCCAAGTTGCAAGTTACTATGTAGGAACAAGTTTGTATAGGTATATCAAAGATGCCCAGAAGTGAACTAAAGTGGGTATGTCTCCAACTCCTAGAAATAACTTCATGCCCCATCTCACTTGCTTCCAGCTAGTAAGGATCACATAATTCCTAACAAAGTTTTGACACAGATTCCCAATTCGAGCATTCAGAACATATAGCACCTTGCTGTAACTAAGCACATTCTCATTCAATGCTGCAAGATACTATGTAGGAACAAGATTGTATAGGTATTTCAAAGATGCACAGAACTGAGCTAAACTTAGTATGTGTCCAACTCCTAGAAATATCTTCATGCCGCAACTCCCTTACTTCCAGCTAGTAAGGATCACCTAATTCCTTACAAAGTTTTGACACAGATTCCCAATTCGGGCATTCAGAACATATAGCACGTTGCTGTAAGCAAACACATTCTCATTCAAAGTTGCAAGTTACTATGTAGGAACAAGTTTGTATAGGTATTTCAAAGATGCCCAGAACTGAGCTAAACTTGGTATGTCTCCAACTCCTAGAAATAACTTCATGCCCCATCTCCCTTACTTCCAGCTAGTAAGGATCACATAATTCCTAACAAAGTTTTGACACAGATTCCCAATTCGGGCATTCAGAACATGTAGCACGTTGCTTTAAGCAAGCTCTTTCTCATTCCAAGTAGCAAGTTACTATGTAGGAACAAGTTTGTATAGGTATTTCAAAGATGCCCAGAACTGAACTAAAGTGGGTATGTCTCCAACTCCTAGAAATAACTTCATGCCCCATCTCCCTTACTTCCAACTAGTAGGATCACATAATTCCTAACAAAGTTTTGACACAGATTCCCAATTCGGGCATTCAGAACATGTAGCACGTTGCTGTAAGCAAGCACATTCTCATACCAAGTTGCAAGTTACTATGTAGGAAGAAGTTTTTATAGGTATTTCAATGATGCCCTGAACTGAGCTAAAGTGGGTATGTCTCCAACTCCTAGAAATAACTTCATGCCCCATCTCCCTTACTTCCAACTAGTAGGATCACATAATTCCTAACAAAGTTTTGACACAGATTCCCAATTCGGGCATTCAGAACATGTAGCACGTTGCTGTAAGCAAGCACATTCTCATTCCAAGTTTCAAGTTGCTATGTAGGAGGAAGTTTGTATAGGTATTTCAAAGATGCCCAGAACTGAGCTAAACTTGGTATGTGTACAACACCTAGAAATAACTTCATGTCCCAACTCCCTTACTTACAGGTAGTAAGGATCACATAATTCCTGACATAGTTTTGACACAGATTCCCAATTCGGGCATTCAAAATATATAGCACGTTGCTGTAAGTAAGCACATTCTCATTCAAAGTTGCAGGTTACTATGTAGGAACAAGTTTGTATAGGTATCTCAAAGATGCCCAGAACTGAGCTAAACTTGGAATGTGTCCAACTACTAGAAATAACTTCGTGCCGCAACTCCCTTACTTCCATCTAGTAAGGATCACATAATTCCTAACAAAGTTTTGACACAGATTCCCTATTTGGGCATTCAGAACTTATAGCACGTTGCTGTAAGCAAGCACGTTCTCATTCAAAGTTGCAAGTTACTATGTAGGAACAAGTTTGTATAGGACTTTCAAAGATGCCCAGAACTGAGTTATACTTGGTATGTCTCTAACTCCTAGTAATAACTTCATGCCCCATCTCCCTTGCTTCCAGCTAATAAGGATCACATATTTCTTAACAAAGTTTTGACACAGATTCCCAATTCGGGCATTCAGAACATATAGCAGGTTGCTGTAAGCAAGCACATTCTCATTCAAAGTTGCAAGTTACTATGTAGGAACAAGTTTGTATACGTATTTCAAAGATGCCCAGAACTGAGCTTAACTTGGTATGTCTCCAACTCCTAGAAATAACTTCATGCCCCATCTCCCTTACTTCCAGCTAGTAAGGGTCACATAATTCTTAACAAAGTTTTGACACAGATTCCCAATTCGGGCAATCAGAACATTTAGCACGTTGCTGTAAGCAAGCACATTCTCATTCAAAGTTGCAAGTTACTCTGTAGGAACAAGTTTGTATAGGACTTTCAAAGATGCCCAGAACTGAGCTAAACTTGGTATGTCTCCAACTCCTAGAAATAACTTCAATCCGCATCTCCCTTGCTTCCAGCTAGTAAGGATCACATAATTCCTAACAAAGTTTTGACACAGATTCCCAATTCGGGCATTCAGAACATATAGCACGTTGATGTAATAAAGCACATTCTCATTCAAAGAGGCAACTTACTATGTAGCAACAAGTTTGTATAGGTACTTCAAAGATGCCCAGAACTGAGCTAAACTTGGTATGTCTCCAACTCCTAGAAATAACTTCATGTCCCATCTCCCTTACTTCCAGCTAGTAAGGATCACATAATTCCTAACAAAGTTTTGACACATATTCCCAATTCGGGCATTCAGATCATATAGCACGTTGCTTTAAGCAAGCACTTTCTCATTCCAAGTAGCAAGTTACTATGTAGGAACAAGTTTGTATAGGTATTTCAAAGATGCCCAGAACTGAGCTGAGGGGGTATGTCTCCAAATCCTAGAAATAACTTAAGGCGCCATCTCCCTTACTTCCAGCTAGTAAGGATCACATAATTCCTAACAGAGTTTTGACACAGATTCCCAATTCGGGCATTCAGAACATATAGCACGTTACTGTAAGAAAGCACATTCTCATTCAATGTTGCAAGTTACTATGTAGGAACAGGTTTGTATAGGTATTTCAAAGATGCCCAGAACTGAGCTAAAGTGGGTATGTCTCCAACTCCTAGAAATAACTTCGTGTCCCAACTCCCTTACTTCCAGCTAGTAAGGATCACATAATTCCTAACAAAGTTTTGACACAGATTCCCAATTCGGGCATTCAGAACATATAGCACGTTGCTGTAAGCAAGCACATTCTCTTTCAAAGTTGCAAGTTACTATGTAGGAACAAGTTTGTATAGGTATTTTAAAGATGCCCAGAACTGAGCTAAACTTGGTATGTGTCCAACTCCTAGAAATAACTTCATGCCGCAAATACCTTACTTCCATCTAGTAAGGATCACATAATTCCTAACAAAGTTTTGACACAGATTCCCAATTCGGGCATTCAGAACATATAGCACGTTGTTGTAAGTAAGCACATGCTCATTCAAAGTTGCAGGTTACTATCTAGGAACAAGTTTGTATACGTATTTCAAAGATGCCCAGAACTGAGCTAAAGTTGGCATGTCTCCAACTCCTAGAAATAACTTCATGCCCCATCTCCCTTACATCCAGCTAGTAAGGATCACATAATTCCTAACAAAGATTTGACACAGATTCGCAATTCGGGCATTCAGAATATATAGCACGTTCCTTTAAGCAAGCACTTTCTCATTCCAAGTAGCAAGTTATTATGTAGGAACAAGTTTGTATAGGTATTTCAAAGATGCCCAGAACTGAGCTGAGGGGGTATGTCTCCAACTCCTAGAAATAACTTAAGGCGCCATCTCCCTTACTTCCATCTGGTAAGGATCACATAATTCCTAACAAAGTTTTGAGACAGATTCCCAATTCGGGCATTCAGAACATTTAGCACGTTGCTGTAATCAAGCACATTCTCATTCAAAGTTGCAAGTTACTATGTAGGAACAAGTTTGTATAGGTATTTCAAAGATGCCCAGAACTGAGCTAAACTTGGTATGTCTCCAACTCCCAGAAATAACATCATGCTCCATCTCCCTTACTTCCAGCAAGTAAGGATCACATAATTCCTAACAAAATTTTGACACAGATTCCCAATTCGGGCATTCAGAACATATAGCACGTTGCTGTAAGCAAGCACATTCTAATTCCAAGCTGCAAGTTACTATGTAGGAACAAGTTTGTATAGGTATTTCAAAGATGCCCAGAACTGAAGCAAAGTGTGTATGTCTCCAACTCCTAGAAATAACTTCATGCCCCATCTCCCTTACTTCCAGCTTGTAAGGATCACATAATTCCTAACAAAGTTTTGACACATATTCCCAATACGGGCATTCAGAACATATAGCACGTTGCTGTAAGCAAGCACATTCTCAATCAAAGTTGCAAGTTACTATGTAGGAAGAAGTTTGTATAGGACTTTCAAAGATACCCAGAACTGAGCTAAAATTGGTATGTCTCCAACTCCTAGAAAAAACTTCATGCCCCATCTCCCTTACTTCCAGCTAGTAAGGATCACATAATTCCTAACAAAGTTTTGACAGATTCCCAATTCGGGCATTCAGAACATATAGCATGTTGCTTTAAATGAGCACTATCTCATTCCAAGTAGCAAGTTTCTATGTAGGAACAAGTTTGCATAGGTATTTCAAAGATGCCCAGAACTGCTATAACTAGGTATGTCTCGAACTCCTAGATATAACTTCATGCCTCATCTCCCTTACTTCCAGGTAGTAAGGATCACATAATTCCTATAAAAGATTTGACAAAGATTCCCAATTCGGGCATTCAGAACATATAACATGTTGCTTTAAGCAAGCACTTTCTCTTTTCAAGTAGCAAGTTACTATGTAGGATCAAGTTTGTATAGGTATTTCAAAGATGCCCAGAACTGAGCTAAAGTGGGTATGTCTCGAACTCCTAGAAATAACTTCATTCCCCAACTCCCTTACTTCCAGCTAGTAAGGATCACATAATTTCTAACAAAGTTTTGACACAGATTCCCAATTCGGGCATTCAGAACATATAGCACGTTGCTGTAAGCAAGCACATTCTCATTGAAAGTTGCAAGTTACTATGTACGAACAAGTTTGTATAGGTATTTCAAAGATGCCCAGTACTGAGCTAAACTTGGAATGTCTCCAACTCCTAGAAATAACTTCATGCCCCTTCTCCCTTTCTTCCAGCTGGTAAGGATCACATAAATCCTAACAAAGTTTTGACACAGATTCCTAGTACGGGCATTCAGAACATATAGCACGTTGTTGTAAGCAAGCTCATTCTCATTCAAAGTTGCAAGTTACTATGTAGGAACAAGTTTGTATAGGTATTTCAAAGATGCCCAGAACTGAGCTAAAGTGGGTATGTCCCCAACTCCTAGAAATAACTTCATGCCCCAACTCCATTACTTCCAGCTGGTAAGGATAACATAATTCCTAACAAAGTTTTGACACAGATTCCCAATTCGGGCATTCAGAACATATAGCACGTTGCTGTAAGCAAGCACATTCTCATTCAAAGTTGCAAGTTACTATGTAGGAACAAGTTTGTATAGGTATATCAAAGATGCCCAGATCTGAGCTAAACTTGGTATGTCTCCAACTCCTAGAAATAACTTCATGCCCCATCTCCCTTACTTCCAGCTAGTAAGGATCACATAATTCCTAAAAAAGTTTTGACACAGATTCCCAATTCGGGCATTCAGAACATATAGCACGTTGCTGTAAGCAAGCATATTCTCATTCAAACTTGCAAGTTACTATGAAGGAACAAGTTTCTATAGGTATTTCAAAGATGCCCAGAACTGAGCTAAACTGGGTATGTCTCCAACTCCTAGAAATAACTTCATGCCCCATCTCACTTACTTCCATCTAGTAAGGATCACATTATTTCTAACAAAGTTTTGACACTGATTCCCAATTCGGGCATTCAGAACATATAGGACGTTGCTGTAAGCAAGCACATTCTCTTTCAAAGTTGCAAGTTACTATGTAGGATCAAGTTTGTATAGGTATTTCAAAGATGCCCAGAACTGAGCTAAAGTGGGTATGTCTCCAACTCCTAGAAATAACTTCATTCCCCAACTCCCTTACTTCCAGCTAGTAAGGATCACATAATTTCTAACAAAGTTTTGACACAGATTCCCAATTCGGGCATTCAGAACATATAGCACGTTGCTGTAAGCAAGCACATTCTCATTCAAAGTTGCAAGTTACTATGTAGGAACAAGTTTGTATAGGTATTTCAAAGATACCCAGAACTGAGCTAAACTTGGTATGTCTCCAACTCCTAGAAATAACTTCATTCCACATCTCCCTTACTTCCAGCTAGTAAGGATCACATCATTCCTAACAAAGTTTTGACCTAGATTCCCAATTCGGGCATTCAGAACATATAGCACGTTGTTGTAAGCAAGCACATTCTCATTCAATGTTGCAAGTTATGATGTAGGACCAATTTTGTATAGGTATTTCAAAGATGCCCAGAACAGAGCTAAACTTGGTATGTCTCCAACTCCTAGAAATAACTTCATGCCCCATCTCCCTTACTTCCAGCTAGTAAGGATCACATAAATCCTAACAAAGTTTTGATACAGATTCCTAATTCGGGCATTCAGAACATATAGCACGTTGCTGTAAGCAAGCACATTCTCATTCAAAGTTGCAAGTTACCCTGTAGGAACAAGTTTGTATAGGTGTTTCAAAGATGCCCAGATCTGAGCTAAACTTGGTATGTCTCCAACTCCTAGAAATAACTTCATGCCGCATCTCCCTTACTTCCAGCTAGTAAGGATCACATAATTCCTAACAAGAGTTTTGACACAGATTCCCAATTCGGGCATTCAGAACATTTAGCACGTTGCTGTAAGCAAGCACATTCTCATTCAAAGTTGCAAGTTACTATGAAGGAACAAGTTTGTATAGGTATTTGAAAGATGCCCAGAACTGAGCTAATCGTTGTATGTCTCCAACTCCTTGAAATAACTTCATGCCCCATCTCACTTACTTCCATCTAGTAAGGATCACATTATTTCTAACAAAGATTTGACACTGATTCCCAATTCCGGCATTCAGAACATATAACACGTTGCTGTAAGCAAGCACATTCTCTTTCAAAGTTGCAAGTTACTATGTAGGAACAAGTTGGTATAGGTATTGCAAGGTTCCCCTAACTGAGCTAAAGTGGGTATGTGTCCAACTCCTAGAAATAACTTCATGCCCCATCTCCCTTACTTCCAGCTAGTAAGGATCACATAATTCCTAACAAGAGTTTTGACACAGATTCCCAATTCGGGCATTCAGATCATATAGCACGTTGCTGTAAGTAAGCACATTCTCATTCAAAGTTGCAAGTTACTATGTAGGAACAAGTTTGTGTTGGTATTTCAAAGATGCCCAGAACTGAGTTAGACGTTGTATGTCTCCAACTCCTAGAAATTACTTCATGCCCCATCTCCCTTACTTCCAGCTAGTAAGGATCACATAATTCCTAACAAAGTTTTGACAACGATTCCCAATTCGGGCATTCAGAACATATAGCACGTTTCTGTAAGCAAGCACATTCTCATTCAAAGTTGCAAGTTACTATGTAGGAACAAGTTTGTATAGGTATTGCAAAGATGCCCATAACTGAGCTAAAGTGGGTATGTGTCCAACTCCTAGAAATAACTTCATGCCCCATGTCCCTTACTTACAGCTAGTAAGGATCACATCATGCCTAACAAAGTTTTCACACAGATTCCCAATTCGGGGATTCAGAACATGTAGCACGTTGCTTTAAGCAAGCACTTTTTCATTCAAAATTGCAAGTAACTATGTAGGAACAAGTTTGTATAGGTATTACAAGATGTCCAGAACTGAGCTAAAGTGGGTATGTCTCCAACTCCTAGAAATAACTTCATGCCCCATCTCCCTTTCTTCCAACTAGTAAGGATCACATAATTCCTAACAAAGTTTTGACACAGATTCCCAATTCGGGCATTCAGATCATATAGCACGTTGCTGTAAGCAAGCACATTCTCATTCAAAGTTGCAAGTTACTATGTAGGAACAAGTTTGTATTGGTATTTGAAAGATGCGCAGAACTGAGCTAAAGTGGGTATGTCTCCAACTCCTAGAAATAACTTCATGCCCCAACTCCCTTACTTCCAGCTAGTAAGGATCACATAATCTCTTACAAAGTTTTGACACAGATTCCCAATTCGGGCATTCAGAACATATAGCACGTTGCTGTAAGCAAGCACATTCTCATTCAAAGTTGCAAGTTAGTATGTAGGAACAAGTTTGTATAGGTATTTCAAAGATGCCCAGAACTGAGCTAAACATGGTATGTCTCCAACTCCTAGAAATAACTTCATTCCCCATCTCCCTTACTTCCAGCTAGTAAGGATCACCTAATTCCTAACAAGAGTTTTGACATAGATTCCCAATTCGGGCATTCAGAACATTTAGCACGTTGCTGTAAGCAAGCACATTCTCATTCAAAGATGCAAGTTACTATGAAGGAACAAGTTTGTATAGGTATTTGAAAGATGCCCAGAACTGAGCTAAACGTTGTATGTCTCCAACTCCTTGAAATAACTTCATGCCCCATCTCACTTACTTCCATCTAGTAAGGATCACATTATTTCTAACAAAGATTTGACACTGATTCCCAATTCCGGCATTCAGAACATATAACACGTTGCTGTAAGCAAGCACATTCTCTTTCAAAGTTGCAAGTTACTATGTAGGAACAAGTTGGTATAGGTATTTCAAAGATGCCCAGAACTAAGCTAAACTTGGTATGTCTCCAACTCCTAGAAATAACTTCATGCCCCATCTCCCTTGTTTCCAGCTAGTAAGGATCACATAATTCCTAACAAAGTTTTGACACAGATTCCCAATTCGGGCATTCAGAATATATAGCACGTTGATGAAAGCAAGCACATTCTCATTCCAAGTAGCAAGTTACTATGTAGGAACAAGTTTGTATAGGTATTTCAAAGATGCCGAGAACTGACGTAAAGTGGGTATGTCTCCAAACGTAGAAATAAATCCATGCCCCATCTCACTTACTTTCAGCTAGTGAGGATCATATAATTCCTAACAAAGTTTTGACACAGATTTCCAATTCGGGCATTCAGAACTTGTAGCACGTTGCTGTAAGCAAGCACATTCTCATTCAAAGTTGCAAGTTACTATGCAGGAACAAGTTTGTATAGCTATTTCAAAGATGCCCAGAACTGAGCTAAACTTGGTATGTCTCCAACTCCTAGAAATAAGTATATGCCCCAACTCCCTTACTTCCAGCTAGTAAGGATCACATAATTCCTAACAAAGTTTTGACACAGATTCCCAATTCGGGCATTCAGAACATGTAGCACGTTGCTTTAAGGAAGCACTTTCTCATTCAAAGTTGCAAGTAACTATGTAGGATCAAGTTTGTATAGGTATTTCAAAGATGCCCAGAACTGAGCTAAAGTGGGTATGTCTCCAACTCCTAGAAATATCTTCATGCCCCATCTCCCTTACTTCCAGCTTGTAAGGATCACATAATTGCTCACAAGGTTTTGACACAGATTCCCAATTCGGGCATTCAGAACATATAGCACGTTGCTGTAAGCAAGCACATTCTCATTCAAAGTTGCAAGTTACTATGTAGGAACAAGTTTGTATAGGACTTTTAAAGATGCCCAGAACTAAGCTAAACTTGGTATGTCTCCAACTCCTAGAAATAACTTCATACCGCAACTCCCTTACTTCCCTCTAGAAAGGATCACATAATTCCTAACAATGTTTTGACACAGATTCCCAATTCGGGCATTCAGAACATATAGCACGTTGCTGTAAGCAAGCACATTCTCATTCAAAGATGCAAGTTACTATGTAGGAACAAGTTTGTATAGGTACTTCAAAGATGCCCAATACTGAGCTAAACTTGGTATGTCTCCATTTCCTAGAAAAAACTTCATGCCCCATCTCCCTTACTTCCAGCTCTTAAGGATCACATAATTCCTAAAAAAGTTTTGACACAGATTCCAAATTCGGGCATTCAGAACATATAGCACGTTGCATTAAGCAAGCACTTCCTCATTCCAAGTAGCAAGTTACTATGTAGGAACAAGTTTGTATAGGTATTTCAAAGATGCCCAGAACTGAGGTAAAGTTGTTATGTCTCCAACTCCTAGAAATAAATCCATGCCCCATCTCCCTTACTTCCATCTAGTGAGGATCACATAATTCCTAACAAAGTTTTGACACAGATTTCCAATTCGGGCATTCAGAACTTGTAGCACGTTGCTGTAAGCAAGCATATTCTCATTCAATGTTGCAAGTTACTATGGAGGAACTAGTTTGTATAGCTATTTCAAAGATGCCCTGAACTGAGCTAAACTTGGTATGTCTCCAACTCCTAGAAATAACTTCATGCCCCATCTCCCTTACTTCCAGATCGTAAGGATCACATAATGCCTAACAAAGTTTTCACACAGATTCCCAATTCGGGCATTCAGAACATGTAGCACGTT
The DNA here is from genome assembly GCF_020826845.1 of Diceros bicornis minor. Classification (NCBI taxonomy): domain Eukaryota; kingdom Metazoa; phylum Chordata; class Mammalia; order Perissodactyla; family Rhinocerotidae; genus Diceros; species Diceros bicornis. The sequence continues at coordinate 2,972,448 of NW_026690876.1, forward strand.
GCTTTAAGCAAGCATTTTCTCATTCCAAGTAGCAAGTTACTATGTAGGAACAAGTTTGTATAGGTATTTCAAAGATGCCCAGAACTGAGCTAAACGTTGTATGTCTCCAACTCCTAGAAATAACTTCATACCCCATCTCCCTTTCTTACAGCTAGTAAGGATCACATAATTCCTAACAAAGTTTTGACACAGATTCCCAATTCCGGCATTCAGAACATATAGCACGTTGCTGTAAGCAAACACATTCTCATTCAATGTTGCAAGTTACTATGCAGGAACAAGTTAGTATAGGTATTTCAAAGATGCCCAGAACTGAGGTAAATTGGGTATGTCTCCAACTCCTAGAAATAACTTCATACCGCAACTCCATTACTTCCAGCTAGTGAGGATCACATAATTCCTAACAAAGATTTGACACAGATTCCCAATTCGGGCATTCAGAACATATAGCACGTTGCTGTAAGCAAGCACATTCTCATTCAAAGTTACAAGTTACTATGTAGTAACAAGTTTGTATAGGACTTTCAAAGATGCCCAGACCTGAGCTAAACTTGGGATGTGTCCAACTCCTAGAAATAACTTCATCCTCCATCTCCCTTGCTTCCAGCTAGTGAGGTTCACATAATTCCTAACAAAGTTTTGACACAGATTCCCAAATCGGACATTCAGAACATGTAGCACGTTGCTTTAAGCAAGCACTTTCTCATTCCAAGTAGCAAGTTACTATTAGGAACAAGTTTGTATAGGTTTTTCAAAGATGCCCAGAACTGAGCTAAACTTGGTATGTCTCCAACTCCTAGAAATAACTTCATACCCCATCTCCCTTACTTACAGCTAGTAAGGATCACATAATTCCTAACAAAGTTTTGAGACAGATTCCCAATTCGGGCATTCAGAATATACCACGTTGCTTTAAGCAAGCACTTTCTCATTCCACGTAGCAAGTTACTATGTAGGAACAAGTTTGTATAGGTATTTCAAAGATGCCCAGAACTGAGGTAAAGTTGATATGTCTCCAACTCCTAGAAATAAATCCATGCCCCATCTCCCTTACTTCCATCTAGTGAGGATCACATAATTCCTAACAAAGTTTTGACACAGATTTCCAATTCGGGCATTCAGAACTTGTAGCACGTTGCTGTAAGCAAGCATATTCTCATTCAATGTTGCAAGTTACTATGTAGGAACTAGTTTGTATAGCTATTTCAAAGATGCCCTGAACTGAGCTAAACTTGGTATGTCTCCAACTCCAAGAAATAACTTCATGCCCCATCTCCCTTACTTCCAGATCGTAAGGATCACATAATGCCTAACAAAGTTTTCACACAGATTCCCAATTCGGGCATTCAGAACATGTAGCACGTTGCTTTAAGCAAGCATTTTCTCATTCCAAGTAGCAAGTTACTATGTAGGAACTAGTTTTTATAGGTATTTCAAAGATGCCCAGAACTGATCTAAACATGGTATGTCTCCAACTCCAAGAAATAACTTCATGCCCCATCTCACTTGCTTCCAACTAGTATGGATCACATAATTTCTAACAAAGTTTTGACACAGATTCCCAATTCGGGCATTCAGAACATGTAGCACGTTGCTTTAAGCAAGCACTTTCTCATTCCAAGTAGCAAGTTACTATGTTGGAACAAGTTTGTATAGGTATTTCAAAAATGCCCAGAACTGAGCTAAACTGGGTATGTCTCCAACTCCTAGAAATAACTTCATGCCCCATCTCCTTTACTTCCAGCTGGTAAGGATCACATAATTCCTAAAAAAGTTTTGACACAGATTCCCAATTCAGGCATTCAGAACATGTAGCACGTTGCTTTAAGCAAGCACATTCTCATTCAAAGTTGCAAGTTACTATGTAGGAACAAGTTTGTATAGGTATTTCAAAGATGCCCAGAACTGAGGTAAAGTGGGTATGTCTCCAACTCCTAGAAATAAATCCATGCCCCATCTCCCTTACTTCCATCTAGTAAGGATCACATAATCCCTAACAAAGATTTGACACAGATTCCCAATTCGGGCATTCAGAACATGTAGCACGTTGCTGTGAGCAAGCACATTCTCATTCAAAGTTGCAAGTTACTCTGTAGGAACGAGTATGTATAGGTATTTCAAAGATGCCCAGAACTGAGCTAAATTTGGTATGTCTCCGCCTCCTAGAAGTAACTTCATGCCCCATCTCCCTTACTTCCAGTTAGTAAGAATCACATAATTCCTAACAAAGTTTTGACACAGATTCCCAATTAGGGCATTCAGAACATGTAGCACGTTACTTTAAGCAAGCACATTCTCATTCAAAGTTGCAAGTTACTATGTAGGAACAAGTTTGTATAGGTATTTCAAAGATGCCCAGAACTGAGCTAAACTTGGTGTGTCTCCAACTCCTAGAAATAACTTCATGCCCCATCTCACTTACTTCCATCTAGTAAGGATGACATTATTCCTAACAACGTTTTGACACAGATTCCGAATTCGGGCATTCAGAACATATAGCACGTTGCTGTAAGCAAGCACATTCTCATTCAAAGTTGCAAGTTACTATGTAGGAACAAGTTTGTATAGGTATTTCAAAGATGCCCAGAACTGAGCTAAACTTGGTATGTCTCCAACTCCTAGAAATAACTTCATGCCCCATCTCCCTTACTTCCAGCTAGTAAGGATCACATAATTCCTAACAAAGTTTTGACACAGATTTCCAATTCGGACATTCAGAACATGTAGCCTGTTGCTTTAAGCAAGCACATTCTCATTCAAAGTTGCAAGTTGCTATGTAGGAACAAGTTTGTATAGGTATTACAAAGATGCCCAGAACTGAGCTAAAGTGAGTATGTCTCCAACTCCTAGAAATAACTTCATGTCCCAACTCCCTTACTTCCAGCTAGCAAGGATCACATAATTCCTAACAAAGTTTTGACACAGATTCCCAGTTCGGGCATTCACAACATATAGCACGTTGCTGTAAGCAAGCATATTCTCATTCAAAGTTGCAAGTTACTATGTAAGAACAAGTTTGTATAGGACTTTCAAAGATGCCCAGAACTGAGCTAAACTTGGTATGTCTCCAACTCCTAGACATAACTTCATGCCCCATCTCCCTTACTTCCAGCTAGTAAGGATCACATAATTCCTAACAAAGTTTTGACACAGATTCCCAATTCGGGCATTCAGAACATGTAGCACGTTGCTTTAAGCAAGCACAATCTCATTCAAAGTTGCAAGTTACTATGTAGGAACTAGTTTGTATAGGTATTTCAAAGATGCCCAGAACTGAGGTAAAGTGGGTATGTCTCCAACTCCTAGAAATAAATCCATGCCCCATCTCCCTTACTTCCATCTAGTAAGGATCACATATTCCCTAACAAAGATTTGACACAGATTCCCAATTCGGGCATTCAGAACATGTAGCACGTTGCTGTGAGCAAGCACATTCTCATTCAAAGTTGCAAGTTACTCTGTAGGAACGAGTATGTATAGGTATTTCAAAGATGCCCAGAACTGAGGTAAAGTGGGTATGTCTCCAACTCCTAGAAATAACTTCATGCCCCATCTCCCTTACTTCCAGCTAGTAAGGATCACATAATTTCTAACAAAGATTTGACACAGATTCCCAATTCGGGCATTCAGAAAATATAGCACGTTGCTGTAAGCAAGCACATTCTCATTCCAAGTAGCAAGTTTCTATGTAGGAACAAGTTTGTATAGGTATTTCAAAGATGCCCAGAACTGAGCTAAAGTGGGTATGTCTCCAACTCCTAGAAATAACTTCATGCCCCATCTAACTTAATTCCAGCTAGTAAGGATCACATAATTCCTAACAAAGTTTTGACACAGATTCCCAATTTGGGCCTTCAGAACATATAGCACGTTGCTGTAAGAAAGCACATTCTCATTCAAAGTTGCAAGTTACAATGTAAGAACAAGTTTGCATAGGTATTTCAAAGATGCCCAGAATTGAGATAAACTTGGTATGTCTCGAACTCCTAGAAATAACTTCAGGCCCCTTGTCCCTTACTTCCAGCTAGTAAGGATCACATAATTCCTAACAAAGTTCTGACACAGATTCCCAATTCGGGCATTCAGAACATATAGCACGTTGCTATAGGCAAGCACATTCTCATTCAAAGATGCAAGTTACGATGTAGGAACAAGTTTGTATAGGTATTTCAAAGATGCCCAGAACTGAGCTAAACTTGGTCTGTCTCCAACTCCTAGAAATAACTTCATGCCCCATCTCACTTACTTCCATCTAGTAAGGATGACATAATTCCTAACAAAGTTTTGACACAGATTCCGAATTCGGGCATTCAGAACCTATAGCACGTTGCTGTAAGCAAGCACATTCTCATTCAAAGTTGCAAGTTACTATGTAGGAACAAGTTTGTATAGGTATTTCAAAGATGCCCAGAACTGAGCTAAACTTGGTATGTCTCCAACTCCTAGAAATAACTTCATGACCCATCTCCCTTACTTCCAGCTAGTAAGGATCACATAATTCCTAACAAAGTTTTGACACAGATTCCCAATTCGGGAATTCAGATCTTGTAGCACGTTGCTGTAAGCAAGCACATTCTCATTCAATCTTGCAAGTTACTATATAGGAACTAGTTTTTATAGGTATTTCAAAGATGCCCAGAACTGATCTAAACTTGGTATGTCTCCAACTCCAAGAAATAACTTCATGCCCCATCTCACTTGCTTCCAACTAGTATGGATCACATAATTTCTAACAAAGTTTTGACACAGATTCCCAATTCGGGCATTCAGAACATGTAGCACGTTGCTTTAAGCAAGCACTTTCTCATTCCAAGTAGCAAGTTACTATGTTGGAACAAGTTTGTATAGGTATTTCAAAAATGCCCAGAACTGAGCTAAACTGGGTATGTCTCCAACTCCTAGAAATAACTTCATGCCCCATCTCCTTTACTTCCAGCTGGTAAGGATCACATAATTCCTAAAAAAGTTTTGACACAGATTCCCAATTCAGGCATTCAGAACATGTAGCACGTTGCTTTAAGCAAGCACATTCTCATTCAAAGTTGCAAGTTACTATGTAGGAACAAGTTTGTATAGGTATTTCAAAGATGCCCAGAACTGAGGTAAAGTGGGTATGTCTCCAACTCCTAGAAATAAATCCATGCCCCATCTCCCTTACTTCCATCTAGTAAGGATCACATAATCCCTAACAAAGATTTGACACAGATTCCCAATTCGGGCATTCAGAACATGTAGCACGTTGCTGTGAGCAAGCACATTCTCATTCAAAGTTGCAAGTTACTCTGTAGGAACGAGTATGTATAGGTATTTCAAAGATGCCCAGAACTGAGCTAAATTTGGTATGTCTCCGCCTCCTAGAAGTAACTTCATGCCCCATCTCCCTTACTTCCAGTTAGTAAGAATCACATAATTCCTAACAAAGTTTTGACACAGATTCCCAATTAGGGCATTCAGAACATGTAGCACGTTACTTTAAGCAAGCACATTCTCATTCAAAGTTGCAAGTTACTATGTAGGAACAAGTTTGTATAGGTATTTCAAAGATGCCCAGAACTGAGCTAAACTTGGTGTGTCTCCAACTCCTAGAAATAACTTCATGCCCCATCTCACTTACTTCCATCTAGTAAGGATGACATTATTCCTAACAACGTTTTGACACAGATTCCGAATTCGGGCATTCAGAACATATAGCACGTTGCTGTAAGCAAGCACATTCTCATTCAAAGTTGCAAGTTACTATGTAGGAACAAGTTTGTATAGGTATTTCAAAGATGCCCAGAACTGAGCTAAACTTGGTATGTCTCCAACTCCTAGAAATAACTTCATGCCCCATCTCCCTTACTTCCAGCTAGTAAGGATCACATAATTCCTAACAAAGTTTTGACACAGATTTCCAATTCGGACATTCAGAACATGTAGCCTGTTGCTTTAAGCAAGCACATTCTCATTCAAAGTTGCAAGTTGCTATGTAGGAACAAGTTTGTATAGGTATTACAAAGATGCCCAGAACTGAGCTAAAGTGAGTATGTCTCCAACTCCTAGAAATAACTTCATGTCCCAACTCCCTTACTTCCAGCTAGCAAGGATCACATAATTCCTAACAAAGTTTTGACACAGATTCCCAGTTCGGGCATTCACAACATATAGCACGTTGCTGTAAGCAAGCATATTCTCATTCAAAGTTGCAAGTTACTATGTAAGAACAAGTTTGTATAGGACTTTCAAAGATGCCCAGAACTGAGCTAAACTTGGTATGTCTCCAACTCCTAGACATAACTTCATGCCCCATCTCCCTTACTTCCAGCTAGTAAGGATCACATAATTCCTAACAAAGTTTTGACACAGATTCCCAATTCGGGCATTCAGAACATGTAGCACGTTGCTTTAAGCAAGCACAATCTCATTCAAAGTTGCAAGTTACTATGTAGGAACTAGTTTGTATAGGTATTTCAAAGATGCCCAGAACTGAGGTAAAGTGGGTATGTCTCCAACTCCTAGAAATAAATCCATGCCCCATCTCCCTTACTTCCATCTAGTAAGGATCACATATTCCCTAACAAAGATTTGACACAGATTCCCAATTCGGGCATTCAGAACATGTAGCACGTTGCTGTGAGCAAGCACATTCTCATTCAAAGTTGCAAGTTACTCTGTAGGAACGAGTATGTATAGGTATTTCAAAGATGCCCAGAACTGAGGTAAAGTGGGTATGTCTCCAACTCCTAGAAATAACTTCATGCCCCATCTCCCTTACTTCCAGCTAGTAAGGATCACATAATTTCTAACAAAGATTTGACACAGATTCCCAATTCGGGCATTCAGAAAATATAGCACGTTGCTGTAAGCAAGCACATTCTCATTCCAAGTAGCAAGTTTCTATGTAGGAACAAGTTTGTATAGGTATTTCAAAGATGCCCAGAACTGAGCTAAAGTGGGTATGTCTCCAACTCCTAGAAATAACTTCATGCCCCATCTAACTTAATTCCAGCTAGTAAGGATCACATAATTCCTAACAAAGTTTTGACACAGATTCCCAATTTGGGCCTTCAGAACATATAGCACGTTGCTGTAAGAAAGCACATTCTCATTCAAAGTTGCAAGTTACAATGTAAGAACAAGTTTGCATAGGTATTTCAAAGATGCCCAGAATTGAGATAAACTTGGTATGTCTCGAACTCCTAGAAATAACTTCAGGCCCCTTGTCCCTTACTTCCAGCTAGTAAGGATCACATAATTCCTAACAAAGTTCTGACACAGATTCCCAATTCGGGCATTCAGAACATATAGCACGTTGCTATAGGCAAGCACATTCTCATTCAAAGATGCAAGTTACGATGTAGGAACAAGTTTGTATAGGTATTTCAAAGATGCCCAGAACTGAGCTAAACTTGGTCTGTCTCCAACTCCTAGAAATAACTTCATGCCCCATCTCACTTACTTCCATCTAGTAAGGATGACATAATTCCTAACAAAGTTTTGACACAGATTCCGAATTCGGGCATTCAGAACCTATAGCACGTTGCTGTAAGCAAGCACATTCTCATTCAAAGTTGCAAGTTACTATGTAGGAACAAGTTTGTATAGGTATTTCAAAGATGCCCAGAACTGAGCTAAACTTGGTATGTCTCCAACTCCTAGAAATAACTTCATGACCCATCTCCCTTACTTCCAGCTAGTAAGGATCACATAATTCCTAACAAAGTTTTGACACAGATTCCCAATTCGGGAATTCAGATCTTGTAGCACGTTGCTGTAAGCAAGCACATTCTCATTCAATCTTGCAAGTTACTATATAGGAACTAGTTTTTATAGGTATTTCAAAGATGCCCAGAACTGATCTAAACTTGGTATGTCTCCAACTCCAAGAAATAACTTCATGCCCCATCTCACTTGCTTCCAACTAGTATGGATCACATAATTTCTAACAAAGTTTTGACACAGATTCCCAATTCGGGCATTCAGAACATGTAGCACGTTGCTTTAAGCAAGCACTTTCTCATTCCAAGTAGCAAGTTACTATGTTGGAACAAGTTTGTATAGGTATTTCAAAAATGCCCAGAACTGAGCTAAACTGTGTATGTCTCCAACTCCTAGAAATAACTTCATGCCCCATCTCCTTTACTTCCAGCTGGTAAGGATCACATAATTCCTAACAAAGTTTTGACACAGATTCCCAATTCGGGCATTCAGAACATGTAGCACGTTGCTTTAAGCAAGCACATTCTCATTCAAAGTTGCAAGTTACTATGTAGGAACAAGTTTGTATAGGTATTTCAAAGATGCCCAGAACTGAGCTTCACTTGGTATGTCTCCAACTCCAAGAAATAACTTCATGCGTCATCTCCCTTGCTTCCAGCTAGTAAGGATCACATAATTCCTAACAAAGTTTTGAGACAGATTCCCAATTCGGGCATTCAGAACATATAGCACGTTGCTTTAAGCAAGCACATTCTCATTCCAGGTAGCAAGGTACTATGTAGGAACAAGTTTGTATAGGTATTTCAAAGATGCCCAGAACTGAGGTAAAGTGGGTATGTCTCCAACTCCTAGACATTAATCCATGCCCCATCTCCCTTACTTCCAGCTAGTGAGGATCATATAATTCCTAACAAAGTTTTGACACAGATTTCCAATTCGGGCATTCAGAACTTGTATCACGTTGCTGTAAGCAAGCACATTCTCATTCAAAGTTGCAAGTTACTATGCAGGAACAAGTTTGTATAGCTATTTCAAAGATGCCCAGAACTGAGCTAAACTTGGTATGTCTCCAACTCCTAGAAATAACTTCATGCGTCATCTCCCTTGCTTCCAGCTAGTAAGGATCACATAATTCCTAACAAAGTTTTGAGACAGATTCCCAATTCGGGCATTCAGAACATGTAGCACGTTGCTTTAAGGAAGCACTTTCTCATTCAAAGTTGCAAGTAACTATGTAGGATCAAGTTTGTATAGGTATTTCAAAGATGCCCAGAACTGAGCTAAAGTGGGTACGTCTCCAACTCCTAGAAATATCTTCATGCCCCATCTCCCTTACTTCCAGCTTGTAAGGATCACATAATTGCTCACAAGGTTTTGACACAGATTCCCAATTCGGGCATTCAGAACATATAGCACGTTGCTGTAAGCAAGCACATTCTCATTCAAAGATGCAAGTTACTATGTAGGAACAAGTTTGTATAGGTACTTCAAAGCTGCCCAATACTGAGCTAAACTTGGTATGTCTCCATTTCCTTGAAATAACTTCATGCCCCATCTCCCTTACTTCCAGCACTTAAGGATCACATAATTCCTAAAAAAGTTTTGTCACAGATTCCAAATTCGGGCATTCAGAACATATAGCACGTTGCATTAAGCAAGCACTTCCTCATTCCAAGTAGCAAGTTACTATGTAGGAACAAGTTTCTATAGGTATTTCAAAGATGCCCAGAACTGAGCTAAAGTGGGTATGTCTCCAACACCTAGAAATAACTTCATGCCCCATCTCCCTTACTTCCAGCTAGTAAGGATCACATAATTGCTAAGAAAGTTTTGACACAGATTCCCAATTCGGGCATTCAGAACATATAGCACGTTGCTGTAAGCAAGCACATTCTCATACAAAGTTGCAAGTTACTATATAGGAACAAGTTTGTATAGGTATTTCAAAGATGCCCAGAACTGAGCTAAACTTGCTATGTCTCCAACTCCTAGAAATAACTTCATGCCCCATCTCCCTTACTTCCAGCTAATAAGGATCACATAATTGCTAACAAAGTTTTGACACAGATTCCCAATTCGGGCGTTCAGAACATATAGCACGTTGATGAAAGCAAGCACATTCTCATTCCACGTAGCAAGTTACTATGTAGAAACAAGTTTGTATAGGTATTTCAAAGATGCCCAGAATTGAGGTAAAGTTGTTATGTCTCCAACTCCTAGAAATAAATCCATGCCCCATCTCCCTTACTTCCATCTAGTGAGGATCACATAATTCCTAACAAAGTTTTGACACAGATTTCCAATTCGGGCATTCAGAACTTGTAGCACGTTGCTGTAAGCAAGCATATTCTCATTCAATGTTGCAAGTTACTATGTAGGAACTAGTTTGTATAGCTATTTCAAAGATGCCCAGAACTGAGCTAAACTTGGTATGTCTCCAACTCCTAGAAATAACTTCATGCCCCATCTCCCTTACTTCCAGATCGTAAGGATCACATAATGCCTAACAAAGTTTTCACACAGATTCCCAATTCGGGCATTCAGAACATGTAGCACGTTGCTTTAAGCAAGCACTTTCTCATTCCAAGTAGCAAGTTACTATGTAGGAACAAGTTTGTATAGGTTTTTCAAAGATGCCCAGAACTGAGCTAAACGTTGTATGTCTCCAACTCCTAGAAATAACTTCATACCCCATCTCCCTTACTTACAGCTAGTAAGGATCACATAATTCCTAACAAAGGTTTGACACAGATTCCCAATTCCGGCATTCAGAACATATAGCACGTTGCTGTAAGCAAGCACATTCTCATTCAATGTTGCAAGTTACTATGTAGGAACAAGTTTGTATAGGTATTTCAAAGATGCCCAGAACTGAGGTAAAGTGGGTATGTCTCCAACTCCTAGAAATAACTTCATACCGCAACTCCATTACTTCCAGCTAGTGAGGATCACATAATTCCTAACAAAGATTTGACACAGATTCCCAATTCGGGCATTCAGAACATATAGCACGTTGCTGTAAGCAAGCACATTCTCATTCAAAGTTACAAGTTACTATGTAGTAACAAGTTTGTATAGGACTTTCAAAGATGCCCAGACCTGAGCTAAACTTGGGGTGTGTCCAACTCCTAGAAATAACTTCATCCTCCATCTCCCTTGCTTCCAGCTAGTGAGGTTCACATAATTCCTAACAAAGTTTTGACACAGATTCCCAAATCGGACATTCAGAACATGTAGCACGTTGCTTTAAGCAAGCACTTTCTCATTCCAAGTAGCAAGTTACTATGTAGGAACAAGTTTGTATAGGTTTTTCAAAGATGCCCAGAACTGAGCTAAACGTTGTATGTCTCCAACTCCTAGAAATAACTTCATACCCCATCTCCCTTACTTACAGCTAGTAAGGATCACATAATTCCTAACAAAGTTTTGAGACAGATTCCCAATTCGGGCATTCAGAATATACCACGTTGCTTTAAGCAAGCACTTTCTCATTCCAAGTAGCAAGTTACTATTTAGGAACAAGTTTGTATAGGTATTTCAAAGATGAAAAGAACTGAGCTAAAGTGGGTATGTCTCCAACTCCTAGAAATAACTTCATGCCCCATCTCCCTTACCTCCAGCAAGTAAGGATCACATAATTCCTAACAAAGTTTTGACACAGATTCCCAATACGGGCATTCAGAACATGTAGCACGTTGCTTTAAGCAAGCACTTTCTCATTCCAAGTAGCAAGTTACTATGTAGGAACAAGTTTGTATAGGTTTTTCAAAGATGCCCAGAACTGAGCTAAACGTTGTATGTCTCCAACTCCTAGAAATAACTTCATGCCCCTTGTCCCTTACTTCCAGCTAGTAAGGATCACATAATTCCTAACAAAGTTCTGACACAGATTCCCAATTCGGGCATTCAGAACATATAGCACGTTGCTATAGGCAAGCACATTCTCATTCAAAGATGCAAGTTACGATGTAGGAACAAGTTTGTATAGGTATTTCAAAGATGCCCAGAACTGAGCTAAACTTGGTCTGTCTCCAACTCCTAGAAATAACTTCATGCCCCATCTCACTTACTTCACCTAGTAAGGATGACATAATTCCTAACAAAGTTTTGACACAGATTCCGAATTCGGGCATTCAGAACATATAGCACGTTGCTGTAAGCAAGCACATTCTCATTCAAAGTTGCAAGTTACTATGTAGGAACAAGTTTGTATAGGTATTTCAAAGATGCCCAGAACTGAGCTAAACTTGGTATGTCTCCAACTCCTAGAAATAACTTCATGCACTATCTCCCTTACTTCCAGCTAGTAAGGATCACATAATTCCTAACAAAGTTTTGACACAGATTCCCAATTCGGGCATTCAGATCTTTAGCACGTTGCTGTAAGCAAGCACATTCTCATTCAATCTTGCAAGTTACTATGTAGGAACTAGTTTTTATAGGTATTTCAAAGATGACCAGAACTGATCTAAACTTGGTATGTCTCCAACTCCAAGAAATAACTTCATGTCCCATCTCACTTGCTTCCAACTAGTATGGATCACATAATTTCTAACAAAGTTTTGACACAGATTCCCAATTCGGGCATTCAGAACATGTAGCACGTTGCTTTAAGCAAGCACTTTCTCATTCCAAGTAGCAAGTTACTATGTTGGAACAAGTTTGTATAGGTATTTCAAAAATGCCCAGAACTGAGCTAAACTGGGTATGTCTCCAACTCCTAGAAATAACTTCATGCCCCATCTCCTTTACTTCCAGCTGGTAAGGATCACATAATTCCTAACAAAGTTTTGACACAGATTCCCAATTCGGGCATTCAGAACATGTAGCACGTTGCTTTAAGCAAGCACATTCTCATTCAAAGTTGCAAGTTACTATGTAGGAACAAGTTTGTATAGGTATTTCAAAGATGCCCAGAACTGAGGTAATGTGGGTATGTCTCCAACTCCTAGAAATAAATCCATGCCCCATCTCCCTTACTTCCATCTAGTAAGGATCACATAATCCCTAACAAAGATTTGACACAGATTCCCAATTCGGGCATTCAGAACATGTAGCACGTTGCTGTGAGCAAGCACATTCTCATTCAATGTTGCAAGTTACTCTGTAGGAACGAGTATGTATAGGTATTTCAAAGATGCCCAGAACTGAGCTAAACTTGGTATGTCTCCACCTCCTAGAAATAACTTCATGCCCCATCTCCCTTACTTCCAGTTAGTAAGAATCACATAATTCCTAACAAAGTTTTGACACAGATTCCCAATTAGGGCATTCAGAACATGTAGCACGTTACTTTAAGCAAGCACATTCTCATTCAAAGTTGCAAGTTACTATGTAGGAACAAGTTTGTATAGGTATTTCAAAGATGCCCAGAACTGAGCTAAACTTGGTGTGTCTCCAACTCCTAGAAATAACTTCATGCCCCATCTCACTTACTTCCATCTAGTAAGGATGACATAATTCCTAACAAAGTTTTGACACAGATTCCCAATTCGGGCATTCAGAACATATAGCACGTTGCTGTAAGCAAGCACATTCTCATTCAAAGTTGCAAGTTACTATGTAGGAAAAAGTTTGTATAGGTATTTCAAAGATGCCCAGAACTGAGCTAAACTTGGTATGTCTCCAACTCCTAGAAATAACTTCATGCCCCATCTCCCTTACTTCCAGCTAGTAAGGATCACATAATTCCTAACAAAGTTTTGACACAGATTCCCAATTCGGACATTCAGAACATGTAGCCTGTTGCTTTAAGCAAGCACATTCTCATTCAAAGTTGCAAGTTGCTATGTAGGAACAAGTTTGTATAGGTATTACAAAGATGCCCAGAACTGAGCTAAAGTGAGTATGTCTCCAACTCCTAGAAATAACTTCATGTCCCAACTCCCTTACTTCCAGCTAGCAAGGATCACATAATTCCTAACAAAGTTTTGACACAGATTCCCAGTTCGGGCATTCAGAACATATAGCACGTTGCTGTAAGCAAGCACATTCTCCTTCAAAGTTGCAAGTTACTATGTAGGAACAAGTTTGTATAGGTATTTCAAAGATGCCGAGAACTGAGCTAAACTTCGTATGTGTCCAACTCCTAGAAATAACTTCATGCCCCAAGTCCCTTACTTCCAGCTAGTAAGGATCACATAATTCCTAACAAAATTTTGAGACAGATTCCCAATTCGGGCATTCAGAACATATAGCACGTTGCTGTAAGCAAGCACATTCTCATTCAAAGTTGCAAGTTACTATGTAAGAACAAGTTTGTATAGGACTTTCAAAGATACCCAGAACTGAGGTAAAGTGGGTATGTCTCCAACTTCTAGAAATAACTGCATGCCCCATCTCCCTTACTTCCAGCTAGTAAGGATCACATAATTTCTAACAAAGTTTTGACACAGATTCCCAATTCGGGCATTCAGAAAATATAGCATGTTGCTGTAAGCAAGCACATTCTCATTCCAAGTAGCAAGTTACTATGTAGGAACAAGTTTGTATAGGTTTTTCAAAGATGCACAGAACTGAGCTAAAGTGGGTATGTCTCCAACTCCTAGAAATAACTTCATGCCCCATCTACCTTACTTCCAGCTAGTAAGGATCACATAATTCCTAACAAAGTTTTGACACAGATTCCCAATTTGGGCATTCAGAACATATAGCACGTTGCTGTAAGAAAGCACATTCTCATTCAAAGTTGCAAGTTACAATGTAAGAACAAGTTTGCATAGGTATTTCAAAGATGCCCAGAATTGAGATAAACTTGGTATGTCTCCAAATCCTAGAAATAACTTCATGCCCCTTGTCCCTTACATCCAGCTAGTAAGGATCACATAATTCCTAACAAAGTTCTGACACAGATTCCCAATTCGGGCATTCAGAACATATAGCACGTTGCTATAGGCAAGCACATTCTCATTCAAAGATGCAAGTTACGATGTAGGAACAAGTTTGTATAGGTATTTCAAAGATGCCCAGAACTGAGCTAAACTTAGTCTGTCTCCAACTCCTAGAAATAACTTCATGCCCCATCTCACTTACTTCCATCTAGTAAGGATGACATAATTCCTAACAAAGTTTTGACACAGATTCCGAATTCGGGCATTCAGAACATATAGCACGTTGCTGTAAGCAAGCACATTCTCATTCAAAGTTGCAAGTTACTATGTAGGAACAAGTTTGTATAGGTATTTCAAAGATGCCCAGAACTGAGCTAAACTTGGTATGTCTCCAACTCCTAGAAATAACTTCATGCCCCATCTCCCTTACTTCCAGCTAGTGAGGATCACATAATTCCTATCAAAGATTTGACACAGATTCCCAATTCGGGCATTCAGATCTTGTAGCACGTTGCTGTAAGCAAGCACATTCTCATTCAAAGTTGCAAGTTACTATGTAGGAACAAGTTTGTATAGGTATTTCAAAGATGCCCAGAACTGAGCTTCACTTGGTATGTCTCCAACTCCAAGAAATAACTTCATGCGTCATCTCCCTTGCTTCCAGCTAGTAAGGATCACATAATTCCTAACAAAGTTTTGAGACAGATTCCCAATTCGGGCATTCAGAACATATAGCACGTTGCTTTAAGCAAGCACATTCTCATTCCAAGTAGCAAGGTACTATGTAGGAACAAGTTTGTATAGGTATTTCAAAGATGCCCAGAACTGAGGTAAAGTGGGTATGTCTCCAACTCCTAGAAATAAATCCATGCCCCATCTCCCTTACTTCCATCTAGTAAGGATCACATAATCCCTAACAAAGATTTGACACGGATTCCCAATTCGGGCATTCAGAACATGTAGCACGTTGCTGTGAGCATGCACATTCTCATTCAAAGTTGCAAGTTACTCTGTAGGAACGAGTATGTATAGGTATTTCAAAGATGCCCAGAACTGAGCTAAACTTGGTATGTCTCCACCTCCTAGAAATAACTTCATGCCACATCTCCCTTACTTCCAGTTAGTAAGAATCACATAATTCCTAAAAAAGTTTTGACACAGATTCCCAATTAGGGCATTCAGAAAATGTAGCACGTTACTTTAAGCAAGCACATTCTCATTCAAAGTTGCAAGTTACTATGTAGGAACAAGTTTGTATAGGTATTTCAAAGATGCCCAGAACTGAGCTAAACTTGGTGTGTATCCAACTCCTAGAAATAACTTCATGCCCCATCTCCCTTACTTCCAGCTAGTAAGGATCACATAATTCCTAACAAAGTTTTGACACAGATTCCCAATTCGGGCATTCAGAACATGTAGCCTGTTGCTTTAAGGAAGCACATTCTCATTCATAGTTGCAAGTTGCTATGTAGGAACAAGTTTGTATAGGTATTACAAAGATGCCCAGAACTGAGCTAAAGTGAGTATGTCTCCAACTCCTAGAAATAACTTCATGTCCCAACTCCCTTACTTCCAGCTAGCAAGGATCACATAATTCCTAACAAAGTTTTGACACAGATTCCCAGTTCGGGCATTCAGAACATATAGCACGTTGCTGTAAGCAAGCACATTCTCATTCAAAGTTGCAAGTTACTATGTAAGAACAAGTTTGTATAGAACTTTCAAAGATACCCAGAACTGAGGTAAAGTGGGTATGTCTCCAACTCCTAGAAATAACTTCATGCCCCATCTCCCTTACTTCCAGCTAGTAAGGATCACATAATTTCTAACAAAGTTTTGACACAGATTCCCAATTCGGGCATTCAGAAAATATAGCACGTTGCTGTAAGCAAGCTCATTCTCATTCCAAGTAGCAAGTTACTATGTAGGAACAAGTTTGTATAGGTATTTCAAAGATGCCCAGAACTGAGCTAAAGTGGGTATGTCTCCAACTCCTAGAAATAACTTCATGCCCCATCTACCTTACTTCCATCTAGTAAGGATCACATAATTCCTAACAAAGTTTTGACACAGATTCCCAATTTGGGCATTTAGAACATATAGCACGTTGCTGTAAGAAAGCACATTCTCATTCAAAGTTGCAAGTTACAATGTAAGAACAAGTTTGCATAGGTATTTCAAAGATGCCCAGAATTGAGATAAACTTGGTATGTCTCCAACTCCTAGAAATAACTTCATGCCCCTTGTCCCTTACATCCAGCTAGTAAGGATCACATAATTCCTAACAAAGTTCTGACACAGATTCCCAATTCTGGCATTCAGAACATATAGCACGTTGCTTTAAGCAAGCACTTTCTCATTCAAAGATGCAAGTTACGATGTAGGTACAAGTTTGTATAGGTATTTCAAAGATGCCCAGAACTGAGTTAAACCTTGTCTGTCTCCAACTCCTAGAAATAACTTCATGCCCCATCTCACTTACTTCCATCTAGTAAGGATGACATAATTCCTAACCAAGTTTTGACACAGATTCCGAATTCGGGCATTCAGAACATATAGCACGTTGCTGTAAGCAAGCACATTCTCATTCAAAGTTGCAAGTTACTATGTAGGAACAAGTTTGTATAGGTATTTCAAAGATGCCCAGAACTGAGCTAAACTTGGTATGTCTCCAACTCCTAGAAATAACTTCATGCCCCATCTCCCTTACTTCCAGCTAGTAAGGATCACATAATTCCTAACAAAGTTTTGACACAGATTCCCAATTCGGGCATTCAGAACATGTAGCCTGTTGCTTTAAGCAAGCACATTCTCATTCAAAGTTGCAAGTTGCTATGTAGGAACAAGTTTGTATAGGTATTACAAAGATGCCCAGAACTGAGCTAATGTGAGTATGTCTCCAACTCCTCAAATAACTTCATGTCCCAACTCCCTTACTTCCAGCTAGCAAGGATCACATAATTCCTAACAAAGTTTTGACACAGATTCCCAGTTCGGGCATTCAGAACATATAGCACGTTGCTGGAAGCAAACACTTTCTCATTCCAAGTAGCAAGTTACTATGAAGGAACAAGTTTGTATAGGAATTTCAAAGATGCCCAGAACTGAGCTAAAGTGGGTATGTCTCCAACTCCTAGAAATAACTTCATGCCCCATCTCCCTTACTTCCAGCTAGTAAGGATCACATAATTTCTAACAAAGTTTTGACACAGATTCCCAATTCGGGCATTCAGAACATATAGCACGTTGCTGTAAGCAAGCACATTCTCCTTCAAAGTTGCAAGTTACTATGTAGGAACAAGTTTGTATAGGTATTTCAAAGATGCCGAGAACTGAGCTAAACTTCGTATGTGTCCAACTCCTAGAAATAACTTCATACCCCAACTCCCTTACTTCCAGCTAGTAAGGATCACGTAATTCCTAACAAAATTTTGACACAGATTCCCAATTCGAGCATTCAGAACATATAGCACGTTGCTGTAAGCAAGCACATTCTCATTCAAAGTTGCAAGTTACTATGTAAGAACAAGTTTGTATAGGACTTTCAAAGATACCCAGAACTGAGGTAAAGTGGGTATGTCTCCAACTCCTAGAAATAACTTCATGCCCCATCTCCCTTACTTCCAGCTAGTAAGGATCACATAATTTCTAACAAAGTTTTGACACAGATTCCCAATTCGGGCATTCAGAAAATATAGCACGTTGCTGTAAGCAAGCACATTCTCATTCCAAGTAGCAAGTTACTATGTAGGAACAAGTTTGTATAGGTATTTCAAAGATGCCCAGAACTGAGCTAAAGTGGGTATGTCTCCAACTCCTAGAAATAACTTCATGCCCCATCTAACTTACTTCCAGCTAGTAAGGATCACATAATTCCTAACAAAGTTTTGACACAGATTCCCAATTTGGGCATTCAGAACATATAGCACATTGCTGTAAGAAATCACATTCTCATTCAAAGTTGCAAGTTACAATGTAAGAACAAGTTTGCATAGGTATTTCAAAGATGCCCAGAATTGAGATAAACTTGGTATGTCTCCAACTCCTAGAAATAACTTCATGCCCCTTGTCCCTTACTTCCAGCTAGTAAGGATCACATAATTCCTAACAAAGTTCTGACACAGATTCCCAATTCGGGCATTCAGAACATATAGCACGTTGCTATAGGCAAGCACATTCTCATTCAAAGATGCAAGTTACTATGTAGGAACAAGTTTGTATAGGTATTTCAAAGATGCCCAGAACTGAGCTAAACTTGGTATGTCTCCAACTCCTAGAAATAACTTCATGCCCCATCTCCCTTACTTCCAGCTAGTAAGGATCACATAATTCCTAACAAAGTTTTGACACAGATTCCCAATTCGGGCATTCAGATCTTGTAGCACGTTGCTGTAAGCAAGCACATTCTCATTCAATCTTGCAAGTTACTATGTAGGAACTAGTTTTTATAGGTATTTCAAAGATGCCCAGAACTGATCTAAACTTGGTATGTCTCCAACTCCAAGAAATAACTTCATGCCCCATCTCACTTGCTTCCAACTAGTATGGATCACATAATTTCTAACAAAGTTTTGACACAGATTCCCAATTCGGGCATTCAGAACATGTAGCACGTTGCTTTAAGCAAGCACTTTCTCATTCCAAGTAGCAAGTTACTATGTTGGAACAAGTTTGTATAGGTATTTCAAAAATGCCCAGAACTGAGCTAAACTGGGTATGTCTCCAACTCCTAGAAATAACTTCATGCCCCATCTCCTTTACTTCCAGCTGGTAAGGATCACATAATTCCTAACAAAGTTTTGACACAGATTCCCAATTCGGGCATTCAGAACATGTACCACGTTGCTTTAAGCAAGCACATTCTCATTCAAAGTTGCAAGTTACTATGTAGGAACAAGTTTGTATAGGTATTTCAAAGATGCCCAGAACTGAGGTAAAGTGGGTATGTCTCCAACTCCTAGAAATAAATCCATGCCCCATCTCCCTTACTTCCATCTAGTAAGGATCACATAATCCCTAACAAAGATTTGACACAGATTCCCAATTCGGGCATTCAGAACATGTAGCACGTTGCTGTGAGCAAGCACATTCTCATTCAAAGTTGCAAGTTACTCTGTAGAAACGAGTATGTATAGGTATTTCAAAGATGCCCAGAACTGAGCTAAACTTGGTATGTCTCCACCTCCTAGAAATAACTTCATGCCCCATCTCCCTTACTTCCAGTTAGTAAGAATCACATAATTCCTAACAAAGTATTGACACAGATTCCCAATTAGGGCATTCAGAACATGTAGCACGTTACTTTAAGCAAGCACATTCTCATTCAAAGTTGCAAGTTACTATGTAGGAACAAGTTTGTATAGGTATTTCAAAGATGCCCAGAACTGAGCTAAACTTGGTGTGTCTCCAACTCCTAGAAATAACTTCATGCCCCATCTCACTTACTTCCATCTAGTAAGGATGACATAATTCCTAACAAAGTTTTGACACAGATTCCCAATTCGGGCATTCAGAACATATAGCACGTTGCTGTAAGCAAGCACATTCTCATTCAAAGTTGCAAGTTACTATGTAGGAACAAGTTTGTATAGGTATTTCAAAGATGCCCAGAACTGAGCTAAACTTGGTATGTCTCCAACTCCTAGAAATAACTTCATGCCCCATCTCCCTTACTTCCAGCTAGTAAGGATCACATAATTCCTAACAAAGTTTTGACACAGATTCCCAATTCGGACATTCAGAACATGTAGCCTGTTGCTTTAAGCAAGCACATTCTCATTCAAAGTTGCAAGTTGCTATGTAGGAACAAGTTTGTATAGGTATTACAAAGATGCCCAGAACTGAGCTAAAGTGAGTATGTCTCCAACTCCTAGAAATAACTTCATGTCCCAACTCCCTTACTTCCAGCTAGCAAGGATCACATAATTCCTAACAAAGTTTTGACACAGATTCCCAGTTCGGGCATTCAGAACATATAGCACGTTGCTGTAAGCAAGCACATTCTCCTTCAAAGTTGCAAGTTACTATGTAGGAACAAGTTTGTATAGGTATTTCAAAGATGCCGAGAACTGAGCTAAACTTCGTATGTGTCCAACTCCTAGAAATAACTTCATGCCCCAAGTCCCTTACTTCCAGCTAGTAAGGATCACATAATTCCTAACAAAATTTTGACACAGATTCCCAATTCGGGCATTCAGAACATATAGCACGTTGCTGTAAGCAAGCACATTCTCATTCAAAGTTGCAAGTTACTATGTAAGAACAAGTTTGTATAGGACTTTCAAAGATACCCAGAACTGAGGTAAAGTGGGTATGTCTCCAACTTATAGAAATAACTTCATGCCCCATCTCCCTTACTTCCAGCTAGTAAGGATCACATAATTTCTAACAAAGTTTTGACACAGATTCCCAATTCGGGCATTCAGAAAATATAGCATGTTGCTGTAAGCAAGCACATTCTCATTCCAAGTAGCAAGTTACTATGTAGGAACAAGTTTGTATAGGTATTTCAAAGATGCCCAGAACTGAGCTAAAGTGGGTATGTCTCCAACTCCTAGAAATAACTTCATGCCCCATCTACCTTACTTCCAGCTAGTAAGGATCACATAATTCCTAACAAAGTTTTGACACAGATTCCCAATTTGGGCATTCAGAACATATAGCACGTTGCTGTAAGAAAGCACATTCTCATTCAAAGTTGCAAGTTACAATGTAAGAACAAGTTTGCATAGGTATTTCAAAGATGCCCAGAATTGAGATAAACTTGGTATGTCTCCAAATCCTAGAAATAACTTCATGCCCCTTGTCCCTTACTTCCAGCTAGTAAGGATCACATAATTCCTAACAAAGTTCTGACACAGATTCCCAATTCGGGCATTCAGAACATATAGCACGTTGCTATAGGCAAGCACATTCTCATTCAAAGATGCAAGTTACGATGTAGGAACAAGTTTGTATAGGTATTTCAAAGATGCCCAGAACTGAGCTAAACTTAGTCTGTCTCCAACTCCTAGAAATAACTTCATGCCCCATCTCACTTACTTCCATCTAGTAAGGATGACATAATTCCTAACAAAGTTTTGACACAGATTCCGAATTCGGGCATTCAGAACATATAGCACGTTGCTGTAAGCAAGCACATTCTCATTCAAAGTTGCAAGTTACTATGTAGGAACAAGTTTGTATAGGTATTTCAAAGATGCCCAGAACTGAGCTAAACTTGGTATGTCTCCAACTCCTAGAAATAACTTCATGCCCCATCTCCCTTACTTCCAGCTAGTGAGGATCACATAATTCCTAACAAAGATTTGACACAGATTCCCAATTCGGGCATTCAGATCTTGTAGCACGTTGCTGTAAGCAAGCACATTCTCATTCAATCTTGCAAGTTACTATGTAGGAACTAGTTTTTATAGGTATTTCAAAGATGCCCAGAACTGATCTAAACTTGGTATGTCTCCAACTCCAAGAAATAACTTCATGCCCCATCTCACTTGCTTCCAACTAGTATGGATCACATAATTTCTAACAAAGTTTTGACACAGATTCCCAATTCGGGCATTCAGAACATGTAGCACGTTGCTTTAAGCAAGCACTTTCTCATTCCAAGTAGCAAGTTACTATGTTGGAACAAGTTTGTATAGGTATTTCAAAAATGCCCAGAACTGAGCTAAACTGGGTATGTCTCCAACTCCTAGAAATAACTTAATGCCCCATCTCCTTTACTTCCAGCTGGTAAGGATCACATAATTCCTAACAAAGTTTTGACACAGATTCCCAATTCGGGCATTCAGAACATGTAGCACGTTGCTTTAAGCAAGCACATTCTCATTCAAAGTTGCAAGTTACTATGTAGGAACAAGTTTGTATAGGTATTTCAAAGATGCCCAGAACTGAGCTTCACTTGGTATGTCTCCAACTCCAAAAAATAACTTCATGCGTCATCTCCCTTGCTTCCAGCTAGTAAGGATCACATAATTCCTAACAAAGTTTTGAGACAGATTCCCAATTCGGGCATTCAGAACATATAGAACGTTGCTTTAAGCAAGCACATTCTCATTCCAAGTAGCAAGGTTCTATGTAGGAACAAGTTTGTATAGGTATTTCAAAGATGCCCAGAACTGAGGTAAAGTGGGTATGTCTCCAACTCCTAGAAATAAATCCATGCCCCATCTCCCTTACTTCCATCTAGTAAGGATCACATAATCCCTAACAAAGATTTGACACAGATTCCCAATTCGGGCATTCAGAACATGTAGCACGTTGCTGTGAGCATGCACATTCTCATTCAAAGTTGCAAGTTACTCTGTAGGAACGAGTATGTATAGGTATTTCAAAGATGCCCAGAACTGAGCTAAACTTGGTATGTCTCCACCTCCTAGAAATAACTTCATGCCCCATCTCCCTTACTTCCAGTTAGTAAGAATCACATAATTCCTAACAAAGTTTTGACACAGATTCCCAATTAGGGCATTCAGAAAATGTAGCACGTTACTTTAAGCAAGCACATTCTCATTCAAAGTTGCAAGTTACTATGTAGGAACAAGTTTGTATAGGTATTTCAAAGATGCCCAGAACTGAGCTAAACTTGGTGTGTATCCAACTCCTAGAAATAACTTCATGACCCATCTCCCTTACTTCCAGCTAGTAAGGATCACATAATTCCTAACAAAGTTTTGACACAGATTCCCAATTCGGTCATTCAGATCATATAGCACGTTGCTGTAAGCAATCACATTCTCATTCAAAGATGCAAGTTACTATGTAGGAACAAGTTTGTATAGGTATTTCAAAGTTGCCAAGAACTGAGCTAAACGTGGTATGTCTCCAACTCCTAATAATAACTTCATGCCCCATCTCCCTTACTTCCATCCAGTAAGGATCACATAATTTCTAACAAAGTTTTGACACAGATTCCCAATTCGGGCATTCAGAACATGTAGCACGTTGCTTTAAGCAAGCACTTTCTCATTCCAAGTAGCAAGTTACTATGTAGGAACAAGTCTCTATAGTTATTTCAAAGATGCCCAGAACTGAGGTAAAGTTGATATGTCTCCAACTCCTAGAAATAACTTCATGCCCCTCTCCCTTACTTCCAGCTGGTAAGGATCACATAATTCCTATCAGAGTTTTGACACAGATTCCAAATTCGGGCATTCAGAACATATAGCACGTTGCTGTAAGCAAGCACATTCTCATTCAAAGTTGCAAGTTACTATGTAAGAAAAATGTTTGTATAGGACGTTCAAATATGCCCAGAACTGAGCTAAACTTGGTATGTCTCCAACTCTTACAAATAACATCATGTCCCAACTCCCTTACGTACAACTAGTAAGGATCACATAATTCCTAACAAAGTTTTGACACAGAATCCCAATTCGGGCATTCAGAACATATAGCACGTTGCTGTAAGCAAGCACATTCTCATTCAAAGATGCAAGTTACTATGTAGGAACAAGTTTGTATAGGTATTTCAAAGATGCAAAGAACTGAGCTAAAGTGGGTATGTCTCCAAGTCCTACAAATAAATTCATGCCCCATCTCCCTTACTTCCAGCTAGTAAGGATCACATAATTCCTAACAAAGTTTTGACACAGATTCCCAATTCGGGCATTCAGAACATATAGCACGTTGCTGTAAGCAAGCACATTCTCATTCAAAGATGCAAGTTACTATGTAGGAACAAGTTTGTATAGGTATTTCAAAGATGCCCAAACTGAGCTAATCTTAGTATGTGTCCAACTCCTAGAAATAACTTCATGCCCCATCTCCCTTACTTCCAGCTAGTAAGGATCACATAATTCCTAACAAAGATTTGACACAGATTCCCAATTCGGGCATTCAGAACATGTAGCACGTTGCTGTAAGCAAGCACATTCTCATTCAAAGTTGCATGTTACTATGTAAGAACAAGTTTGTATAGGACATTCAAAGATGCCCAGAACTGAGCTAAACTTGGTATGTCTCCAACTCTTAGAAATAACTTCATGCCCCATCTCCCTTACTTCCAGCTAGTAAGGATCACATAATTCCTAACAAAGTTTTGACACAGATTCCCAATTCGGGCATTCAGAACATATAGCACGTTCCTTTAAGCAAGCACTTTCTCATGACAAATAGCAAGTTACTATGTAGGAACAAGTTTGTATAGGTATTTCAACGATGCCCAGAACTGAGCTAAACGTTGTATGTCTCCAACTCCTAGAAATAACTTCATACCCCATCTCCCTTACTTCCAGCTTGTAAGGATCACATAATTCCTATCAGAGTTTTGACACAGATTCCAAATTCGGGCATTCAGAACATATAGCACGTTGCTGTAAGCAAGAACATTCTCATTCAAAGTTGCAAGTTACTATGTAGGAACAAGTTTGTATAGGTATTTCAAAGATGCAAAGAACTGAGCTAAAGTGGGTATGTCTCCAACTCCTAGAAATAACTTCATGCCCCATCTTCCTTACTTACTGCTAGTAAGGATCACATAATTCCTAACAAAGTTTTGACACAGATTCCTAATTCGGGCATTCAGAACATATAGCACGTTGCTGTAACAAAGCACATTCTCATTCAATGTTGCATGTTACTATGTAGGAACAAGTTTGTATAGGTATTTAAAAGATGCACAGAAGTGAGCTAAACTTGGTATGTCTCCAACTCCTAGAAATAACTTCATGCCCCATCTGCCTTACTTCCATCTAGTAAGGATCACATCATTCCTAACAAAGTTTTTACACAGATTCCCAATTCGGGCATTCAGAACCTATAGCACGTTGCTGTAAGTAGGCTTATTCTCATTCAAAATTGCAAGTTACTATGTAGGAACAAGTTTGTATAGGTATTTCAAAGATGCCCAGAAGTGAGCTAAACTTGGTATGTTTCCAACTCCTAGAAATAACTTCATGCCCCATCTCCCTTACTTCCAGCTAGTAAGAATCACATTATTCCTAACAAAGTTTTGACACAGATTCCCAATTCGGGCATTCAGAACATATAGCACGTTGCTGTAAGCAAGCACATTCTCATTCAAAGTTGCAAGTTACTATGTAAGAACAAGTTTCGATAGGACTTTCAAAGATGCCCAGAACTGAGCTAAAGTTGGTATGTCTCCAACTCTTAGAAATAACTTCATGCCCCATTTCCCTTACTTCCAGCTATTAAGGATCACATAATTCCTAACAAAGATTTGACACAGATTGCCAATTCGGGCATTTAGAACATATAGCACGTTGCTGTAAGCAAGCACATTCTCATTCAAAGATGCAAGTTACTATTTAGGAACAAGTTTGTATAGGTATTTCAAAGATGCCCAGAACAGAGCTAAACTTGGTATGTCTCCAACTCCTAGAAATAACTTCATGCCCCATCTCCCTTACTTCCAGCAAGTAAGGATCACATAATTCCTAACAAAGATTTGACACAGATTCCCAATTCGGACATTCAGAACATATAGCATGTTGCTTTGAGCATGCACTTTCTCATTCCAAGTAGCAAGTTACTATGTAGGAACAAGTTTGTATAGGTATTTCAAATGCAAAGAACTGAGATAAAGTGCGTATGTCTCCAACTCCTAGAAATAACTTCATGCCCCATCTCCCTTAATTCCAGCTAGTAATGATCACATAATTCCTAACAAAGTTTTGACACAGATTCCCAATTCGGGCATTCAGAACATATAGTACGTTGTTGAACGTAAGCACATTCTAATTCAAAGTTGCAAGTTACTATGTAGGACCATGTTTGTATAGGTATTTCAAAGATGCCCAGAACTGAGCTAAACTTGGTATGTCTCCAACTCCTAGAAATAACTTCATGCCCCATCTCCCTTACTTCCAGCTATTAAGGATCACAAAATTCCTAACAAAGATTTCACACAGATTCCCAATTCGGGCATTCAGAACATGTAGCACGTTGCTTTAAGCAAGCACATTCTCATTCAAAGTTGCAATTTACTATGTAGGAACAAGTTTCTATAGGTATTTCAAAGATGTCCCGAACTGAGATAACGTGGGTTTGTCACCAACTCCTAGAAATATCTTCATGCCCCATCTCCCTTACTTCCAGCTGGTAAGGATTACATAATTCCTAACAAAGTTTTGACACAGATTCCCAATTCGGGCATTAAGAACATATAGCACGTTGCTGAAAGTAAGCAATTTCTCATTCCAAGTAGCAAGTTACTATGGAGAAACAAGTTTTTATAGGTATTTCAAAGATGCCCAGAAGTGAGATAAACTTGGTATGTCTCCAACTTCTAGAAATAACTTCATGCCCCATCTCCCTTACTTCCATCTAGTAAGGATCACATAATTCCTAACAAAGTTTTGACACAGATTCCCAATTCGGGCATTCAGAACATATAGCACGTTGCTGTAAGCAGGCACATTCTCATTCAAAGTTGCAAGTTACTATGTAGGAACAAGTTTGTATAGGTATTTCAAAGATGCCCAGAAGTGAGCTAAACTTGGTATGTCTCCAACTCCTAGAAATAACTTCATGCCCCATCTGCCTTACTTCCAGCTAGTAAGGATCACATAATTCCTAACAAAGTTTTGACACAGATTCCCAATTCGGACATTCAGAACATATAGCATGTTGCTTTGAGCAAGCACTTTCTCATTTCAAGTAGCAAGTTACTATGTAGGAACAAGTTTGTATAGGTATTTCAAAGATGCAAAGAACTGAGCTAAAGTGGGTATGTCTCCAACTCCTAGAAATAACTTCATGCCCCATCTCCATTACTTCTAGCTAGTAAGGATCACATAATTCCTAAGAAAGTTTTGACACAGATTCCCAATTCGGGCATTCAGAACATATAGCACATTGCTGTAAGCAAGCACATTCTCATTCCTAGTAGCAAGTTACTATGTAGGAACAAGTTTGTATAGGTATTTCAATGATGCCCAGAACTGAGCTAAACTTGGTATGTGTCCAACTCCTAGAAATAACTGCATGCCCCAACTCCCTTACTTCCAGCTAGTAAGGATCACATAATTCCTAACAAAGTTTTGACACAGATTCCCAATTCGGGCATTCAGAACATATAGCACGTTGCTGTAAGTAAGCACATTCTCATTGAAAGTTGCAAGTTACTATGTAGGACCAAGTTTGTATATGTATTTCAAAGATGCCCAGAACTGAGCTAAACTTTTTATGTCTCCAACTCCTAGAAATAACTTCATGCCCCATCTCACTTACTTCCAGCTAGTAAGGATCACATAATTCCTAACAAAGTTTTGACACAGATTCCCAATTCGGGCATTCAGAACATGTAGCACGTTGCTTTAAGCAAGCACATTCTCATTCAAAGTTGCAAGTTGCTATGTAGGAACAAGTTTTTATAGGTATTTCAAAGATGCCCAGAACTGAGCTAACGTGGGTTTGTCACCAACTCCTAGAAATAACTTCATGCCCCATCTCCCTTACTTCCAGCTAGTAAGGATCACATAATTCCTAAGAAAGTTTTGACACAGATTCCCAATTCGGGCATTCAGAATATGTAGCACGTTGCTTTAAGCAACCACATTCTCATTCAAAGGTGCAAGTTAC
The DNA here is from genome assembly GCF_020826845.1 of Diceros bicornis minor. Lineage (NCBI taxonomy): Eukaryota > Metazoa > Chordata > Mammalia > Perissodactyla > Rhinocerotidae > Diceros > Diceros bicornis. The sequence goes on from NW_026690876.1 coordinate 3,000,521, forward strand.
TATGTAGGAACAAGTTTGTATAGATATTTCAAAGATGCCCAGAACTGAGTTAAACTAGGTATGTCTCCAACTCCTAGAAATAACTTCATGCCTCATCTCCCTTACTTCCAGCTAGTAAGGATCACATAATTCCCAACAAAGATTTGACACAGATTCCCAATTCGGGCATTCAGAACATATAACATGTTGCTTTAAGTAAGCACTTTCTCTTTCCAAGTAGCAAGTTACTATATAGGAACAAGTTTGTATAGGTATTTCAATGATGCAAAGAACTGAGCTAAAGTGGGTATGTCTCCAACTCCTAGAAATAACTTCATGCCCCATCTCCCTTACTTCCAGCTAATAAGGATCACATAATTCCTAAGAAAGTTTTGACACAGATTCCCAATTCGGGCATTCAGAACATATAGCACGTTGCTGTAAGCAAGCACATTCTCTTTCAAAGTTGCAAGTTACTATGTAGGAACAAGTTTGTATAGGTATTTCAAAGATGCCCAGAACTGAGCTAAACTTGGTATGTCTCCAACTATTAGAAATAACTTCATGCCCCATCTCCCTTACTTCCAGCTAGTAAGGATCACATAATTCCTAACAAAGTTTTGAAACAGATTCCCAATTCGGGCTTTCAGAACATATAGCACGTTGCTGTAAGTAAGCTCATTCTCATTCAAAGTTGTAAGTTACTATGTAGGAACAAGTTTGTATAGGTATTTCAAAGATGCCCAGAACTGAGCTAAACTTGGTATGTCTCCAACTCCTAGAAATAACTTCATGACCCATCTCCCTTACTTCCAGCTAGTAAGGATCACATAATTCCTAACAAAGATTTGACACAGATTCCCAATTCGGGCATTCAGAACATATAACACGTTCCTTTAAGCAAGCACTTTCTTATTCCAGGTAGTAAGTTACTATGTAGGAACAAGTTTGTATAGGTATTTCAAAGATGCCCAGAACTGAGCTAAACTTGGTATGTCTCCAACTCCTAGAAATAACTTCATGCCCCATCTCCTTTACTTCCAGCTAGTAAGGATCACATAATTCCTAACAAAGTTTTGACACAGATTCCCAATTCGGGCATTCAGAACATATAGCACGTTGCTGTAAGCAAGCACATTCTCATTTAAAGTTGCAAGATACTATGAAGGAACAAGTTTGTATAGGTCTTTCAAAGATGCCCAGAACAGAGCTAAACTTGGTATCTCTCTAACTCCTAGAAATAACTTGATGCCCCATCTCCCTTACTTCCAGCTAGTAAGGATCACATAATTCCTATCAAAGTTATGACACAGATTCCCAATTCGGTCATTCAGAACATATAGCATGTTGCTTTAGCAAGCACTTTCGCATTCCAAGTAGCAAGATACTATGTAGGAACAAGTTTGTACATGTATTTCAAAGATGCCCAGAACTTAGCTAAATTTGGTATGTATCCAACTCCTAGAAATATCTTCATGCCCCAACTCCTTTACTTCCAGCTAGTAAGGATCACATAATTCCTAACAAATTTTTGACACAGATTCCGAATTCGGGCATTCAGAACATATAACACGTTGTTGTAAGCAAGCACATTCTCATTCAAAGTTGCAAGTTACTATATAAGAACAAGTTTGTATAGGACTTTCAAATATGCCCAGAACTGAGCTAAACTTGGTATGTCTCCAACTCTTAGAAATAACATCATGACCCATCTCCCTTACTTACAGCTAGTAAGGATCACATAATTCCTAACAAAGATTTGACACAGATTCCCAATTCGGGCATTCAGAACATATAGCACGTTGCTGTAAGCAAGCACATTCTCATTCAAAGTTGCAAGTTACTATGTAGAAACAGGTTTGTATAGGTATTTCAAAGATGCCCAGAACTGAGCTTAACTTGGTATGTGTCCAACTCCTAGAAATAACTTCATGCCTCATCTCCCTTACTTCCAGCTAGTAAGGATCACATAATTCCTAACAAAGTTTTGACACAGATTCCCAATTCGGGCATTCAGAACATATAGCACGTTCTTTAAGCAAGCACTTTCTTATTCCAAGTAGCAAGTTACTAGGTAGGAACAAGTTTGTATAGGTATTTCAAATATGCCCAGCACTGAGCTAAACTTGGTTTGTCTCCAACTCCTAGAAATAACTTCATGCCCCATCTCCTTTACTTCCAGCTAGTAAGGATCACAAAATTCCTAACAACGTTTTGATACAGATTCCCAATTCGGGCATTCAGAACATATAGCACGTTGCTGTAAGCAAGCACATTCTCATTCAAAGTTGCAAGATACTATGTAGGAACAAGTTTGTATAGGTATTTCAAAGATGCCCAGAACAGAGCTAAACTTGGTATGTCTCTAACTCCTAGAAATAACTTGATGCCCCATCTCCCTTACTTCCAGCTAGTAAGGATCACATAATTCCTAACAAACATTTGACACAGATTCCCAATTCGGGCATTCAGAACATATAGCATGATGCTTTAAGCAAGAACTTTCTCATTCCAAGTAGCAAGTAACTATGTAGGAACAAGTTTGTATAGGTATTTCAAAGATGCAAAGAACTGAGCTAAAGTGGGTATGTCTCCAACTCCTAGAAATAACTTCATGCCCAAACTCCCTTACTTCCAGCTAGGAAGGATCACATAATTCCTAACAAAGTTTTGACACAGATTCCCAATTCGGGCATTCAGAACATATAGCACGTTGCTGTAAGCAAGCACATTCTCATTCAAAGATGCAAGTTACTATGTAGGAACAAGTTTGTATAGGTATTTCAAAGATGCCCAGAACTGAGCTAAACTTGGTATGTCTCCAACTCCTAGAAATAACTTCATGACCCATCTCCCTTACTTCCAGCTAGTAAGGATCACATAATTCCTAACAAAGATTTGACACAGATTCCCAATTCGGGCATTCAGAACATATAACACGTTCCTTTAAGCAAGCACTTTCTTATTCCAGGTAGTAAGTTACTATGTAGGAACAAGTTTGTATAGGTATTTCAAAGATGCCCAGAACTCAGCTAAACTTGGTATGTCTCCAACTCCTAGAAATAACTTCATGCCCCATCTCCTTTACTTCCAGCTAGTAAGGATCACATAATTCCTAACAAAGTTTTGACACAGATTCCCAATTCGGGCATTCAGAACATATAGCACGTTGCTGTAAGCAAGCACATTCTCATTTAAAGTTGCAAGATACTATGAAGGAACAAGTTTGTATAGGTCTTTCAAAGATGCCCAGAACAGAGCTAAACTTGGTATCTCTCTAACTCCTGGAAATAACTTGATGCCCCATCTCCCTTACTTCCAGCTAGTAAGGATCACATAATTCCTATCAAAGTTTTGACACAGATTCCCAATTCGGTCATTCAGAAAATATAGCATGTTGCTTTAGCAAGCACTTTCGCATTCCAAGTAGCAAGTTACTATGTAGGAATAAGTTTGTATATGTATTTCAAAGATGCCCAGAACTGAGCTAAACTTGGTATGTATCCAACTCCTAGAAATATCTTCATGCCCCAACTCCTTTACTTCCAGCTAGTAAGGATCACATAATTCCTAACAAATTTTTGACACAGATTCCGAATTCGGGCATTCAGAACATATAACACGTTGCTGTAAGCAAGCACATTCTCATTCAAAGTTGCAAGTTACTATATAAGAACAAGTTTGTATAGGACTTTCAAATATGCCCAGAACTGAGCTAAACTTGGTATGTCTCCAACTCTTAGAAATAACATCATGACCCATCTCCCTTACTTACAGCTAGTAAGGATCACATAATTCCTAACAAAGATTTGACACAGATTCCCAATTCGGGCATTCAGAACATATAGCACGTTGCTGTAAGCAAGCACATTCTCATTCAAAGTTGCAAGTTACTATGTAGAAACAGGTTTGTATAGGTATTTCAAAGATGCCCAGAACTGAGCTTAACTTGGTATGTGTCCAACTCCTAGAAATAACTTCATGCCTCATCTCCCTTACTTCCAGCTAGTAAGGATCACATAATTCCTAACAAAGTTTTGACACAGATTCCCAATTCGGGCATTCAGAACATATAGCACGTTCTTTAAGCAAGCACTTTCTTATTCCAAGTAGCAAGTTACTATGTAGGAACAAGTTTGTATAGGTATTTCAAATATGCCCAGCACTGAGCTAAAATTTGTTTGTCTCCAACTCCTAGAAATAACTTCATGCCCCATCTCCTTTACTTCCAGCTAGTAAGGATCACATAATTCCTAACAACGTTTTGATACAGATTCCCAATTCGGGCATTCAGAACATATAGCACGTTGCTGTAAGCAAGCACATTCTCATTCAAAGTTGCAAGATACTATGTAGGAACAAGTTTGTATAGGTATTTCAAAGATGCCCAGAACAGAGCTAAACTTGGTATGTCTCTAACTCCTAGAAATAACTTGATGCCCCATCTCCCTTACTTCCAGCTAGTAAGGATCACATAATTCCTAACAAACATTTGACACAGATTCCCAATTCGGGCATTCAGAACATATAGCATGATGCTTTAAGCAAGAACTTTCTCATTCCAAGTAGCAAGTAACTATGTAGGAACAAGTTTGTATAGGTTTTTCAAAGATGCAAAGAACTGAGCTAAAGTGGGTATGTCTCCAACTCCTAGAAATAACTTCATGCCCCAACTCCCTTACTTCCAGCTAGGAAGGATCACATAATTCCTAACAAAGTTTTGACACAGATTCCCAATTCGGGGATTCAGAACATATAGCACGTTGCTGTAAGCAAGCACATTCTCATTCAAAGATGCAAGTTACTATGTAGGAACAAGTTTGTATAGGTATTTCAAAGATGCCCAGAACTGAGCTAAACTTGGTATGTCTCCAACTCCTAGAAATAACTTCATGACCCATCTCCCTTACTTCCAGCTAGTAAGGATCACATAATTCCTAACAAAGATTTGACACAGATTCCCAATTCGGGCATTCAGAACATATAACACGTTCCTTTAAGCAAGCACTTTCTTATTCCAGGTAGTAAGTTACTATGTAGGAACAAGTTTGTATAGGTATTTCAAAGATGCCCAGAACTCAGCTAAACTTGGTATGTCTCCAACTCCTAGAAATAACTTCATGCCCCATCTCCTTTACTTCCAGCTAGTAAGGATCACATAATTCCTAACAAAGTTTTGACACAGATTCCCAATTCGGGCATTCAGAACATATAGCACGTTGCTGTAAGCAAGCACATTCTCATTTAAAGTTGCAAGATACTATGAAGGAACAAGTTTGTATAGGTCTTTCAAAGATGCCCAGAACAGAGCTAAATTTGGTATCTCTCTAACTCCTGGAAATAACTTGATGCCCCATCTCCCTTACTTCCAGCTAGTAAGGATCACATAATTCCTATCAAAGTTTTGACACAGATTCCCAATTCGGTCATTCAGAAAATATAGCATGTTGCTTTAGCAAGCACTTTCGCATTCCAAGTAGCAAGTTACTATGTAGGAACAAGTTTGTATATGTATTTCAAAGATGCCCAGAACTGAGCTAAACTTGGTATGTATCCAACTCCTAGAAATATCTTCATGCCCCAACTCCTTTACTTCCAGCTAGTAAGGATCACATAATTCCTAACAAATTTTTGACACAGATTCCGAATTCGGGCATTCAGAACATATAACACGTTGCTGTAAGCAAGCACATTCTCATTCAAAGTTGCAAGTTACTATATAAGAACAAGTTTGTATAGGACTTTCAAATATGCCCAGAACTGAGCTAAACTTGGTATGTCTCCAACTCTTAGAAATAACATCATGACCCATCTCCCTTACTTACAGCTAGTAAGGATCACATAATTCCTAACAAAGATTTGACACAGATTCCCAATTCGGGCATTCAGAACATATAGCACGTTGCTGTAAGCAAGCACATTCTCATTCAAAGTTGCAATTTACTATGTAGAAACAGGTTTGTATAGGTATTTCAAAGATGCCCAGAACTGAGCTTAACTTGGTATGTGTCCAACTCCTAGAAATAACTTCATGCCTCATCTCCCTTACTTCCAGCTAGTAAGGATCACATAATTCCTAACAAACATTTGACACAGATTCCCAATTCGGGCATTCAGAACATATAGCATGATGCTTTAAGCAAGAACTTTCTCATTCCAAGTAGCAAGTAACTATGTAGGAACAAGTTTGTATAGGTTTTTCAAAGATGCAAAGAACTGAGCTAAAGTGGGTATGTCTCCAACTCCTAGAAATAACTTCATGCCCCAACTCCCTTACTTCCAGCTAGGAAGGATCACATAATTCCTAACAAAGTTTTGACACAGATTCCCAATTCGGGCATTCAGAACATATAGCATGTTGCTTTAAGCAAGAACTTTCTCATTCCAAGTAGCAAGTAACTATGTAGGAACAAGTTTGTATAGGTGTTTCAAAGATGCCAAGAACTGAGCTAAAGTGGGTATGTCTCCAACTCCTAGAAATAACTTCCCTCCCCATCTCCCTTACTTCAAGCTAGTAAGGATCACATAATTCCTAAGAAAGTTTTGACACAGATTCCCAATTCGGGCATTCAGAACATATAGCACGTTGCAGTAAGTAGGCACATTCTCATTCAAAATTGCAAGTTAATCTGTAGGAACAAGTTTGTATAGGTATTTCAAAGATGCCCAGAAGTGAACTAAACTTGGTGTGTCTCCAACTCCTAGAAATAACTTCATGCCCCATCAGCCTTACTTCCATCTATTAAGGATCACATAATTCCTAACAAAGTTTTGACACAGATTCCCAATTCGGGCATTCAGAACATATAGCACGTTGCTGTAAGTAGGCACATTCTCATTCAAAATTGCAAGTTACTATGTAGGAACAAGTTTGTATAGGTATTTCAAAGATGCCCAGAAGTGAGCTAAACTTGGTATGTTTTCAACTCCTAGAAATAACTTCATGCCCCATCTCCTTTACTGCCAGCTAGTAAGGATCACATAATTCCTAACAAGGTTTTGACACAGATTCCCAATTCGGGCATTCAGAACATATAGCACGTTGCTGTAAGCAAGCACATTCTCATTCAAAGTTGCAAGATACTATGTAGGAACAAGTTTGTATAGGTATTTCAAAGATGCCCAGAACAGAGCTAAATTTGGTATGTCTCTAACTCCTAGAAATAACTTGATGCCCCATCTCGCTTACTTCCAGCTAGTAAGGATCACATAACTCCTAACAAAGATTTGACACAGATTCCCAATTCGGGCATTAAGAACATATAGCATGTTGCTTTAAGCAAAAACTTTCTCATTCCAAGTAGCAAGTAACTATGTAGGAACAAGTTTGTATAGGTATTTCAAAGATGCAAAGAACTGAGCTAAAGTGGGTATGTCTCCAACTCCTAGAAATAACTTCCTGCCCCATCTCCCTTACTTCAAGCTAGTAAGGATCACATAATTCCTAACAAAGTTTTGACACAGATTCCCAATTCGGGCATTCTAGAACATATAGCACGTTGCTGTAAGCAAGCACATTCTCATTCAAAGATGCAAGTTACTATGTAGGAACAAGTTTGTATAGGTATTCCAAAGATGCCCAGAACTGAGCTAAACTTGGTATGTGTCCAACTCCTAGAAATAACTTCATGCCTCATCTCACTTACTTCCAGCCTGTAAGGATCACATAATTCCTAACAAAATTTTGACACAGATTCCCAATTCGGGCATTCAGAACATATAGCACGTTCCTTTAAGCAAGCACTGTCTTATTCCAATTAGCAAGTTACTAGGTAGGAACAAATTTGTATAGGTATTTCAAATATGCCCAGAACTGAGCTAAACTTGGTATGTCTCCAACTCCTAGAAATAACTTCATGCCCCTTCTCCTTTAATTCCAGCTAGTAAGGATCACATAATTCCTAACAAACTTTTGACACAGATTCCCAATTCGGGCTTTCAGAACATATAGCACGTTGCTGTAAGCAAGCACATTCTCATTCAAAGTTGCAAGATACTATGTAGGAACAAGTTTGTATAGGTATTTCAAAGATGCCAAGAACAGAGCAAAACTTGGTATGTCTCTAACTCCTAGAAATAACTTGATGCCCCATCTAGCTTACTTCCAGCTAGTAAGGATCACATAATTCCTATCAAAGTTTTGACACAGATTCCCAATTCCGGCATTCAGAAAATATAGCATGTTGCTTTAGCAAGCACTTTCTCATTCCAGGTAGCAAGTTACTATGTAGGAACAAGTTTGTATAGGTATTTCAAAGATGCAAAAAACTGAGCTAAAGTGGGAATGTATCCAACTCCTAGAAATAACTTCATGCCTCATCTCACTTACTTCCAGCTAGTAAGGATCACATAATTCCTAAGAAAGTTTTGACACAGATTCCCAATTCGGGCATTCAGAACATATAGCACGTTGCTGTAAGCAAGCACATTCTCATTCAAAGTTGCAAGTTACTATGTAGGAACAAGTTTGTATAGGTATTTCAAAGATGCAAAGAACTGAGCTAAAGTGGGTATGTCTCCAACTCCTAGAAATAACTTCATGCCCCATCTCCCTTACATCCAGCTAGTAAGAATCACATAATACCTAACAAAGCTTTGACATAGATTCCCAATTCGGACATTCACAACATATAGCACGTTGCTTTAAGCAAGCACATTCTCATTCAAAATAGCAAGTTACTATGTAGGAACAAGTTTGTATAGGTATTTCAAAGATGCCCAGAACTGAGCTAAAGTGGGTATGTCTCCAACTCCTAGAAATAACTTCATGGCCCATCACCCTTACTTCCAGCTAGTAAGGATCACATAATTCCTAACAAAGTTTTGACACAGATTCCCAATTCGGGCATTCAGAACATGTAGCACGTTGCTTTAAGCAAGCACTTTCTCATTCCAAGTAGCAAGTTACTATGTAGGAACATGATGGTATAGGTATTTCAAAGATGCTCAGAAGTGAGATAAACTTGGTATGTCTCCAACTCCTAGAAATAACTTCATGCCCCATCTCCCTTACTTCCATCTATTAAGGATCACATAATTCCTAACAAAGTTTTGACACAGATTCCCAATTCGGGCATTCAGAACATATAGCACGTTGCTGTAAGTAGGCACATTCTCATTCAAAATTGCAAGTTACTATGTAGGAACAAATTTGTATAGGTATTTCAAAGATGCCCAGAAGTGAGCTAAACTTGGTATGTTTCCAACTCCTAGAAATAACTTCATGCCCCATCTCCTTTACTTCCAGCTAGCAAGGATCACATAATTCTTAACAAAGTTTTGACACAGATTCCCAATTCGGGCATTCAGAACATATAGCACGTTGCTGTAAGCAAGCACATTCTCATTCAAAGTTGCAAGATACTATGTAGGAACAAGTTTGTATAGGTATTTCAAAGATGCCCCGAACAGAGCTAAACTTGGTATGTCTCTAACTCCTAGAAATAACTTGATGCCCCATCTCCCTTACTTCCAGCTAGTAAGGATCACATAATTCCTAACAAAGATTTGACACAGATTCCCAATTCGGGCATTCAGAAAATATAGCATGTTGCTTTAAGCAAGATCTTTCTCATTCCAAGTAGCAAGTAACTATGTAGGAACAAGTTTGTATAGGTATTTCAAAGATGCCAAGAACTGAGCTAAAGTGGGTATGTCTCCAACTCCTAGAAATAACTTCCCTGCCCATCTCACTTACTTCAAGCTAGCAAGGATCACATAATTCCTAAGAAAGTTTTGACACAGATTCCCAATTCGGGCATTCAGAACATATAGCACGTTGCTGTAAGCAAGCACATTCTCATTCAAAGTTGCAAGTTACTATGTAGGAACAAGTTTGTATAGCTATTTCAAAGATGCAAAGAACTGATCTAAAGTGGGTATGTCTCCAACTCCAAGAAATAACTTCATGCCCCATCTCCCTTACTTCCAGCTAGTAAGGATCACATAGTCCTAACAAAGTTTTGACACAGATTCCCAATTCGGACATTCAGAACCTATAGCACGTTGCTTTAAGCAAGCACATTCTCATTCAAAGTTGCAAGTTACTATGTAGGAACAAGTTTGTATAGGTATTTCAAAGATGACCAGAACTGAGCTAAACTTGGTATGTCTCCAACTCCTAGAAATTACTTCATGGCCCATCACCCTTACTTCCAGCTAGTAAGGATCACATAATTCCTAACAAAGTTTTGACACAGATTCCCAATTCCGACATTCAGAACATGTAGCACGTTGCTTTAAGTAAGCACTTTCTCGTTCCAAGTAGCAAGTTACTATGTAGGAACAAGTTTGTATAGGTATTTCAAAGATGCCCAGAAGTGAGCTAAACTTGGTATGTCTCCAACTCCTAGAAATAACTTCATGCCCCATCTCCTTTACTGCCAGCTAGGAAGGATCACATAATTCCTAACAAAGTTTTGACACAGATTCCCAATTCGGGCTTTCAGAACATATAGCACGTTGCTGTAAGCAAGCACATTCTCATTCAAAGTTGCAAGATACTATGTAGGAACAAGTTTGTATAGGTATTTCAAAGATGCCAAGAACAGAGCAAAACTTGGTATGTCTCCAACTTCTAGAAATAGCTTCATGCCCCATCTCCCTTACTTCCAGCTAGTAAGGATCACATAATTCCTATCAAAGTTTTGACACAGATTCCCAAATCGGGCATTCAGAAAATATAGCATGTTGCTTTAGCAAGCACTTTCTCATTCCAAGTAGCAAGTTACTATGTAGGAACAAGTTTGTATAGGTATTTCAAAGATGCAAAAAACTGAGCTAAATTAGGTATGTCTCCAACTCCTAGAAATAACTTCATGCCTCATCTCACTTACTTCCAGCTAGTAAGGATCACATAATTCCTAAGAAAGTTTTGACACAGATTCCCATTTCGGGCATTCAGAACATATAGCACGTTGCTGTAAGCAAGCACATTCTCATTCAAAGTTGCATGTTACTATGAAAGAACAAGTTTGTATAGGACTTTCAAAGATGCCCAGAACTGAGCTAAACTTGGTATGTCTCCAACTCTTAGAAATAACTTCATGCCCTATCTCCCTTACTTCCAGCTAATAAGGATCACATAATTCCTAACAAAGTTTTGACACAGATTCCCAATTCGGGCATTCAGAACATATAGCACGTTGCTGTAAGCAGGCACATTCTCATTCAAAGATGCAAGATACTATGTAGGAACAAGTTTCTATAGGTATTTCAAAGATGCCCAGAACTGAGCTAAACTTGGTATGTCTCCAACTCCTAGAAATAACGTCATGCCCCATCTCTCTTACTTCCAACTAGTAAAGATCACATAATTCCTAACAACGTTTTGACACAGATTCCCAATTCGGGCATTCAGAACATGTAGCACGTTGCTGTAAGCAAGCACATTCTCATTCAAAGTTGCAAGTTACTATGTAGGAACAAGTTTGTATAGGACTTTCAAAGATGCCCAGAACTGAGCTAAACTTGGTATGTCTCCAACTCCTAGAAATAACTTCATGTCCCAACTCCCTTACTTTCAGCTAGGAAGGATCACATAATTCCTAACAAAGTTTTGACACAGATTCCCAATTCGGGCATTCAGAACATATAGCACGTTGCTGTAAGCAAGCACATTCTCATTCAAAGATGCAAGTTACTATGTAGGAACTAGTTTGTATAGGTATTTCAAAGATGCAAAAACTGAGCTAAATTGGGTATGTATCCAACTCCAAGAAATAACTTCATGCCTCATCTCACTTACTTCCAGCTAGTAAGGATCACATAATTCCTAAGAAAGTTTTGACACAGATTCCCAATTCGGGCATTCAGAACATATAGCACGTTGCTGTAAGCAAGCACATTCTCATTCAAAGTTGCATGTTACTATGAAAGAACAAGTTTGTATAGGACTATCAAAGATGCCCAGAACTGAGCTAAACTTGGTATGTCTCCAACTCTTAGAAATAACTTCATGCCCCATCTCCCTTACTTCCAGCTAGTAAGGATCACATAATTCCTAACAAAGTTTTGACACAGATTCCCAATTCAGGCATTCAGAACATATAGCACGTTGCTGTAAGCAGGCACATTCTCATTCAAAGATGCAAGATACTATGTAGGAACAAGTTTCTATAGGTATTTCAAAGATGCCCAGAACTGAGCTAAACTTGGTATGTCTCCAACTCCTAGAAATAACATCATGCCCCATCTCTCTTACTTCCAACTAGTAAAGATCACATAATTCCAAAGAAAGTTTTGACACAGATTCCCAATTCGGGCATTCAGAACATGTAGCACGTTGCTGTAAGCAAGCACATTCTCATTCAAAGTTGCAAGTTACTATGTAGGAACAAGTTTGTATAGGACTTTCAAAGATGCTCAGAACTGAGCTAAACTTGGTATGTCTCCAACTCCTAGAAATAACTTCATGCCCCAACTCCCTTACTTCCAGCTAGGAAGGATCACATAATTCCTAACAAAGTTTTGACACAGATTCCCAATTCGGGCATTCAGAACATATAGCACGTTGCTGTAAGCAAGCACATTCTCATTCAAAGATGCAAGTTACTATGTAGGAACAAGTTTGTATAAGTATTTCAAAGATGCCCAGAACTGAGCTAAACTTGGTATGTGTCCAACTCCTAGAAATAACTGCATGCCTCATCTCCCTTACTTCCAGCTAGTAAGGATCACATAATTCCTAACAAAATTTTGACACAGATTCCCAATTCGGGCATTCAGAACATATAGCACGTTCCTTTAAGCAAGCACTTTCTTATTCCAATTAGCAAGTTACTAGGTAGGAACAAATTTGTATAGGTATTTCAAATATGCCCATAACTGAGCTAAACTTGGTATGTCTCCAACTCCTAGAAATAACTACATGCCCCATCTCCATTACTTCCAGCTAGTAAGGATCACATAATTCCTAACAAATTTTTGACAAAGATTCCCAATTCAGGCTTTCAGAACATAAAGCACGTTGCTGTAAGCAAGCACATTCTCATTCAAAGTTGCAAGATACTATGTAGGAACAAGTTTGTATAGGTATTTCAAAGATGCCAAGAACAGAGCAAAACTTGGTATGTCTCTAACTCCTAGAAGTAACTTGATGCCCCATCTCCCTTACTTCCAGGTAGTAAGGATCACATAATTCCTATCAAAGATTTGACACAGATTTCCAATTCGGGCATTCAGAAAATATAGCATGTTGCTTTAGCAAGCACTTTCTCATTCCAAGTAGCAAGTTACTATGTAGGAACAAGTTTGTATAGGTATTTCAAAGATGCAAAAAACTGAGCTAAAGTGGGTATGTATCCAACTCCTAGAAATAACTTCAGGCCTCATCTCACTTACTTCCAGCTAGTAAGGATCACATAATTCCTAACAAAGTTTTGACACAGATTCCCAATTCTTACTTTCAGAACATATAGCACGTTGCTTTAAGCAAGCACATTCTCATTCAAAGTTGCAAGTTACAATGTAGGAACAAGTTTGTATATGTATTTCAAAGATGCCCAGAACTGAGCTAAACTTGGTATGTGTCCAACTCTAGAAATATCTTCATGCCCCAACTCCGTTACTTCCCGCTAGTAAGGATCACATAATTCCTAACAAATTTTTGACACAGATTCCGAATTCGGGCATTCAGAACATATAGCACGTTGCTGTAAGCAAGCACATTCTCATTCAAAGTCGCAAGTTACTATATAAGAACATTTTTGTATAGGACTTTCAAATATGCCCAGAACTGAGCTAAACTTGGTATGTCTCCAACTCTTAGAAATAACATCATGACCCATCTCCCTTACTTACAGCTAGTAAGGATCACATAATTCCTAACAAAGATTTGACACAGATTCCCAATTCGGGCATTCAGAACATATAGCACGTTGCTGTAAGCAAGCACATTCTCATTCAAAGATGCAAGTTACTATGTAGGAATAAGTTTCTATAGGTATTTCAAAGATGCCCAGAACTGAGGTAAAGTGGGTATGTCTCCAACTCCTAGAAATAACTTCATGCCCCATCTCCCTTACTTCCAGCTAGTAAGGATCACATATTTCCTAAGAAAGTTTTGACACAGATTCCCAATTCGGGCATTCAGAACATATAACATGTTGCTTTAAGCAAGCACTTTCTCTTTCCAAGTAGCAAGTTACTATGTAGGAACAAGTTTGTATAGGTATTTCAAAGATGCCCAGAACTGAGCTAAACTTGGTATGTCTCCAACTCCTAGAAATAACTTCATGCCTCATCTCCCTTACTTCCAGCTTGTAAGGATCACATAATTCCTAACAAAGTTTTGACACAGATTCCCAATTCGGGCATTCAGATCATACGGCACGTTGCTGTAAGCAAGCACATTCTCATTCAAAGATGCAAGTTACTATGTACGAACAAGTCTGTATAGGTATTTCAAAGATGCCCAGAACTGAGCTAAACTTGGTATGTCTCCAACTCCTAGAAATAACTTCATGCCCCATCTCCCTTACTTCCAGCTAGTAAGGATCACATAATTCCTAACAAAGTTTTGACACAGATTCCTAATTCGGGCATTCAGAACATATAGCACGTTGCTGTAAGCAAGCACATTCTCATTCAAAGTTGCAAGTTACTATGTAGGAACAAGTTTGTATAGGTATTTCAAAGATGCCCAGATCTGAGCTAAACTTGGTATGTCTCCAACTCCTAGAAATAACTTCATGCCCCATCTCCCTTACTTCCAGCTAGTAAGGATCACATAATTCCTAACAAAATTTTGACACAGATTCCCATTTCGAGCATTCAGAACATTTAGCACATTGCTGTAAGCAAGCACATTCTCATTCAAAGTTGCAAGTTACTATGAATGAACAAGTTTGTATAGGTATTTCAAAGATACCCAGAACTGAGCTAAACGTTGTATGTCTCCAACTCCTACAAATAACTTCATGCCCCATCTCCCTTACTTCCAGCTAGTAAGGATCACATAATTTCTAACAAAGTTTTGAAACAGATTACCAATTCGGACATTCAGAACATATACCACGTTGCTGTAAGCAAGCACATTCTCATTCAAAGTTGCAAGTTACCATGTAGGAACAAGTTTGTATAGGTATTTCAAAGATGCGCAGAACTGAGCTAAACTTGGTATGTCTCCAACTCCTAGAAATAACTTCATGCCTCATCTAACTTACTTCCAGCTGGTAAGGATCACATAATTCCTAACAAAGTTTTGACACAGATTCCCAATTCGGGCATTCACAACATATAGCACGTTGCTGTAAGCAAGCACATTCTCATTCAAAAATGCAAGTTACTATGTAGGACCATTTTATATAGGTATTTCAAAGATGCCCAGAACTGAGCTAAAGTGGGTATGTCTCCAACTCCTAGAAATAACTTCAAGCCCCATCTCCCTTACTTCCAGCTAGTAAGGATCACATAATTCCTAACAAAGTTTTGACACAGATTCCCAATTCGGGCATTCAGAACATATAGCACGTTGCTGTAAGCAAGCACATTCTCATTCAAAGTTGAAAGTTACTATGTAGGAACAAGTTTGTATAGGTATTTCAAAGATGCCCATAACTGAGCTAAACTTGGTATGTCTCCAACTCCTAGAAATAACTTCATGCCTCATCTCCCTTACTTCCAGCTAGAAAGGATCACATAATTCCTAACAAAGTTTTGACACAGATTCCCAATTCGGGCATTCAGATCATATAGCACGTTGCTGTAATTAAGCACATTCTCATTCAAAGTTGCAAGTTACTATGTAGGAACAAGTTTGTATTGGTATTTCAAAGATGCCCAGAACTGAGCTAAACGTTGTATGTCTCCAATTCCTAGAAATAACTTCATGCCCCATCTCCCTTACTTCCAGCTAGTAAGGATCACATAATTCCTAACAAAGTTTTGACACAGATTCCCAATTCGGGCATTCAGAACATATAGCACGTTGTTGTAAGCAAGCACATTCTCATTCAAAGTTGCAAGTTACTATGTAGGAACAAGTTTGTATAGGTATTTCAAAGATGCCCAGAACTGAGCTAAACATGGTATGTCTCCAACTCCTAGAAATAACTTCATTCCCCATCTCTCTTACTTCCAGCTAGTAAGGATCACATCATTCCTAACAAAGTTTTGAGACAGATTCCCAATTCGGGCATTCAGAACATATAGCACGTTGCTGTAAGCAAGCACATTCTCATTCAAAGTTGCAAGTTACTATGTACGAACAAGTCTGTATAGGTATTTCAAAGATGCCCAGAACTGAGCTAAACGCTGTATGTCTCCAACTCCTAAAAATAACTTCATGCCCCATCTCCCTTACTAACATCTAGTAAGGATCACATAATTTCTAACACAGTTTTGACACAGATTCCCAATTCGGGCATTCAGAACACATAGCACGTTGCTGTAAGCAAGCACATTCTCATTAAAAGTTGCAAGTTACTATGTAGGAACAAGTTTGTATAGGTATTTCAAAGATGCCCAGAACTGAGCTAAACTTGGTATGTCTCCAACTCCTAGAAATAACTTCATGCCCCATCTCCCTTACTTCCAGCTAGTAAGGATCACATAATTCCAAACAATGTTTTGACACAGATTCCTAATTCGGGCATTCAGAACATATAGCACGTTGCTTTAAGCAAGCACATTCTCATTCAAAGATGCAAGTTACTATGTAGGAACAAGTTTGTATAGGTATTTCAAAGATGCCCAGAACTGAGCTAAAGTGGGTATGTCTCCAACTCCTAGAAATAACTTGATGCCCCAACTCCCTTACTTCCTGCTAGTAAGGATCACATAATTCCTAACAAAGTTTTGACACAGATCCCCAATTCGGCCATTCAGAACATATAGCACGTTGCTGTAAGCAAGCACATTCTCATTCAAAGTTGCAAGTTATTATGTAGGAACAAGTTTGTATAGGTATTTCAAAGATGCCCAGATCTGAGCTAAACGTGGTATGTCTCCAACTCCTAGAAATAACTTCATGCCCCTTCTCCCTTACTTCCATATAGTAAGGATCACATAATTTCTAACAAAATTTTGACACAGATTCCCAATTCGGGCATTCAGAACATATAGCACGTTGCTGTAAGCAAGCACATTCTCATTCAAAGTTGCAAGTTACTATGTAGGAACAAGTTTGTATTGGTATTTCAAAGATGCCCATAACTGAGCTAAACGTTGTATGTCTCCAATTCCTAGAAATAACTTCATGCCCCATCTCCCTTACTTCCAGCTAGTAAGGATCACATAATTCCTAACAAAGTTTTGACACAGATTCCCAATTCGGGCATTCAGAACATATAGCACGTTGTTGTAAGCAAGCACATTCTCATTCAAAGTTGCAAGTTACTATGTAGGAACAAGTTTGTATAGGTATTTCAAAGATGCCCAGAACTGAGCTAAACATGGTATGTCTCCAACTCCTAGAAATAACTTCATTCCCCATCTCCCTTACTTCCAGCTAGTAAGGATCACATCATTCCTAACAAAGTTTTGAGACAGATTCCCAATTCGGGCATTCAGAACATATAGCACGTTGCTGTAAGCAAGCACATTCTCATTCAAAGTTGCAAGTTACTATGTACGAACAAGTCTGTATAGGTATTTCAAAGATGCCCAGAACTGAGCTAAACGTTGTATGTCTCCAACTCCTAGAAATAACTTCATGCCCCATCTCACTTACTAACATCTAGTAAGGATCACATAATTTCTAACAAAGTTTTGACACAGATTCCAAATTCGGGCATTCAGAACACATAGCACGTTGCTGTAAGCAAGCACATTCTCATTAAAAGTTGCAAGTTACTATGTAGGAACAAGTTTGTATAGGTATTTCAAAGATGCCCAGAACTGAGCTAAACTTGGTATGTCTCCAACTCCTAGAAATAACTTCATGCCCCATCTCCCTTACTTCCAGCTAGTAAGGATCACATAATTCCAAACAAAGTTTTGACACAGATTCCTAATTCGGGCATTCAGAACATATAGCACGTTGCTTTAAGCAAGCACATTCTCATTCAAAGATGCAAGTTACTATGTAGGAACAAGTTTGTATAGGTATTTCAAAGATGCCCAGAACTGAGCTAAAGTGGGTATGTCTCCAACTCCTAGAAATAACTTGATGCCCCAACTCCCTTACTTCCAGCTAGTAAGGATCACATAATTCCTAACAAAGTTTTGACACAGATCCCCAATTCGGCCATTCAGAACATATAGCACGTTGCTGTAAGCAAGCACATTCTCATTCAAAGTTGCAAGTTATTATGTAGGAACAAGTTTGTATAGGTATTTCAAAGATGCCCAGATCTGAGCTAATCTTGGTATGTCTCCAACTCCTAGAAATAACTTCATGCCCCTTCTCCCTTACTTCCATATAGTAAGGATCACATAATTTCTAACAAAATTTTGACACAGATTCCCAATTCGGGCATTCAGAACATATAGCACGTTGCTGTAAGCAAGCACATTCTCATTCAAAGTTGCAAGTTACTATGTAGGAACAAGTTTGTATAGGTATTTCAAAGATGCCCAGAACTGAGCTAAAGTGGGTATATGTCCAACTCCTAGAAATAACTTCATGTCCCAATTCCCATACTTCCAGCTAGTAAGGATCACATAATTCCTCACAAATTTTTGACACAGATTCCCAATTCGGGCATTCAGAACATATAGCACGTTGCTGTAAGCAAGCACATTCTCATTCATAGTTGCAAGTCACTATGTAGGAACAAGTTTGTACAGGACTTTCAAAGATGCCCAGAACTGAGCTAAACTTGGTATGTCTCCAACTCCTAGAAATAACTTCATGCCCCATCTCCCTTACTTCCACCTAGTAAGGATCACATCATTCCTAACAAAGGTTTGACACAGATTCCCAATTCGGGCATTCAGAACATATAGCACGTTGCTGTAAGCAAGCACATTCTCATTCATAGTTGCAAGTTACTATGAAGGAGCAAGTTTGTATAGGTATTTCAAAGATGCCCAGAACTGAGCTAAACTTGGTATGTCTCCAACTCCTAGAAATAACATCATGCCCCAACTCCCTTACGTCCAGCTAGTAAGGATCACATAATTCCTATCAAAGTTTTGACACAGATTCCCAATTCGGGCATTCACAACATACGACACGTTGCTGTAAGCAAGCACACTCTCATTCAAAGTTGCAAGTTACTATGCAGGAACAAGTTTGTATAGGACTTTCAAAGATGCCCAGAACTGAGCTAAACTTGGTATGTCTCCAACTCCTAGAAATAACTTCATGTCCCATCTCCCTTACTTCCATATAGTAAGGATCACATAATTTCTAACAAAATTTTGACACAGATTCCCAATTCGGGCATTCAGAACATATAGCACGTTGCTGTAAGCAAGCACATTCTCATTCAAAGTTGCAAGTTACTATGTAGGAACAAGTTTGTATAGGTATTTCAAAGATGCCCAGAACTGAGCTAAAGTTGGTATATGTCCAACTCCTAGAAATAACTTCATGTCCCAACTCCCTTACTTCCAGCTAGTAAGGATCACATAATTCCTCACAAAGATTTGACACAGATTCCCAATTCAGGCATTCAGAACATATAGCACGTTGCTGTAAGCAAGCACATTCTCATTCATAGTTGCAAGTCACTATGTAGGAACAAGTTTGTATAGGTATTTCAAAGATGCCCAAAACTGAGCTAAACTTGGTATGTCTCCAACTCCTAGAAATAACTTCATGCCCCATCTCCCTTACTTCCACCTAGTAAGGATCACATCATTCCTAACAAAGTTTTGACACAGATTCCCAATTCGGTCATTCAGAACATATAGCACGTTGCTGTAAGCAAGCACATTCTCATTCATAGTTGCAAGTTACTATGAAGGAGCAAGTTTGTATAGATATTTCAAAGATGCCCAGAACTGAGCTAAACTTGGTATGTCTCCAACTCCTAGAAATAACTTCATGCCCCAACTCCTTACGTCCAGCTAGTAAGGATCACATAATTCCTATCAAAGTTTTGACACAGATTCCCAATTCGGGCATTCAGAACATACGACACGTTGCTGTATGCAAGCACACTCTCATTCAAAGTTGCAAGTTACTATGCAGGAACAAGTTTGTATAGGAATTTCAAAGATGCCCAGAACTGAGCTAAACTTGCTATGTCTTCAACTCCTAGAAATAACTTCATGCCCCATCTCCCTTACTTCAGGCTAGTAAGGATCACATAATTCCTAAGAAAGTTTTGACACAGATTACCAATTCGGGCATTCAGAACATATAGCACGTTGCTTTAAGCAAGCACATTCTCATTCAAAGTTGCAAGTTACTATGTAGGAACAAGTTTGTATAGGTATTTCAAAGATGCCCAGAACTGAGCTACACTTGGTATGTCTCCAACTCCTAGAAATAACTTCATGCCCCATCTCCCTTACTTTCAGCTAGTAAGCATCACAATATTAATAACAAAGTTTCGACACAGATTCCCAATTCGGGCATTCAGAACATATAGCACGTTGCTTTAAGTAAGCACATTCTCATTCAAAGTTCCAAGTTGCTATGTAGGAACAAGTTTATATAGGTATTTCAAAGATGCCCAGAACTGAGCTAAACTTGGTATGTGTCCAACTCCTAGAAATAACTTCATGTCCCAACTCCCTTACTTCCAGCTAGTAAGGATCACATAATTCCTAACAAAGTTTAGACACAGATTCCCAATTCGGACATTCAGAAAATATAGCACGTTGCTGTAAGCAAACACATTCTCATTCAAAGTTGCAAGTTACTATGTAAGAACAAGTTTGTATAGGTATTTCAAAGATGCACAGAACTGAGCTAAACTTGGTATGTGTCCAACTCCTAGAAATAACTTCATGCCCCAACTCCCTTACTTCCAGCTACTAAGGATCACATAATTCCTAACAAAATTTTGACACAGATTCCCAATTCGGGCATTCAGAACATATAGCACGTTGCTGTAAGCAAGCACATTCTCATGCAAAGTTGCAAGTTACTGTGTAAGAACATGTTTGTATAGGTATTTCAAAGATGCCCAGAACTCAGCTAAACTTGGTATGTCTCCAACTCCCAGAAATAACTTCATGTCCCATCTCCCTTACTTCCAGCTTGTAAGGATCACATAATTCCTAACAAAGTTTTGACACAGATTCCCAATTCGGGCATTCAGAACATATAGCACGTTGCTTTAAGCAAGCACATTCTCTTTCATAGTTGCAAGTTACTATGTAGGAACATGTTTGTATAGGTATTTCAAAGACGCCCAGAACTGAGCTAAACGTTGTATGTCTCCAACTCCTAGAAATAACTTCATGCCCCATCTCCCTTACTTCCAGCTAGTAAGGATCACATAATTCCTAACAAAGTTTTGACACAGATTCCCAATTCGGACATTCAGAACATATAGCACGTTGCTGTAAGCAAGCACATTCGCATTCAAAGTTGCAAGTTACTATGTAGGAACAAGTTTCTATAGGTATTTCAAAGATGTCCAGAACTGAGCTAAATTGGGTATGTGTCCAACTCCTAGAAATAATTTCATGCCCCAACTCCCTTACTTCCAGCTAGTAAGGATCACATAATTCCTAACAAAGTTTTGACACAGATTCCCCATTCGGGCATTGAGAACATATAGCACGTTGCTGTAAGCAAGCACATTCTCATTCAAAGTTGCAAGTTTCTATGTAGGAACAAATTTGTATAGGTATTTCAAAGATGCCCAGAACTGAGCTAAAGTGGGTATGTCTCCAACTCCTAGAAATAACTTCATGCCCCATCTCCCTTACTTCCAGCTAGTAAGGATCACATAATTCCTAACAAAGTTTTGACACAGATTCCCAATTCGGGCATTCAGAACATATAGCACGTTGCTTTAAGCAAGCACATTCTCATTCATAGTTGCAAGTTACTATGAAGGAGCAAGTTTGTATAGGTATTTCAAAGATGCCCAGAACTGAGCTAAACTTGGTATGTCTCCAACTCCTAGAAATAACTTCATGCCCCATCTCCCTTACTTCCAGCTAGTAAGGATCACATAATTCCTAACAAAGTTTTGACACAGATTCCAAATTCGGGCATTCAGAACATATAGCACGTTGCTGTAAGCAAGCACATTCTCATTCAAATTTGCAAGTTACTATGTAGGAACAAGTTTGTATAGGTATTTCAAAGATGCCCAGATCTGAACTAAAGTGGGTATGTCTTCAACTCCTAGAAATAACTTCATGCCCCAACTCCCTTACGTCCAGCTAGTAAGGATCACATAATTCCTCACAAAGTTTTGACACAGATTCCCAATTCGGGCATTCAGAATATATAACACGTTGCTGTAAGCAAGCACACTCTCATTCAAAGTTGCAAGTTACTATGTTGGAACAAGTTTGTATAGGACTTTCAAAGATGCCCAGAACTGAGCTAAATTTGCTATGTCTTCAACTCATAGAAATAACTTCATGCCCCATCTCCCTTACTTCCAGCTGGTAAGGATCACATAATTCCTAACAAAGTTTTGACACAGATTCCCAATTCGGGCACTCAGAACATATAGCACGTTGCTGTAAGCAAGCACATTCTCATTCAAAGTTGCAAGTTACTGTGTAAGAACAAGTTTGTATAGGTATTTCAAAGATGCCCAGAACTGAGCTAAAGTGGGTATGTCTCCAACTCCTAGAAATAACTTCATGTCCCATCTCCCTTACTTCCAGCTTGTAAGGATCACATAAGTCCTATCAAAGTTTTGACACAGATTTCCAATTCGGGCATTCAGAACATATAGCACGTTGCTTTAAGCAAGCACATTCTCATTCATAGTTGCAAGTTACTATGTAGGAACAAGTTTGTATAGGTATTTCAAAGATGCCCAGAACTGAGCTAAACTGGGTATGTCTCCAACTCCTAGAAATAACTTCATGCCCCATCTCACTTACTTCCATCTAGTAAGGATCACATTATTTCTAACAAAGTTTTGACACTGAGTCCCAATTCGGGCATTCAGAACATATAGCAGGTTGCTGTAAGCAAGCACATTCTCTTTCAAAGTTGCAAGTTACTATGTAGGAACAAGTTTGTATAGGTATTTCAAAGATGCCCAGAACTGAGCTAAAGTGGGTATGTCTACAACTCCTAGAAATAACTTCATGCCCCAACTCCCTTACGTCCAGCTAGTAAGGATCACATAATTCCTAACAAAGTTTTGACACAGATTCCCAATTCGGGCATTCAGAACATATAGCACGTTGCTGTAAGCAAGCACATTCTTATTCAAAGTTGAAAGTTACTATGTAGGAACAAGTTTGTATAGGTATTTCAAAGATGCCCATAACTGAGCTAAACTTGGTATGTCTCCAACTCCTAGAAATAACTTCATGCCTCATCTCCCTTACTTCCAGCTAGAAAGGATCACATAATTCCTAACAAAGTTTTGACACAGATTCCCAATTCGGGCATTCAGATCATATAGCACGTTGCTGTAATTAAGCACATTCTCATTCAAAGTTGCAAGTTACTATGTAGGAACAAGTTTGTATTGGTATTTCAAAGATGCCCAGAACTGAGCTAAACGTTGTATGTCTCCAATTCCTAGAAATAACTTCATGCCCCATCTCCCTTACTTCCAGCTAGTAAGGATCACATAATTCCTAACAAAGTTTTGACACAGATTCCCAATTCGGGCATTCAGAACATATAGCACGTTGTTGTAAGCAAGCACATTCTCATTCAAAGTTGCAAGTTACTATGTAGGAACAAGTTTGTATAGGTATTTCAAAGATGCCCAGAACTGAGCTAAACATGGTATGTCTCCAACTCCTAGAAATAACTTCTTTCCCCATCTCCCTTACTTCCAGCTAGTAAGGATCACATCATTCCTAACAAAGTTTTGAGACAGATTCCCAATTCGGGCATTCAGAACATATAGCACGTTGCTGTAAGCAAGCACATTCTCATTCAAAGTTGCAAGTTACTATGTACGAACAAGTCTGTATAGGTATTTAAAAGATGCCCAGAACTGAGCTAAACGTTGTATGTCTCCAACTCCTAGAAATAACTTCATGCCCCATCTCCCTTACTAACATCTAGTAAGGATCACATAATTTCTAACAAAGTTTTGACACAGATTCCCAATTCGGGCATTCAGAACACATAGCACGTTGCTGTAAGCAAGCACATTCTCATTAAAAGTTGCAAGTTACTATGTAGGAACAAGTTTGTATAGGTATTTCAAAGATGCCCAGAACTGAGCTAAACTTGGTATGTCTCCAACTCCTAGAAATAACTTCATGCCCCATCTCCCTTACTTCCAGCTAGTAAGGATCACATAATTCCAAACAAAGTTTTGACACAGATTCCTAATTCGGGCATTCAAAACATATAGCACGTTGCTTTAAGCAAGCACATTCTCATTCAAAGATGCAAGTTACTATGTAGGAACAAGTTTGTATAGGTAATTCAAAGATGCCCAGAACTGAGCTAAAGTGGGTATGTCTCCAACTCCTAGAAATAACTTGATGCCCCAACTCCCTTACTTCCAGCTAGTAAGGATCACATAATTCCTAACAAAGTTTTGACACAGATCCCCAATTCGGCCATTCAGAACATATAGCACGTTGCTGTAAGCAAGCACATTCTCATTCAAAGTTGCAAGTTATTATGTAGGAACAAGTTTGTATAGGTATTTCAAAGATGCCCATATCTGAGCTAAACTTGGTATGTCTCCAACTCCTAGAAATAACTTCATGCCCCTTCTCCCTTACTTCCATATAGTAAGGATCACATAATTTCTAACAAAATTTTGACACAGATTCCCAATTCGGGCATTCAGAACATATAGCACGTTGCTGTAAGCAAGCACATTCTCATTCAAAGTTGCAAGTTACTATGTAGGAACAAGTTTGTATAGGTATTTCAAAGATGCACAGAACTGAGCTAAAGTGGGTATATGTCCAACTCCTAGAAATAACTTCATGTCCCAACTCCCTTACTTCCAGCTAGTAAGGATCACATAATTCCTCACAAATTTTTGACACAGATTCCCAATTCGGGCATTCAGAACATATAGCACGTTGCTGTAAGCAAGCACATTCTCATTCATAGTTGCAAGTCACTATGTAGGAACAAGTTTGTACAGGACTTTCAAAGATGCCCAGAACTGAGCTAAACTTGGTATGTCTCCAACTCCTAGAAATAACTTCATGCCCCATCTCCCTTACTTCCACCTAGTAAGGATCACATCATTCCTAACAAAGTTTTGACACAGATTCCCAATTCGGGCATTCAGAACATATAGCACGTTGCTGTAAGCAAGCACATTCTCATTCATAGTTGCAAGTTACTATGAAGGAGCAAGTTTGTATAGGTATTTCAAAGATGCCCAGAACTGAGCTAAACTTGGTATGTCTCCAACTCCTAGAAATAACATCATGCCCCAACTCCCATACGTCCAGCTAGTAAGGATCACATAATTCCTATCAAAGTTTTGACACAGATTCCCAATTCGGGCATTCAGAACATACGACACGTTGCTGTAAGCAAGCACACTCTCATTCAAAGTTGCAAGTTACTATGCAGGAACAAGTTTGTATAGGACTTTCAAAGATGCCCAGAACTGAGCTAAACTTGGTATGTCTCCGACTCCTAGAAATAACTTCATGCCCCATCTCCCTTACTTCCATATAGTAAGGATCACATAATTTCTAACAACATTTTGACACAGATTCCCAATTCGGGCATTCAGAACATATAGCACGTTGCTGTAAGCAAGCACATTCTCATTCAAAGTTGCAAGTTACTATGTAGGAACAAGTTTGTATAGGTATTTCAAAGATGCCCAGAACTGAGCTAAAGTGGGTATATGTCCAACTCCTAGAAATAACTTCATGTCCCAACTCCCTTACTTCCAGCTAGTAAGGATCACATAATTCCTCACAAAGATTTGACACAGATTCACAATTCAGGCATTCAGAACATATAGCACGTTGCTGTAAGCAAGCACATTCTCATTCAAAGTTGCAAGTTACTATGTACGAACAAGTCTGTATAGGTATTTCAAAGATGCCCAGAACTGAGCTAAACGTTGTATGTCTCCAACTCCTAGAAATAACTTCATGCCCCATCTCCCTTACTAACATCTAGTAAGGATCACATAATTTCTAACAAAGTTTTGACACAGATTCCCAATTCGGGCATTCAGAACACATAGCACGTTGCTGTAAGCAAGCACATTCTCATTAAAAGTTGCAAGTTACTATGTAGGAACAAGTTTGTATAGGTATTTCAAAGATGCCCAGAACTGAGCTAAACTTGGTATGTCTCCAAATCCTAGAAATAACTTCATGCCCCATCTCCCTTACTTCCAGCTAGTAAGGATCACATAATTCCAAACAAAGTTTTGACACAGATTCCTAATTCGGGCATTCAAAACATATAGCACGTTGCTTTAAGCAAGCACATTCTCATTCAAAGATGCAAGTTACTATGTAGGAACAAGTTTGTATAGGTATTTCAAAGATGCCCAGAACTGAGCTAAAGTGGGTATGTCTCCAACTCCTAGAAATAACTTGATGCCCCAACTCCCTTACTTCCAGCTAGTAAGGATCACATAATTCCTAACAAAGTTTTGACACAGATCCCCAATTCGGCCATTCAGAACATATAGCACGTTGCTGTAAGCAAGCACATTCTCATTCAAAGTTGCAAGTTATTATGTAGGAACAAGTTTGTATAGGTATTTCAAAGATGCCCAGATCTGAGCTAAACTTGGTATGTCTCCAACTCCTAGAAATAACTTCATGCCCCTTCTCCCTTACTTCCATATAGTAAGGATCACATAATTTCTAACAAAATTTTGACACAGATTCCCAATTCGGGCATTCAGAACATATAGCACGTTGCTGTAAGCAAGCACATTCTCATTCAAAGTTGCAAGTTACTATGTAGGAACAAGTTTGTATAGGTATTTCAAAGATGCCCAGAACTGAGCTAAAGTGGGTATATGTCCAACTCCTAGAAATAACTTCATGTCCCAACTCCCTTACTTCCAGCTAGTAAGGATCACATAATTCCTCACAAATTTTTGACACAGATTCCCAATTCGGGCATTCAGAACATATAGCACGTTGCTGTAAGCAAGCACATTCTCATTCATAGTTGCAAGTCACTATGTAGGAACAAGTTTGTACAGGACTTTCAAAGATGCCCAGAACTGAGCTAAACTTGGTATGTCTCCAACTCCTAGAAATAACTTCATGCCCCATCTCCCTTACTTCCACCTAGTAAGGATCACATCATTCCTAACAAAGTTTTGACACAGATTCCCAATTCGGGCATTCAGAACATATAGCACGTTGCTGTAAGCAAGCACATTCTCATTCATAGTTGCAAGTTACTATGAAGGAGCAAGTTTGTATAGGTATTTCAAAGATGCCCAGAACTGAGCTAAACTTGGTATGTCTCCAACTCCTAGAAATAACATCATGCCCCAACTCCCATACGTCCAGCTAGTAAGGATCACATAATTCCTATCAAAGTTTTGACACAGATTCCCAATTCGGGCATTCAGAACATACGACACGTTGCTGTAAGCAAGCACACTCTCATTCAAAGTTGCAAGTTACTATGCAGGAACAAGTTTGTATAGGACTTTCAAAGATGCCCAGAACTGAGCTAAACTTGGTATGTCTCCGACTCCTAGAAATAACTTCATGCCCCATCTCCCTTACTTCCATATAGTAAGGATCACATAATTTCTAACAACATTTTGACACAGATTCCCAATTCGGGCATTCAGAACATATAGCACGTTGCTGTAAGCAAGCACATTCTCATTCAAAGTTGCAAGTTACTATGTAGGAACAAGTTTGTATAGGTATTTCAAAGATGCCCAAAACTGAGCTAAACTTGGTATGTCTCCAACTCCTAGAAATAACATCATGCCCCATCTCCCTTACTTCCACCTAGTAAGGATCACATCATTCCTAACAAAGTTTTGACACAGATTCCCAATTCGGGCATTCAGAACATATAGCACGTTGCTGTAAGCAAGCACATTCTCATTCATAGTTGCAAGTTACTATGAAGGAGCAAGTTTGTATAGGTATTTCAAAGATGCCCAGAACTGAGCTAAACTTGGTATGTCTCCAACTCCTAGAAATAACTTCATGCCCCATCTCCCTTACTTCCAGCTAATAAGGATCACATAATTTCTAACAAAGTTTTGACACAGATTCCCAATTCGTGCATTCAGAACATATAGCACGTTGCTGTAAGCAAGCACACTCTCATTCAAATTTGCAAGTTACTATGCAGGAACAAGTTTGTATAGGACTTTCAAAGATGCCCAGAACTGAGCTAAACTTGCTATGTCTTCAACTCATAGAAATAACTTCATGCCCCATCTCCCTTACTTCAGGCTAGTAAGGATCACATAATTCCTAACAAAGTTTTGACACAGATTCCCAATTCGGGCATTCAGAACATATAGCACGTTGCTGTAAGCAAGTACATTCTCATTCAATGTTGCAAGTTACTATGTAGGAACAAGTTTGTATAATACTTTCAAAGATCCCCAGAACTGAGCTAAACTTCGTATGTCTCCAACTCTTAGAAATATCTTCATACCACATCTCCCTTACGTCCAGCTAGTAAGGATCACATAATTCCAAACAAAGTTTTGACACAGATTCCCAATTCTTGCATTCAGAACATATAGCACATTGCTGTAAGCAATCACATTCTCATTCAAAGTTGCAAGATACTATGTAAGAACAAGTATGTATAGGTATTTCAAAGATGCCCAGAACTGAGCTAAACTTGGTATGTCTCCAACTCCTAGAAATAACTTCATGCCCCATCTCCCTTACTTCCAGCTAGTAAGGATCACATAATTTCTAAAAAAGTTTTGACACAGATTCCCAATTCGGGCATTCAGAACATATAGCACGTTGCTGAAAGCAAGCACATTCTCATTCAAAGTTGCA
The DNA here is from genome assembly GCF_020826845.1 of Diceros bicornis minor. NCBI lineage: Eukaryota > Metazoa > Chordata > Mammalia > Perissodactyla > Rhinocerotidae > Diceros > Diceros bicornis. The sequence continues at coordinate 3,029,459 of NW_026690876.1, forward strand.
AGTTACTATGTAGGAACAAGTTTGTATAGGTATTTCAAAGATGCCCAGAACTGAGCTAAACTTGGTATGTCTCCAACTCCTAGAAATAACTTCATGCCCCATCTCACTTACTTCCAGGTAGTAAGGATCACATTATGCCTAACAAAGTTTTGACACAGATTCCCAATTCGAGCATTCAGAACATGTAGCACGTTGCTTCAAGTAAGCACTTTCTCATTCCAAGTAGCAAGTTACTATGTAGGAACAAGGTTATATAGGTATTTCAAAGATGCCCAGAACTGAGCTAAACTTGGTATGTCTGCAACTCCTAGAAATAACTTCATGCTCCATCTCCCTTACTTCCAGCTAGTAAGGGTCACATAATTCCTAACAAAGTTTTGACACAGATTCCCAATTCGGGCATTCAGAACATATAGCACGTTGCTGTAAGCAAGCACATTCTTATTCAAAGTTGCAAGTTACTATGTAGGAACAAGTTTGTAAGGTATTTCAAAGATGCCCAGATCTGAACTAAAGTGGGTATGTCTCCAAAATCTAGAAATAACTTCATGCCCCATCTCACTTACTTCCAGCTAGTAAGGATCACATAATTCCTCACAAAGTTTTGACACAGATTCCCAATTCGGGCATTCAGAATATATAACACGTTGCTGTAAGCAAGCACACTCTCATTCAAAGTTGGAAGTTACTATGTTGGAACAAGTTTGTATAGGACTTTCAAAGAAGCCCAGAACTGAGCTAATCTTGCTATGTCTTCAACTCATAGAAATAACTTCATGTCCCATCTCCCTTACTTCAGGCTAGTAAGGATCACATAATTTCTAACAAAGTTTTGACACAGATTCCCAATTCGGGCATTGAGAACATTTAGCACGTTGCTTTAAGCAAGCACTTTCTCATTCCAAGTAGCAAGTTACTATGTAGGAACAAGTTTGTATTGGTATTTCAAAGATGTCCAGAACTGAACTAAAGTGGGTATGTGTCCAACTCCTAGAAATAACTTCATACCCCAACTCCCTTACTTCCAGCTAGTAAGGATCACATAATTCCTAACAAAGTTTTGACACAGATTCCCCATTCGGGCATTCAGAACATATAGCACGTTGCTGTAAGCAAGCACATTCTCATTCAAAGTTGCAAGTTTCTATGTAGGAACAAGTTTGTATATGTAATTCAAAGATGCCCAGAACTGAGCTAAAGTGGGTATGTCTCCAACTCCTAGAAATAACTTCATTCCCCATCTCCCTTACTTCCAGCTAGTAAGGATCACATAATTCATAACAAAGTTTTGACACAGATTCCCAATTCGGGCATTCAGAACATATAGCATGTTGCTTTAAGCAAGCACATTCTCATTCATAGTTGCAAGTTACTATGTAGGAGCAAGTTTATATAGGTATTTCAAAGATGCCCAGAACTGAGCTAAACTTGGTATGTCTCCAACTCCTAGAAATAATTTCACGCCCCATCTCCCTTACATCCAGCTAGTAAGGATCACATAATTCCTAACAAAGTTTTGACACAGATTCCCAATTCGGGCATTCAGAACATTTAGAACGTTCCTTTAAGCAAGCACTTTCTCATTCCAAGTAGCAAGTTACTATGTAGAAACAAGTTTGTATAGGTATTTCAAAGATGCCCAGAACTGAGGTAAATTGGGTATGTCTCCAACTCCTAGAAACAACTTCATGCCCCATCTCCCTTACATCCAGCTAGTAAGGATCACATAATTCCTAACAAAGTTTTGACACAGATTCCAAATACGGGTATTCAGAACATGTAGCACGTGGCTGTAAGCAAGCACATTCTCATTCAAACTTGCAAGTTACTATGTAGGAACAAGTTTGTATAGGTACTTCAAAGATGCGCAGAACGGAGCTAAACTTGGTATGTCTCCAACTCCTAGAAATAACTTCATGCCCCATCTCCCTTACTTCCAGCTAGTAAGGATCACATAATTCCTAACAAAGTTTTGACACAAATTCCCAATTCGGGCATTCAGTACATATAGCACGTTGCTGTAAGCAAGCACATTCTCATTCAAAGTTGCAAGTTACTATGTAGGAACAAGTTTGTATAGGTATTTCAAAGATGCCCAGAACTGAGCTAAACTTGGTATGTGTCCAACTCCTATAAATAAATTCATGCCCCATCTCCCTTACTTCCAGCTAGTAAGGATAACATGATTCCTAACAAAGATTTGACACAGATTCCCAATTCGGGCGTTCAGAACATATGGCACGTTGCTGTAAGCAAGCACATTCTCATTCAAATTGCAAGTTACTATGCAGGAACAAGTTTGTATAGGACTTTCAAAGATGGCCAGAACTGAGCTAAACTTGCTATGTCTTCAACTCCTAGAAATAACTTCATGCCCCTTTTCCCTTACTTCCAGCTAGTAAGGATCACATAATTCCTAAGAAGGTTATGGCACAGCTTCCCAATTCGGGCATTCACAACATTTAGCACGTTGCTTTAAGCAAGCACTTTCTCATTCAAAGTTGCAAGTTTCTATGTCGGAACAAGTTTGTATAGGTATTTCAAAGAGGCCAGAACTGAGCTAAAGTGGGTATGTCTCCAACTCCTAGAAATAACTTCATTCCCCATCTCCCTTACTTCCAGCTAGAAAAGATCACATAATTCCTAACAAAGTTTTGACACAGATTCCCAATTCGAGCATTCAGAACATATAGCACATTGCTTTAAGCAAGCACATTCTCATTCATAGTTGCAAGTTACTATGTAGGAGCAAGTTTGTATAGGTATTTCAAAGATGCCCAGAAGTGAGCTAAACTTGGTATGTCTCCAACTCCTAGAAATAACTTCATGCCCCATCTACCTTACTTCCAGCTAGTAAGGATCACATAATTTCTAACAAAGTTTTGACACAGATTCAGAATTCGGGCATTCAGAACATATGGCACGTTGCTGTAAGCAAGCACACTCTCATTCAATTTTGCAAGTTACTATGCAGGAACAAGTTTGTATAGGACTTTCAAAGATGCCCAGACCTGAGCTAAACTTGCTATGTCTTCAACTCATAGAAATAACTTCATGCCCCATCTCCCTTACTTCAGGCTAGTAAGGATCACATAATTCCTAACAAAATTTTGACACAGATTCCCAATTCGGAAATTCAGAACATATAGCACGTTGCTGTAAGCAAGTACATTCTCATTCAAAGTTGCAAGTTACTATGTAGGAACAAGTTTGTATAGGACTTTCAAAGATCCCCAGAACTGAGCTAAACTTGGTATGTCTCCAACTCTTAGAAATAACTTCATACCCCATCTCCCTTACGTTCAGCTAGTAAGGATCACATAATTCCAAACAAAGATTTGACACAGATTCCCAATTCAGGCATTCAGAACATATAGCACGTTGCTGTAAGCAAGCACATTCTCATTCAAAGTTGCAAGTTACTATGTAAGAACAAGTTTGTATAGGTATTTCAAAGATGCCCAGAACTGAGCTAAACTTGGTATGTCTCCAACTCCTAGAAATAACTTCATGCCACATCTCCCTTACTTACAGCTAGTAAGGATCATATAATTCCTAACAAAGCTTTGACACAGATTCCCAATTCGGGCATTCAGAACATGTAGCACGTTGCTTTAAGCAAGCACTTTCTCATTCCAAGTAGCAAGTTACTATGTAGGAACAAGTTTCTATAGGTATTTCAAAGATGTCCAGAACTGAGCTAAAGTGGGTATGTCTCCAACTCCTAGAAATTACTTCATGCCCCATCTCCCTTACTTCCAGCTTGTAGGGATCACATAATTCCTAACAAAGTTTTGACACAGATTCCCAATTCGGGCATTCAGAACATATAGCACGTTGCTTTAAGCAAGCACTTTCTCATTCCAAGTAGCAAGTTACTATGTAGGAACAAGTTTGTATAGGTATTTCAAAGATGCCCAGAACTGAGCTAAAGTGGGTATGTCTCCTACTCATAGAAATAACTTCATGCCCCAACTCCCTTACTTCCAGCTAGTAAGGATCACATAATTTCTAACAAAGTTTTGACACAGATTCCCCATTCGGGCATTCAGAACACATAGCACATTGCTGTAAGCAAGCACATTCTCATTCAAAGATGCAAGTTACTTTGTAAGAACAAGTTTGTATAGGACTTTCAAAGATCCCCAGAACTGAGCTAAAGTGGGTATCTCCAACTCCTAGATATAACTTCATGCCCCAACTCCCTTAGTTCCAGCTAGTAAGGATCACATAATACCTAACAAAGTTTTGACACAGATTCCCAATTCGGGCATTCAGATCATGTAGCACGTTGCTTTAAGCAAGCACATTCTCATTGAAAGTTGCAAGTTACTATGTAGGAACAAGTTAGTATAGGTATTTCAAAAATGCCCAGAACTGAGCTAAACTTGGTATGTATCCAACTCCTAGAAATAACTTCATGCCCCATCTCCCTTACTTCCAGCTAGTAAGGATCACATAATTCCTAACAAAGTTTTGACACAGATTCCCAGTTCGGGCATTCAGAACATTTAGCACGTTCCTTTAAGCAAGCACTTTCTCATTCCAAGTAGCAAGTTACTATGTAGAAACAAGTTTGTATAGGTATTTCAAAGATGCCCAGAACTGAGGTAAATTGGGTATGTCTCCAACTCCTAGAAACAACTTCACGCCCCATCTCCCTTACATCCAGCTAGTAAGGATCACATAATTCCTAACAAAGTTTTGACACAGATTCCCAATACGGGTATTCAGAACATGTAGCACGTGGCTGTAAGCAAGCACATTCTCATTCAAAGTGGCAAGTTACTATGTAGGAACAAGTTTGTATAGGTATTTCAAAGATGACCAGAACTGAGCTAAACTTCTTATGTGTCCAACTCCTATAAATAACTTCATGCCCCATCTCCCTTACTTCCAGCTAGTAAGGATAACATGATTCCTAACAAAGTTTTGACACAGATTCCCAATTTGCGCATTCAGAACATATGGCACGTTGCTGTAAGCAAGCACATTCTCATTCAAATTGCAAGTTACTATGCAGGAACAAGTTTGTATAGGACTTTCAAAGATGGCCAGAACTGAGCTAAACTTGCTATGTCTTCAACTCCTAGAAATAACTTCATGCCCCTTTTCCCTTACTTCCAGCTAGTAAGGATCACATAATTCCTAAGAAGGTTATGGCACAGCTTCCCAATTCGGGCATTCACAACATTTAGCACGTTGCTTTAAGCAAGCACTTTCTCATTCCAAGTAGCAAGTTACTATGTAGGAACAAGTTTGTATTGGTATTTCAAAGATGCAAAGAACTGAACTAAAGTGGGTATGTCTCCAACTCACAGAAATAACTTCATGCCCCATCTCCCTTACTTTTAGCTAGTAAGGATCACATAATTCCTAACAAAGTTTTGACACAGATTCCCCATTCGGGCATTCAGAACATATAGCTTGTTGCTGTAAGCAAGCACATTCTCATTCAAAGTTGCAAGTTACTATGTAGAAACAAGTTTGTATAGGTATTTCAAAGATGCCCAGAACTGAGCTAAAGTGGGTATGTCTCCAACTCCTAGAAATAACTTCATGCCCCATCTCCCTTACTTCCAGCTAGTAAGGATCACATAATTCCTAACAAAGTTTTGACACAGATTCCCAATTCGGGCATTCAGAAAATGTAGCACGTTGCTTTAAGCAAGCACTTTCTCATTCCAAGTAGCAAGTTACTATGTAGGAACAAGTTTCTATAGGTATTTCAAAGATGTCCAGAACTGAGCTAAAGTGGGTATGTGTCCAACTCCTAGAAATAACTTCATTCCCCATCTCCCTTACTTCCAGCTAGTAAGGATCAAATAATTCCTAACAAAGTTTTGACACAGATTCCCAATTCGAGCATTCAGAACATATAGCACATTGCTTTAAGCAAGCACATTCTCATTCATAGTTGCAAGTTACTATGTAGGAGCAAGTTTGTATAGGTATTTCAAAGATGCCCAGAAGTGAGCTAAACTTGGTATGTCTCCAACTCCTAGAAATAACTTCATGCCCCATCTCCCTTACTTCCAGCTAATAAGGATCACATAATTTCTAACAAAGTTTTGACACAGATTCCCAATTCGTGCATTCAGAACATACGACACGTTGCTGTAAGCAAGCACACTCTCATTCAAATTTGCAAGTTACTATGCAGGAACAAGTTTGTATAGGACTTTCAAAGATGCCCAGAACTGAGCTAAACTTGCTATGTCTTCAACTCATAGAAATAACTTCATGCCCCATCTCCCTTACTTCAGGCTAGTAAGGATCACATAATTCCTAACAAAGTTTTGACACAGATTCCCAATTCGGGCATTCAGAACATATAGCACGTTGCTGTAAGCAAGCACATTCTCATTCAAAGTTGCAAGTTACTATGTAGGAACAAGTTTGTATAGGACTTTCAAAGATGCCCAGAACTGAGCAAAACTTGGTATGTCTTAAACTCTTAGAAATAACTTCATACCCCATCTCCCTTACTTCCAGCTAGTAAGGATCACATAATTCCTAACAAAGTTTTGACACATATTCCCAATTCGGGCATTCAGTACTTATAGCACGTTGCTGTAAGCAAGCACATTCTCATTCAAAGTTGCAAGTTACTATGTAGGAACAAGTTTGTATAGGTATTTCAAAGATGCCCAGAACTGAGCTAAACTTGGTATGTGTCCAACTCCTATAAATAACTTCATGCCCCATCTCCCTTACTTCCAGCTAGTAAGGATAACATGATTCCTAACAAAGATTTGACACAGATTCCCAATTCGGGCGTTCAGAACATATGGCACGTTGCTGTAAGCAAGCACATTCTCATTCAAATTGCAAGTTACTATGCAGGAACAAGTTTGTATAGGACTTTCAAAGATGGCCAGAACTGAGCTAAACTTGCTATGTCTTCAACTCCTAGAAACAACTTCATGCCCCATTTCCCTAACTTCCAGCTAGTAAGGATCACATAATTCCTAAGAAGGTTTTGACACAGCTTCCCAATTCGGGCATTGAGAACATTTAGCACGTTGCTTTAAGCAAGCACTTTCTCATTCCAAGTAGCAAGTTACTATGTAGGAACAAGTTTGTATTGGTATTTCAAAGATGTCCAGAACTGAACTAAAGTGGGTATGTGTCCAACTCCTAGAAATAACTTCATGCCCCAACTCCCTTACTTCCAGCTAGTAAGGATCACATAATTCCTAACAAAGTTTTGACACAGATTCCCCATTCGGGCATTCAGAACATATAGCACGTTGCTGTAAGCAAGCACATTCTCATTCGAAGTTTCAAGTTTCTATGTAGGAACAAGTTTGTATATGTAATTCAAAGATGCCCAGAACTGAGCTAAAGTGGGTATGTCTCCAACTCCTAGAAATAACTTCATTCCCCATCTCCCTTACTTCCAGCTAGTAAGGATCACATAATTCATAACAAAGTTTTCACACAGATTCCCAATTCGGGCATTCAGAACATATAGCATGTTGCTTTAAGCAAGCACATTCTCATTCATAGTTGCAAGTTACTATGTAGGAGCAAGTTTGTATAGGTATTTCAAAGATGCCCAGAACTGACCTAACTTGGTATGTCTCCAACTCCTAGAAATAACTTCACGCCCCATCTCCCTTACATCCAGATAGTAAGGATCACAAAATTCCTAACAAAGTTTTGACACAGATTCCCAATTCGGGCATTCAGAACATATAGCACGTTGCTTTAAGCAAGCACTTTCTCATTCCAAGTAGCAAGTTACTATGTAGGAACAAGTTTGTATAGGTATTTCAAAGATGCCCAGAACTGAGCTAAAGTGGGTATGTCTCCTACTCATAGAAATAACTTCATGCCCCAACTCTCTTACTTCCAGCTAGTAAGGATCACATAATTTCTAACAAAGTTTTGACACAGATTCCCCATTCGGGCATTCAGAACACATAGCACATTGCTGTAAGCAAGCACATTCTCATTCAAAGATGCAAGTTACTTTGTAAGAACAAGTTTGTATAGGACTTTCAAAGATCCCCAGAAGTGAGCTAAAGTGGGTATGTCTCCAACTCCTAGATATAACTTCATGCCCCAACTCCCTTAGTTCCAGCTAGTAAGGATCACATAATACCTAACAAAGTTTTGACACAGATTCCCAATTCGGGCATTCAGATCATGTAGCACGTTGCTTTAAGCAAGCACATTCTCATTGAAAGTTGCAAGTTACTATGTAGGAACAAGTTAGTATAGGTATTTCAAAAATGCCCAGAACTGAGCTAAACTTGGTATGTCTCCAACTCCTAGAAATAACTTCATGCCCCATCTCCCTTACTTCCAGCTAGTAAGGATCACATAATTCCTAACAAAGTTTTGACACAGATTCCCAATTCGGGCATTCAGAACATGTAGCACGTTGCTTTAAGCAAGCACATTCTCATTCAAAGATGCAAGTTACTATGTAGGAACAAGTTTGCATAGGTATTTCAAAGATGCGCAGAACTGAGCTAAACTTGGTATGTCTCCAACTCTTAGAAATAACTTGATGCCCCATCTCCCTTACTTCCAGCTAGTAAGGATCACATAATTCCTAACAAAGTTTTGACACAGATTCCCAATTCGGGCATTCAGAACATTTAGCACGTTCCTTTAAGCAAGCACTTTCTCATTCCAAGTAGCAAGTTACTATGTAGAAACAAGTTTGTATAGGTATTTCAAAGATGCCCAGAACTGAGCTAAAGTGGGTATGTCTCCTACTCATAGAAATAACTTCATGCCCCAACTCCCTTACTTCCAGCTAGTAAGGATCACATAATTTCTAACAAAGTTTTGACACAGATTCCCCATTCGGGCATTCAGAACACATAGCACATTGCTGTAAGCAAGCACATTCTCATTCAAAGATGCAAGTTACTTTGTAAGAACAAGTTTGTATAGGACTTTCAAAGATCCCCAGAACTGAGCTAAAGTGGGTATGTCTCCAACTCCTAGATATAACTTCATGCCCCAACTCCCTTAGTTCCAGCTAGTAAGGATCACATAATACCTAACAAAGTTTTGACACAGATTCCCAATTCGGGCATTCAGATCATGTAGCACGTTGCTTTAAGCAAGCACATTCTCATTGAAAGTTGCAAGTTACTATGTAGGAACAAGTTAGTATAGGTATTTCAAAAATGCCCAGAACTGAGCTAAACTTGGTATGTCTCCAACTCCTAGAAATAACTTCATGCCCCATCTCCCTTACTTCCAGCTAGTAAGGATCACATAATTCCTAACAAAGTTTTGACACAGATTCCCAATTCGGGCATTCAGAACATGTAGCACGTTGCTTTAAGCAAGCACATTCTCATTCAAAGATGCAAGTTACTATGTAGGAACAAGTTTGTATAGGTATTTCAAAGATGCCCAGAACTGAGCTAAACTTGGTATGTCTCCAACTCCAAGAAATAACTTCATGCCCCATCTCCCTTACTTCCAGCTAGTAAGGATCACATAATTCCTAACAAAGTTTTGACACAGATTCCCAATTCGGGCATTCAGAACATTTAGCACGTTCCTTTAAGCAAGCACTTTCTCATTCCAAGTAGCATGTTACTATGTAGGAACAAGTTTCTATAGGTATTTCAAAGATGTCCAGAACTGAGCTAAAGTGGGTATGTGTCCAACTCCTAGAAATAACTTCATGCCCCAACTCCCTTACTTCCAGCTAGTAAGGATCACATAATTCCTAACAAAGTTTTGACACAGATTCCCAATTCGAGCATTCAGAACATATAGCACATTGCTTTAAGCAAGCACATTCTCATTCATAGTTGCAAGTTACTATGTAGGAGCAAGTTTGTATAGGTATTTCAAAGATGCCCAGAAGTGAGCTAAACTTGGTATGTCTCCAACTCCTAGAAATAACTTCATGCCCGAACTCCCTTACTTCCAGCTAGTAAGGATCACATAATTTCTAACAAAGTTTTGACACAGATTCCCAATTCGGGCATTCAGAACATACGGCACGTTGCTGTACGCAAGCACACTCTCATTCAAATTTGCAAGTTACTATGCAGGAACAAGTTTGTATAGGACTTTCAAAGATGCCCAGAACTGAGCTAAACTTGCTATGTCTACAACTCATAGAAATAACTTCATGCCCCATCTCCCTTACTTCAGGCTAGTAAGGATCACATAATTCCTAACAAAGTTTTGACACAGATTCCCAATTCGGAAATTCAGAACATATAGCACGTTGCTGTAAGCAAGTACATTCTCATTCAAAGTTGCAAGTTACTATGTAGGAACAAGTTTGTATAGGACTTTCAAAGATGCCCAGAACTGAGCTAAACTTGGTAATGTCTCCAACTCCTAGAAATAACTTCATGACCCATCTCCCTTACTTCCAGCTAATAAGGATCACATAATTCCTAACAAAGATTTGACACAGATTCCCAATTCGGGTATTCAGAACATGTAGCACGTTGCTTTAAGCAAGCACTTTCTCATTCCAAGTAGCAAGTTTCTATGTAGGACCAAGTTTGTATAGGTATCTCAAAGATGCCCAGAACTGAGCTAAACTTGGGATGTGTCCAACTCCTAGAAATAACTTCATGCCGCAACTTCCTTACTTCCATCTAGTAAGGATCTCTTAATTCCTAACAAAGTTTTGACACAGATTCAAAATTCGGGCATTCAGAACATATAGCACGTTGCTGTAAGCAGGCACATTCTCATTCAAAGTTGCAAGTTACTATGTAGGAACAAGTTTGTATAGGACTTTCAAAGATGCCCAGAACTGAGTTATACTTGGTATGTCTCCAACACCTAGTAATAACTTCATGCCCCATCTCCCTTACTTCCAGCTAGTAAGGATCACATAATTCCTAACAAAGTTTTGACACAGATTCCCAATTCGGGCATTCAGAACATATAGCACGTTGCTGTAAGCAAGCACATTCTCATTCAAAGTTGCAAGTTACTATGTAGGAACAATTTGAATAGGTATTTCAAAGATGCCCAGAACTGAGCTAAACTTGGTATGTCTCCAACTCCTAGAAATAACTTCATGCCCCATCTCCCTTACTTCCAGCTAGTAAGGATCACATAATTCCTAACAAAGTTTTGACACAGATTCGCAATTCGGGCATTCAGAACATGTAGCACGTTGCGTTAAGCAAGCACTTTCTCATTCCAAGTAGCAAGTTACTATGTAGGAACAAGTTTCTATAGGTATTTCAAAGATGCCCAGAACTGAGCTAAAGTGGGTATGTCTCCAACTCCTAGAAATAACTTCATGCCTCATCTCCATTACTTCCATCTAGTAAGGATCACATAATTCCTATCAATGTTTTGACTCAGATTCCCAATTCGGGTTTTCAGAACATATAGCACGTTGCTGTAAGCAAGCACTTTCTCATTCCAAGTAGCAAGTTACAATGTAGGAACAAGTTTGTATAGGTATTTCAAAGATGCCAAGAACTGACTTTAAGTGGATATGTCTCCAATTCCTAGAAAAAACTTCATGCCCCATCTCCCTTACTTCCAGCTAGTAAGGATCACATAATTCCTAACAAAGTTTTGACACAGATTCGCAATTCGGGCATTCAGAACATATAGCACGTTGCTGTAAGTAAGCACCTTCTCATTCAAAGTTGCAAGTTACTATGTAGGACCAAGTTTGTATAGGTATTTCAAAGATGCCCAGAACTGAGCTAAACTTGGTATGTCTCCAACTCCTAGAAATAACTTCATGTCACAACTCCCTTACTTCCAGCTAGTAAGGATCACATAATTCCTAACAAAGTTTTGAAACAGATTCCCAATTCGGGCATTCAGAACATATAGCACGTTGCTGTAAGTAAGCACATTCTCATTCAATGTTGCAAGTAACTATGTAGGACCAAGTTTGTTTAGGTATTTCAAAGATGCCCAGAACTGAGCTAAACTTGGTTTGTCTCCAACTCCTAGAAATAACTTCATGTCCCAACTCCCTTACTTCCAGCTAGTAAGGATCACATAATTCCTAACAAAGTTTTGACACATATTCCCAATTCAGGCATTCAGAACATATAGCACATTGCTGTAAGCAAGCACATTCTCATTCCAAGATGCAAGTTACTTTGTAGGAACAATTTGAATAGGTATTTCAAAGATGCCCAGAACTGAGCTAAAGTGGGTATGTCTCCAACTCCTAGAAATAACTTCATGTCCCAACTCCCTTACTTCCAGCTGGTAAGGATCACATAATTCCTAACAAAGTTTTAACACAGATTCCCAATTCTGGCATTCAGAACATATAGCACGTTGCTGTAAGTAAGCACATTCTCACTCAAAGTTGCAAGTTACTATGTAGGACCAAGTTTCTATAGGTATTTCAAAGATGCCCAGAACTGAGCTAAACTTGGTATGTCTCCAACTCCTAGAAATATCTTCATGCCGCAACTCACTTACTTCAAGCTAGTAAGCATCACATAGTTCCTAACAAAGTTTTGACACAGATTCCCAATTCTGGAATTCAGAACATATAGCACGTTGCTGTAAGCAAGCACATTCTCATTCAAAGTTGCAAGTTACTATGTAGGAACAAGTTTGTATAGGTATTTCAATGATGCCCAGAACTGAGCTAAACTTGGTATGTCTCCAACTCCTAGAAATAACTTCATGCCGCAACTCCCTTACTTCCAGCTAGTAAGGATCACATAATTCCTAACAACGTTTTGACACAGTTTCCTAATTCGTGCTTTCAGAACATATAGCACGTTGCTGTAAGCAAGCTCATTCTCATTCAAAGTTGCAAGTTACTATGTAGGAACAAGTTTGTATAGGACTTTAAAAGATGCCCAGAAGTGAGCTAAACTTGGTATGTGTCCAACTCCTAGAAATAACTTCATGCCCCATCTCCCTTGCTTCCAGCTAGTAAGGATCACATAATTCCTAACAAAATTTTGACACAGATTCCCAATTTGGTCATTCAGAACATATAGCACGTTGCTGTAAGCAAGCACATTCCCATTCAATGTTGGAAGTTACTATGTAGGAACAAGTTTGTATAGGTATTTCAAAGATGCCTAGAAGTGAGCTAAAGTGGGTATGTCTCCAACTCCTAGAAATAACTTCATGCCCCATCTCCCTTACTTTCAGTGTTAAGGATCACATACTTCCTAAAAAATTTTTGACACAGATTCCCAATTCGGGCTTTCAGAACATATAGCACGTTGCTGTAAGCAAGCACATTCTCATTCAAAGTTGCCAGTTACTATGTAGTAACAAGTTTATAGGTATTTCAAAGATGCCCAGAACTGAGCTAAAGTGGGTATGTCTCCAACTCCTAGAAATAACTTCATGCCCCATCTCCCTTACTTCCAGCTAGTAAGGATCACATAATTCCTAACAAAGTTTGGCACAGATTCCCAATTCGGGCTTTCAGAACATATAGCACGTTGCTGTAAGCAAGCACGTTCTCATTCAAAGTTGCAAGTTACTATGTAGGAACAAGTTTGTATAGCTATTTCAAAGATGCCCAGAACTGAGCTAAACTTGGTATGTCTCCAAATCCTAGAAATAACTTCATGCCTCATCTCCCTTACTTCCAGCTAGTAAGGATCACATAATTCCTATCAAAGTTTTGACTCAGATTCCCAATTCGGGCTTTCAGAACATATAGCACGTTGCTGTAAGCAAGCACTTTCTCATTCCAAGTAGCAAGTTACAATGTAGGAACAAGTTTGTATAGGTATTTCAAAGACGCCAAGAACTGACTTTAAGTGGATATGTCTCCAATTCCTAGAAAAAACTTCATGCTCCATGTCCCTTACTTCCAGCTAGTAATGATCACATAATTCCTAACAAAGTTTTGACACAGATTCCCAATTCGGGCATTCAGAACATATAGCACGTTGCTGTAAGTAAGCACATTCTCATTCAAAGTTGCAAGTAACTATGTAGGACCAAGTTTGTTTAGGTATTTCAAAGATGCCCAGAACTGAGCTAAACTTGGTTTGTCTCCAACTCCTAGAAATAACTTCATGTCCCAACTCCCTTACTTCCAGCTAGTAAGGATCACATAATTCCTAACAAAGTTTTGACACATATTCCCAATTCGGGCATTCAGAACATATAGCACATTGCTGTAAGCAAGCACATTCTCATTCCAAGATGCAAGTTACTTTGTAGGAACAATTTGAATAGGTATTTCAAAGATGCCCAGAACTGAGCTAAAGTGGGTATGTCTCCAACTCCTAGACATAACATCATGCCCCATCTCACTTACTTCCAACTAGTAAGGATCACATAATTCCGAACAAAGTTTTGACACAGATTCCCAATTCGGGCATTCAGAACATATAGCACGTTGCTGTAAGCAAGAAGTTTCTCAGTCCAAGTAGCAAGTTACTATGTAGGAACAAGTTTGTATACGTATTTCAAAGATGCCCAGAACTGAGCTAAAGTGGGTATGTCTCCAACTCCTAGAAATAACTTCATGCCCCATCTCACTTACTTCCAACTAGTAAGGATCACATAATTCCTAACAAAGTTTTGACACAGATTCCCAATTCGGGCATTCAGAACATATAGCACGTTGCTGTAAGCAAGCACATTCTCATTCAAAGATGCAAGTTACTATGTAGGAACAAGTTTGTATAGGACTTTCAAAGATGCCCAGAACTGAGCTAAACTTGGTATGTCTCCAACTCCTAGAAATAACTTCATGCCCCATCTCCCTTGCTTCCAGCTAGTAAGGATCACATAATTCCTAACAAAGTTTTGACACAGATTCCCAATTCGGGCATTCAGAACATATAGCACGTTGATGTAAGCAAGCACATTCTCATTCAAAGTTGCAAGTTACTATGTAGGAACAAGTTTGTATAGGTATTTCAAAGATGCCCAGAACTGAGCTAAACTTGGTATGTCTCCAACTCCTAGAAATAACTTCATGACCCATCTCCCTTACTTCCAGCTAGTAAGGATCACATAATTCCTAGCAAAGTTTTGACACAGATTCCCAATTCGGGCATTCAGAACATGTAGCACGTTGCTTTAAGCAAGCACTTTCTCATTGCAAGTAGCTAGTTACTATGTAGGAACTAGTTTCTATAGGTATTTCAAAGATGCCCAGAACTGAGCTAATGTGGGTATGTCTCCAACTCCTAGAAATAACTTCACGCCCCATCTCCCTTACTTCCATCTAGTAAGGATCACATAATTCCTAACAAAGTTTTGACTCAGATTCCAAATTCGGGCATTCAGAACATATAGCACGTTCCTTTAAGCAAGTACTTTCTCATTTCAAGTAGCAAGTTACAATGTAGGAACAAGTTTGTATAGGTATTTCAAAGATGCCAAGAACTGAGGTTAAGTGTGTATGTCTCCAATTCCTAGAAAAACTTCATGCCCCATCTCCCTTACTTCCAGCTAGTAAGGATCACATAATTCCTAACAAAGTTTTGACACAGATTCCCAATTCGGGCATTCAGAACATATAGCACGTTGCTGTAAGTAAGCACATTCTCATTCAAAGTTGCAAGTTACTATGTAGGAACAATTTGAATAGGTATTTCAAAGATGCCCAGAACTGAGCTAAATTGGGTATGTCTCCAACTCCTAGAAATAACTTCATGACCCATCTCACTTACTTCGAGCAAGTAAGGATCACATAATTACTAAAAAAGTTTTGACACAGATTCCCAATTCGGGCATTCAGAACATATAGCACGTTGCTTTAAGCAAGAACTTTCTCAGTCCAAGTAGCAAGTTACTATGTAGGAACAAGTTTGTATACGTATTTCAAAGATGCCCAGAACTGAGCTAAAGTGGGTATGTCTCCAACTCCTAGAAATAACTTCATGCCCCATATCCCTTGCTTCCAGCTAGTAAGGATCACATAATTCCTAACAAAGTTTTGACACAGATTACCAATTAGGTCATTCAGAACATATAGCACGTTGCTGTAAGCAAGCACATTCCCATTCAATGTTGGAAGTTACTATGTAGTAACAAGTTTGTATAGGTATTTCAAAGATGCCTAGAACTGAGCTAAAGTGGGTATGTCTCCAACTCCTAGAAATAACTTCATGCCCCATCTCCCTTACTTTCAGTGTTAAGGATCACATACTTCCTAACAAATTTTTGACACAGATTCCCAATTCGGGCTTTCAGAACATATAGCACGTTGCTGTAAGCAAGCACATTCTCATTCAAAGTTGCCAGTTACTATGTAGGAACAAGTTTATAGGTATTTCAAAGATGCCCAGAACTGAGCTAAAGTGGGTATGTCTCCAACTCCTAGAAATAACTTCATGCCCCATCTCCCTTACTTCCAGCTAGTAAGGATCACATAATTCCTAACAAAGTTTTGACACAGATTCCCAATTCGGGCTTTCAGAACATATAGCACGTTGCTGTAAGCAAGCACATTCTCATTCAAAGTTGCAAGTTACTATGTAGGAACAAGTTTGTATAGCTATTTCAAAGATGCCCAGAACTGAGCTAAACTTGGTATGTCTCCAACTCCTAGAAATAACTTCATGCCCCATCTCCCTTACTTCCAGCTAGTAAGGATCACATAATTCCTAACAAAGTTTTGACACAGATTCCCAATTCGGGCATTCAGAACATGTAGCACGTTGCGTTAAGCAAGCACTTTCTCATTCCAAGTAGCAAGTTACTATGTAGGAACAAGTTTCTATAGGTATTTCAAAGATGCCCAGAACTGAGCTAAAGTGGGTATGTCTCCAACTCCTAGAAATAACTTCATGCCTCATCTCCCTTACTTCCATCTAGTAAGGATCACATAATTCCTATCAAAGTTTTGACTCAGATTCCCAATTCGGGTTTTCAGAACATATAGCACGTTGCTGTAAGCAAGCACTTTCTCATTCCAAGTAGCAAGTTACAATGTAGGAACAAGTTTGTATAGGTATTTCAAAGATGCCAAGAACTGACTTTAAGTGGATATGTCTCCAATTCCTAGAAAAAACTTCATGCCCCAGCTCCCTTACTTCCAGCTAGTAAGGATCACATAATTCCTAACAAAGTTTTGACACAGATTCGCAATTCGGGCATTCAGAACATATAGCACGTTGCTGTAAGTAAGCACCTTCTCATTCAAAGTTGCAAGTTACTATGTAGGACCAAGTTTGTATAGGTATTTCAAAGATGCCCAGAACTGAGCTAAACTTGGTATGTCTCCAACTCCTAGAAATAACTTCATGTCACAACTCCCTTACTTCCAGCTAGTAAGGATCACATAATTCCTAACAAAGTTTTGAAACAGATTCCCAATTCGGGCATTCAGAACATATAGCACGTTGCTGTAAGTAAGCACATTCTCATTCAAAGTTGCAAGTAACTATGTAGGACCAAGTTTGTTTAGGTATTTCAAAGATGCCCAGAACTGAGCTAAACTTGGTTTGTCTCCAACTCCTAGAAATAACTTCTTGTCCCAACTCCCTTACTTCCAGCTAGTAAGGATCACATAATTCCTAACAAAGTTTTGACACATATTCCCAATTCAGGGATTCAGAACATATAGCACATTGCTGTAAGCAAGCACATTCTCATTCCAAGATGCAAGTTACTTTGTAGGAACAATTTGAATAGGTATTTCAAAGATGCCCAGAACTGAGCTAAAGTGGGTATGTCTCCAACTCCTAGAAATAACTTCATGCCCCACTCACTTACTTCCAACTAGTAAGGATCACATAATTCCGAACAAAGTTTTGACACAGATTCCCAATTCGGGCATTCAGAACATATAGCACGTTGCTTTAAGCAAGAAGTTTCTCAGTCCAAGTAGCAAGTTACTATGTAGGAACAAGTTTGTATACGTATTTCAAAGATGCCCAGAAATGAGGTAAAGTGGGTATGTCTCCAACTCCTAGAAATAACTTCATGCCCCATCTCACTTACTTCCAGCTAGTAAGGATCACATAATTCCTAACAAAGTTTTGACACAGATTCCCAATTCGGGCATTCAGAACATATAGCACGTTGCTGTAAGCAAGCACATTCCCATTCAATGTTGGAAGTTACTATGTAGGAACAAGTTTGTATAGGTATTTCAAAGATGCCAAGAACTGAGCTAAAGTGGGTATGTCTCCAACTCCTAGAAATAACTTCATGTCCCAACTCCCTTACTTCCAGCTGGTAAGGATCACATAATTCCTAACAAAGTTTTGACACAGATTCCCAATTCGGGCATTCAGAACATATAGCACGTTGCTGTAAGCAAGCACATTCTCATTCAAAGATGCAAGTTACTATGAAGGAACAAGTTTGTATAGGACTTTCAAAGATGCCCAGAACTGAGCTAAACTTGGTATGTCTCCAACTCCTAGAAATAACTTCATGCCCCATCTCCCTTGCTTCCAGCTAGTAAGGATCACATAATTCCTAACAAAGTTTTGACACAGATTCCCAATTCGGGCATTCAGAACATATAGCACGTTGATGTAAGCAAGCACATTCTCATTCAAAGTTGCAATTTACTATGTAGGAACAAGTTTGTATAGGTATTTCAAAGATGCCCAGAACTGAGCTAAACTTGGTATGTCTCCAACTCCTAGAAATAACTTCATGACCCATCTCCCTTACTTCCAGCTAGTAAGGATCACATAATTCCTAGCAAAGTTTTGACACAGATTCCCAATTCGGGCATTCAGAACATGTAGCACGTTGCTTTAAGCAAGCACTTTCTCATTCCAAGTAGCAAGTTACTATGTAGGAACTAGTTTCTATAGGTATTTCAAAGATGCCCAGAACTGAGCTAATGTGGGTATGTCTCCAACTCCTAGAAATAACTTCACGCCCCATCTCCCTTACTTCCATCTAGTAAGGATCACATAATTCCTAACAAAGTTTTGACTCAGATTCCAAATTCGGGTATTCAGAACATATAGCACGTTCCTTTAAGCAAGTACTTTCTCATTTCAAGTAGCAAGTTACAATGTAGGAACAAGTTTGTATAGGTATTTCAAAGATGCCAAGAACTGAGGTTAAGTGTGTATGTCTCCAATTCCTAGAAAAACTTCATGCCCCATCTCCCTTACTTCCAGCTAGTAAGGATCACATAATTCCTAACAAAGTTTTGACACAGATTCCCAATTCGGGCATTCAGAACATATAGCACGTTGCTGTAAGTAAGCACATTCTCATTCAAAGTTGCAAGTTACTATGTAGGAACAATTTGAATAGGTATTTCAAAGATGCCCAGAACTGAGCTAAAGTGGGTATGTCTCCAACTCCTAGAAATAACTTCATGACCCATCTCACTTACTTCCAGCAAGTGAGGATCACATAATTCCTAAAAAAGTTTTGACACAGATTCCCAATTCGGGCATTCAGAACATATAGCACGTTGCTTTAAGCAAGAACTTTCTCAGTCCAAGTAGCAAGTTACTATGTAGGAACAAGTTTGTATACGTATTTCAAAGATGCCCAGAACTGAGCTAAAGTGGGTATGTCTCCAACTCCTAGAAATAACTTCATGCCCCACATCCCTTGCTTCCAGCTAGTAAGGATCACATAATTCCTAACAAAGTTTTGACACAGATTACCAATTAGGTCATTCAGAACATATAGCACGTTGCTGTAAGCAAGCACATTCCCATTCAATGTTGGAAGTTACTATGTAGGAACAAGTTTGTATAGGTATTTCAAAGATGCCTAGAACTGAGCTAAAGTGGGTATGTCTCCAACTCCTAGAAATAACTTCATGCCCCATCTCCCTTACTTTCAGTGTTAAGGATCACATACTTCCTAACAAATTTTTGACACAGATTCCCAATTCGGGCTTTCAGAACATATAGCACGTTGCTGTAAGCAAGCACATTCTCATTCAAAGTTGCCAGTTACTATGTAGGAACAAGTTTATAGGTATTTCAAAGATGCCCAGAACTGAGCTAAAGTGGGTATGTCTCCAACTCCTAGAAATAACTTCATGCCCCATCTCCCTTACTTCCAGCTAGTAAGGATCACATAATTCCTAACAAAGTTTTGACACAGATTCCCAATTCGGGCTTTCAGAACATATAGCACGTTGCTGTAAGCAAGCACGTTCTCATTCAAAGTTGCAAGTTACTATGTAGGAACAAGTTTGTATAGCTATTTCAAAGATGCCCAGAACTGAGCTAAACTTGGTATGTCTCCAACTCCTAGAAATAACTTCATGCCCCATCTCCCTTACTTCCAGCTAGTAAGGATCACATAATTCCTAACAAAGTTTTGACACAGATTCCCAATTCGGGCATTCAGAACATGTAGCACGTTGCGTTAAGCAAGCACTTTCTCATTCCAAGTAGCAAGTTACTATGTAGGAACAAGTTTCTATAGGTATTTCAAAGATGCCCAGAACTGAGCTAAAGTGGGTATGTCTCCAACTCCTAGAAATAACTTCATGCCTCATCTCCCTTACTTCCATCTAGTAAGGATCACATAATTCCTATCAAAGTTTTGACTCAGATTCCCAATTCGGGTTTTCAGAACATATAGCACGTTGCTGTAAGCAAGCACTTTCTCATTCCAAGTAGCAAGTTACAATGTAGGAACAAGTTTGTATAGGTATTTCAAAGATGCCAAGAACTGACTTTAAGTGGATATGTCTCCAATTCCTAGAAAAAACTTCATGCCCCATCTCCCTTACTTCCAGCTAGTAAGGATCACATAATTCCTAACAAAGTTTTGACACAGATTCGCAATTCGGGCATTCAGAACATATAGCACGTTGCTGTAAGTAAGCACCTTCTCATTCAAAGTTGCAAGTTACTATGTAGGACCAAGTTTGTATAGGTATTTCAAAGATGCCCAGAACTGAGCTAAACTTGGTATGTCTCCAACTCCTAGAAATAACTTCATGTCACAACTCCCTTACTTCCAGCTAGTAAGGATCACATAATTCCTAACAAAGTTTTGAAACAGATTCCCAATTCGGGCATTCAGAACATATAGCACGTTGCTGTAAGTAAGCACATTCTCATTCAAAGTTGCAAGTAACTATGTAGGACCAAGTTTGTTTAGGTATTTCAAAGATGCCCAGAACTGAGCTAAACTTGGTTTGTCTCCAACTCCTAGAAATAACTTCATGTCCCAACTCCCTTACTTCCAGCTAGTAAGGATCACATAATTCCTAACAAAGTTTTGACACATATTCCCAATTCAGGCATTCAGAACATATAGCACATTGCTGTAAGCAAGCACATTCTCATTCCAAGATGCAAGTTACTTTGTAGGAACAATTTGAATAGGTATTTCAAAGATGCCCAGAACTGAGCTAAAGTGGGTATGTCTCCAACTCCTAGTAATAACTTCATGTCCCAACTCCCTTACTTCCAGCTGGTAAGGATCACATAATTCCTAACAAAGTTTTGACACAGATTCCCAATTCGGGCATTCAGAACATATAGCACGTTGCTGTAAGCAAGCACATTCTCATTCAAAGATGCAAGTTACTATGTAGGAACAAGTTTGTATAGGACTTTCAAAGATGCCCAGAACTGAGCTAAACTTGGTATGTCTCCAACTCCTAGAAATAACTTCATGACCCATCTCCCTTACTTCCAGGTAGTAAGGATCACATAATTCCTAGCAAAGTTTTGACACAGATTCCCAATTCAGGCATTCAGAACATGTAGCACGTTGCTTTAAGCAAGCACTTTCTCATTCCAAGTAGCAAGTTACTATGTAGGAACAATTTGAATAGGTATTTCAAAGATGCCCAGAACTGAGCTAAAGTGGGTATGTCTCCAACTCCTAGAAATAACTTCATGACCCATCTCACTTACTTCCAGCAAGTGAGGATCACATAATTCCTAAAAAAGTTTTGACACAGATTCCCAATTCGGGCATTCAGAACATATAGCACGTTGCTTTAAGCAAGAACTTTCTCAGTCCAAGTAGCAAGTTACTATGTAGGAACAAGTTTGTATACGTATTTCAAAGATGCCCAGAACTGAGCTAAAGTGGGTATGTCTCCAACTCCTAGAAATAACTTCATGCCCCATATCCCTTGCTTCCAGCTAGTAAGGATCACATAATTCCTAACAAAGTTTTGACACAGATTACCAATTAGGTCATTCAGAACATATAGCACGTTGCTGTAAGCAAGCACATTCCCATTCAATGTTGGAAGTTACTATGTAGGAACAAGTTTGTATAGGTATTTCAAAGATGCCTAGAACTGAGCTAAAGTGGGTATGTCTCCAACTCCTAGAAATAACTTCATGCCCCATCTCCCTTACTTTCAGTGTTAAGGATCACATACTTCCTAACAAATTTTTGACACAGATTCCCAATTCGGGCTTTCAGAACATATAGCACGTTGCTGTAAGCAAGCACATTCTCATTCAAAGTTGCCAGTTACTATGTAGGAACAAGTTTATAGGTATTTCAAAGATGCCCAGAACTGAGCTAAAGTGGGTATGTCTCCAACTCCTAGAAATAACTTCATGCCCCATCTCCCTTACTTCCAGCTAGTAAGGATCACATAATTCCTAACAAAGTTTTGACACAGATTCCCAATTCGGGCTTTCAGAACATATAGCACGTTGCTGTAAGCAAGCACGTTCTCATTCAAAGTTGCAAGTTACTATGTAGGAACAAGTTTGTATAGGTATTTCAAAGATGCCCAGAACTGAGCTAAACTTGGTATGTCTCCAACTCCTAGAAATAACTTCATGCCCCATCTCCCTTACTTCCAGCTAGTAAGGATCACATAATTCCTAACAAAGTTTTGACACAGATTCCCAATTCGGGCATTCAGAACATGTAGCACGTTGCGTTAAGCAAGCACTTTCTCATTCCAAGTAGCAAGTTACTATGTAGGAACAAGTTTCTATAGGTATTTCAAAGATGCCCAGAACTGAGCTAAAGTGGGTATGTCTCCAACTCCTAGAAATAACTTCATGCCTCATCTCCCTTACTTCCATCTAGTAAGGATCACATAATTCCTATCAAAGTTTTGACTCAGATTCCCAATTCGGGTTTTCAGAACATATAGCACGTTGCTGTAAGCAAGCACTTTCTCATTCCAAGTAGCAAGTTACAATGTAGGAACAAGTTTGTATAGGTATTTCAAAGATGCCAAGAACTGACTTTAAGTGGATATGTCTCCAATTCCTAGAAAAAACTTCATGCCCCATCTCCCTTACTTCCAGCTAGTAAGGATCACATAATTCCTAACAAAGTTTTGACACAGATTCGCAATTCGGGCATTCAGAACATATAGCACGTTGCTGTAAGTAAGCACCTTCTCATTCAAAGTTGCAAGTTACTATGTAGGACCAAGTTTGTATAGGTATTTCAAAGATGCCCAGAACTGAGCTAAACTTGGTATGTCTCCAACTCCTAGAAATAACTTCATGTCACAACTCCCTTACTTCCAGCTAGTAAGGATCACATAATTCCTAACAAAGTTTTGAAACAGATTCCCAATTCGGGCATTCAGAACATATAGCACGTTGCTGTAAGTAAGCACATTCTCATTCAAAGTTGCAAGTAACTATGTAGGACCAAGTTTGTTTAGGTATTTCAAAGATGCCCAGAACTGAGCTAAACTTGGTTTGTCTCCAACTCCTAGAAATAACTTCATGTCCCAACTCCCTTACTTCCAGCTAGTAAGGATCACATAATTCCTAACAAAGTTTTGACACATATTCCCAATTCAGGCATTCAGAACATATAGCACATTGCTGTAAGCAAGCACATTCTCATTCCAAGATGCAAGTTACTTTGTAGGAACAATTTGAATAGGTATTTCAAAGATGCCCAGAACTGAGCTAAAGTGGGTATGTCTCCAACTCCTAGAAATAACTTCATGCCCCATCTCACTTACTTCCAACTAGTAAGGATCACATAATTCCGAACAAAGTTTTGACACAGATTCCCAATTTGGGCATTCAGAACATATAGCACGTTGCTTTAAGCAAGAAGTTTCTCAGTCCAAGTAGCAAGTTACTATGTAGGAACAAGTTTGTATACGTATTTCAAAGATGCCCAGAACTGAGGTAAAGAGGGTATGTCTCCAACTCCTAGAAATAACTTCATGCCCCATCTCACTTACTTCCAGCTAGTAAGGATCACATAATTCCTAACAAAGTTTTGACAGAGATTCCCAATTCGGGCATTCAGAACATATAGCACGTTGCTGTAAGCAAGCACATTCTCATTTAAAGTTGCAAGTTACTATGTAGGAACAAGTTTGTATAGGTATTTCAAAGATGCCAAGAACTGAGCTAAAGTGGGTATGTCTCCAACTCCTAGAAATAACTTCATGTCCCAACTCCCTTACTTCCAGCTGGTAAGGATCACATAATTCCTAACAAAGTTTTGACACAGATTCCCAATTCGGGCATTCAGAACATATAGCACGTTGCTGTAAGCAAGCACATTCTCATTCAAAGATGCAAGTTACTATGTAGGAACAAGTTTGTATAGGACTTTCAAAGATGCCCAGAACTGAGCTAAACTTGGTATGTCTCCAACTCCTAGAAATAACTTCATGACCCATCTCCCTTACTTCCAGCTAGTAAGGATCACATAATTCCTAGCAAAGTTTTGACACAGATTCCCAATTCGGGCATTCAGAACATGTAACACGTTGCTTTAAGCAAGCACTTTCTCATTCCAAGTAGCAAGTTACTATGTAGGAACTAGTTTCTATAGGTATTTCAAAGATGCCCAGAACTGAGCTAATGTGGGTATGTCTCCAAATCCTAGAAATAACTTCACGCCCCATCTCCCTTACTTCCATCTAGTAAGGATCACATAATTCCTAACAATGTTTTGACTCAGATTCCAAATTCGGGCATTCAGAACATATAGCACGTTCCTTTAAGCAAGTACTTTCTCATTTCAAGTAGCAAGTTACAATGTAGGAACAAGTTTGTATAGGTATTTCAAAGATGCCAAGAACTGAGGTTAAGTGTGTATGTCTCCAATTCCTAGAAAAACTTCATGCCCCATCTCCCTTACTTCCAGCTAGTAAGGATCACATAATTCCTAACAAAGTTTTGACACAGATTCCGAATTCGGGCATTCAGAACATATAGCACGTTGCTGTAAGTAAGCACATTCTCATTCAAAGTTGCAAGTTACTATGTAGGAACAATTTGAATAGGTATTTCAAAGATGCCCAGAACTGAGCTAAAGTGCGTATGTCTCCAACTCCTAGAAATAACTTCATGACCCATCTCACTTACTTCCAGCAAGTAAGGATCACATAATTCCTAAAAAAGTTTTGACACAGATTCCCAATTCGGGCATTCAGAACATATAGCACGTTGCTTTAAGCAAGAACTTTCTCAGTCCAAGTAGCAAGTTACTATGTAGGAACAAGTTTGTATACGTATTTCAAAGATGCCCAGAACTGAGCTAAATTGGGTATGTCTCCAACTCCTAGAAATAACTTCAAGCCCCATCTCCCTTGCTTCCAGCTAGTAAGGATCACATAATTCCTAACAAAGTTTTGACACAGATTCCCAATTAGGTTATTCAGAACATATAGCACGTTGCTGTAAGCAAGCACATTCCCATTCAATGTTGGAAGTGACTATGTAGGAACAAGTTTGTATAGGTATTTCAAAGATGCCTAGAACTGAGCTAAAGTGGGTATGTCTCCAACTCCTAGAAATAACTTCAGGCCCCATCTCCCTTACTTTCAGTGTTAAGGATCACATACTTCCTAACAAATTTTTGACACAGATTCCCAATTCGGGCTTTCAGAACATATAGCACGTTGCTGTAAGCAAGCACATTCTCATTCAAAGTTGCCAGTTACTATGTAGGAACAAGTTTATAGGTATTTCAAAGATGCCCAGAACTGAGCTAAAGTGGGTATGTCTCCAACTCCTAGAAATAACTTCATGCCCCATCTCCCTTACTTCCAGCTAGTAAGGATCACATAATTCCTAACAAAGTTTTGACACAGATTCCCAATTCGGGCTTTCAGAACATATAGCACGTTGCTGTAAGCAAGCACGTTCTCATTCAAAGTTGCAAGTTACTATGTAGGAACAAGTTTGTATAGCTATTTCAAAGATGCCCAGAACTGAGCTAAACTTGGTATGTCTCCAACTCCTAGAAATAACTTCATGCCCCATCTCACTTACTTCCAGCTAGTAAGGATCACATAATTCCTAACAAAGTTTTGACACAGATTCCCAATTCGGGCATTCAGAACATGTAGCACGTTGCTGTAAGTAAGCACATTCTCATTCAAAGTTGCAAGTAACTATGTAGGACCAAGTTTGTTTAGGTATTTCAAAGATGCCCAGAACTGAGCTAAACTTGGTTTGTCTCCAACTCCTAGAAATAACTTCATGTCCCAACTCCCTTACTTCCAGCTAGTAAGGATCACATAATTCCTAACAAAATTTTGACACATATTCCCAATTCGGGCATTCAGAACATATAGCACATTGCTGTAAGCAAGCACATTCTCATTCCAAGATGCAAGTTACTTTGTAGGAACAATTTGAATAGGTATTTCAAAGATGCCCAGAACTGAGCTAAAGTGGGTATGTCTCCAACTCCTAGAAATAACTTCATGCCCCATCTCACTTACTTCCAACTAGTAAGGATCACATAATTCCGAACAAAGTTTTGACACAGATTCCCAATTCGGGCATTCAGAACATATAGCACGTTGCTTTAAGCAAGAAGTTTCTCAGTCCAAGTAGCAAGTTACTATGTAGGAACAAGTTTGTATACGTATTTCAAAGATGCCCAGAACTGAGGTAAAGTGGGTATGTCTCCAACTCCTAGAAATAACTTCATGCCCCATCTCACTTACTTTCAGCTAGTAAGGATCACATAATTCCTAACAAAGTTTTGACACAGATTCCCAATTCTGGCATTCAGAACATATAGCACGTTGCTGTAAGCAAGCACATTCTCATTTAAAGTTGCAAGTTACTATGTAGGAACAAGTTTGTAAAGGTAATTCAAAGATGCCAAGAACTGAGCTAAAGTGGGTATGTCTCCAACTCCTAGAAATAACTTCATGTCCCAACTCCCTTACTTCCAGCTAGTAAGGATCACATAATTCCTAACAAAGTTTTGACACAGATTCCCAATTCGGGCATTCAGAACATATAGCACGTTGCTGTAAGCAAGCACATTCTCATTCAAAGATGCAAGTTACTATGTAGGAACAAGTTTGTATAGGACTTTCAAAGATGCCCAGAACTGAGCTAAACTTGGTATGTCTCCAACTCCTAGAAATAACTTCATGCCCCATCTCCCTTGCTTCCAGCTAGTAAGGATCACATAATTCCTAACAAAGTTTTGACACAGATTCCCAATTCGGGCATTCAGAACATATAGCATGTTGATGTAAGCAAGCACATTCTCATTCAAAGTTGCAAGTTACTATGTAGGAACACGTTTGTATAGGTATTTCAAAGATGCCCAGAACTGAGCTAAACTTGGTATGTCTCCAACTCCTAGAAATAACTTCATGCCCGATCGCCCTTACTTCCAGCTAGTAAGGATCACATAATTCCTAGCAAAGTTTTGACACAGATTCCCAATTCGGGCATTCAGAACATGTAGCACGTTGCTTTAAGCAAGCACTTTCTCATTCCAAGTAGCAAGTTACTATGTAGGAACTAGTTTCTATAGGTATTTCAAAGATGCCCAGAACTGAGCTAATGTGGGTATGTCTCCAACTCCTAGAAATAACTTCACGCCCCATCTCCCTTACTTCCATCTAGTAAGGATCACATAATTCCTAACAAAGTTTTGACTCAGATTCCAAATTCGGGCATTCAGAACATATAGCACGTTCCTTTAAGCAAGTACTTTCTCATTTCAAGTAGCAAGTTACAATGTAGGAACAAGTTTGTATAGGTATTTCAAAGATGCCAAGAACTGAGGTTAAGTGTGTATGTCTCCAATTCCTAGAAAAACTTCATGCCCCATCTCCCTTACTTCCAGCTAGTAAGGATCACATAATTCCTAACAAAGTTTTGACACAGATTCCCAATTCGGGCATTCAGAACATATAGCACGTTGATGTAAGCAAGCACTTTCTCATTCCAAGTAGCAAGTTACTATGTAGGAACAAGTTTGTATACGTATTTCAAAGATGCCCAGAACTGAGCTAAACTTGGTATGTCTCCAACTCCTAGAAATAACTTCATGCCCCATCTCAGTTACTTTCAGCTAGTAAGGATCACATAATTCCTAACAAAGTTTTGACACAGATTCCCAATTCGGGCATTCAGAACATATAGCACGTTGCTGTAAGCAAGCACATTCTCATTCAAAGTTGCAAGTTACTATGTAGGAACAAGTTTGTATAGGTATTTCAAAGATGCCAAGAACTGAGCTAAAGTGGGTATGTCTCCAACTCCTAGATATAACTTCATGTCCCAACTCCCTTACTTCCAGCTAGTAAGGATCACATAATTCCTAACAAAGTTTTGACACAGATTCCCAATTCGGGCATTCAGAACATATAGCACGTTGCTGTAAGCAAGCACATTCTCATTCAAAGATGCAAGTTACTATGTAGGAACAAGTTTGTATAGGACTTTCAAAGATGCCCAGAACTGAGCTAAACTTGGTATGTCTCCAACTCCTAGAATTAACTTCATGCCCCATCTCCCTTGCTTCCAGCTAGTAAGGATCACATAATTCCTAACAAAGTTTTGACACAGATTCCCAATTCGGGCATTCAGAACATATAGCACGTTGATGTAAGCAAGCACATTCTCATTCAAAGATGCAAGTTACTATGTAGGAACAAGTTTGTATAGGTATTTCAAAGATGCCCAGAACTGAGCTAAACGTTGTATGTCTCAAACTTCTAGAAATAACTTCATGTCCCAACTCCCTTACTTCCAACTAGTAAGGATCACATAATTCCTAACAAAGCTTTGACACAGATTCCCAATTCGGTCATTCAGAACATTTAGCACGTTGCTGTAAGCAAGCACATTCTCATTCAAAGATGCAAGTTACTATGTAGGAACAAGTTTGTATAGGTATTTCAAAGATGCCCAGAACTGAGCTAAAGTGGGTATGTCTCCAACTCCTAGAAATAACTTCATGCCCCATCTCCCTTACTTCCAGCTAGTAAGGATCACATAATTCCTAACAAAGTTTTGACACAGATTCCAAATTCGGGCTTTCAGAACATATAGCACGTTGCTGTAAGCAAGCACATTCTCATTCAAAGTTGCAAGTTACTATGTAGGAACAAGTTTGTATAGGTATTTCAAAGATGCCCAGAACTGAGCTAAACTTGGTATGTCTCCAACTCCTAGAAATAACTTCATGCCCCATCTCCCTTACTTCCAGCTAGTAAGGATCACATAATTCCTAGCAAAGTTTTGACACAGATTCCCAATTCGGGTGTTCAGAACATGTAGCACGTTGCTTTAAGCAAGCACTTTCTCATTCCAAGTAGCAAGTTACTATGTAGGAACTAGTTTCTATAGGTATTTCAAAGATGCCCAGAGCTGAGCTAAAGTGGGTATGTCTCCAACTCCTAGAAATAACTTCACGCCCCATCTCCCTTACTTCCATCTAGTAAGGATCACATAATTCCTAACAAAGTTTTGACTCAGATTCCAAATTCGGGTATTCAGAACATATAGCACGTTCCTTTAAGCAAGTACTTTCTCATTTCAAGTAGCAAGTTACAATGTAGGAACAAGTTTGTATAGGTATTTCAAAGATGCCAAGAACTGAGGTTAAGTGTGTATGTCTCCAATTCCTAGAAAAACTTCATGCCCCATCTCCCTTACTTCCAGCTAGTAAGGATCACATAATTCCTAACAAAGTTTTGACACAGATTCCCAATTCGGGCATTCAGAACATATAGCACGTTGCTGTAAGTAAGCACATTCTCATTCAAAGTTGCAAGTTACTATGTAGGAACAATTTGAATAGGTATTTCAAAGATGCCCAGAACTGAGCTAAAGTGGGTATGTCTCCAACTCCTAGAAATAACTTCATGACCCATCTCACTTACTTCCAGCAAGTGAGGATCACATAATTCCTAAAAAAGTTTTGACACAGATTCCCAATTCGGGCATTCAGAACATATAACACGTTGCTTTAAGCAAGAACTTTCTCAGTCCAAGTAGCAAGTTACTATGTAGGAACAAGTTTGTATACGTATTTCAAAGATGCCCAGAACTGAGCTAAAGTGGGTATGTCTCCAACTCCTAGAAATAACTTCATGCCCCATATCCCTTGCTTCCAGCTAGTAAGGATCACATAATTCCTAACAAAGTTTTGACACAGATTACCAATTAGGTCATTCAGAACATATAGCACGTTGCTGTAAGCAAGCACATTCCCATTCAATGTTGGAAGTTACTATGTAGGAACAAGTTTGTATAGGTATTTCAAAGATGCCTAGAACTGAGCTAAAGTGGGTATGTCTCCAACTCCTAGAAATAACTTCATGCCCCATCTCCCTTACTTTCAGTGTTAAGGATCACATACTTCCTAACAAATTTTTGACACAGATTCCCAATTCGGGCTTTCAGAACATATAGCACGTTGCTGTAAGCAAGCACATTCTCATTCAAAGTTGCCAGTTACTATGTAGGAACAAGTTTATAGGTATTTCAAAGATGCCCAGAACTGAGCTAAAGTGGGTATGTCTCCAACTCCTAGAAATAACTTCATGCCCCATCTCCCTTACTTCCAGCTAGTAAGGATCACATAATTCCTAACAAAGTTTTGACACAGATTCCCAATTCGGGCTTTCAGAACATATAGCACGTTGCTGTAAGCAAGCACGTTCTCATTCAAAGTTGCAAGTTACTATGTAGGAACAAGTTTGTATAGCTATTTCAAAGATGCCCAGAACTGAGCTAAACTTGGTATGTCTCCAACTCCTAGAAATAACTTCATGCCCCATCTCCCTTACTTCCAGCTAGTAAGGATCACATAATTCCTAGCAAAGTTTTGACACAGATTCCCAATTCGGGCATTCAGAACATGTAGCACGTTGCTTTAAGCAAGCACTTTCTCATTCCAAGTAGCAAGTTACTATGTAGGAACTAGTTTCTATAGGTATTTCAAAGATGCCCAGAACTGAGCTAATGTGGGTATGTCTCCAACTCCTAGAAATAACTTCATGACCCATCTCACTTACTTCCAGCAAGTAAGGATCACATAATTCCTAAAAAAGTTTTGACACATATTCCCAATTCGGGCATTCAGAACATATAGCACGTTGCTTTAAGCAAGATCTTTCTCAGTCCAAGTAGCAAGTTACTATGTAGGAACAAGTTTGTATACGTATTTCAAAGATGCCCAGAACTGAGCTAAAGTGGGTATGTCTCCAACTCCTAGAAATAACTTCATGCCCCATCTCACTTACTTCCAGCTAGTAAGGATCACATAATTCCTAACAAATTTTGACACAGATTCCCAATTCGGCCATTCAGAACATATAGCACGTTGCTGTAAGCAAGCACATTCTCATTCAAAGTTGCAAGTTACTATGTAGGAACAAGTTTGTATAGGTATTTCAAAGATGCCAAGAACTTAGCTAAAGTGTGTATGTCTCCAACTCCTAGAAATAACTTCATGTCCCAACTCCCTTACTTCCAACTAGTAAGGATCACATAATTCCTAACAAAGCTTTGACACAGATTCCCAATTCGGTCATTCAGAACATTTAGCACGTTGCTGTAAGCAAGCACATTCTCATTCAAAGATGCAAGTAACTATGTAGGAACAAGTTTGTATAGGTATTTCAAAGATGCCCAGAACTGAGCTAAAGTGGGTATGTCTCCAACTCCTAGAAATAACTTCATGCCCCATCTCCCTTACTTCCAGCTAGTAAGGATCACATAATTCCTAACAAAGTTTTGACACAGATTCCAAATTCGGGCTTTCAGAACATATAGCACGTTGCTGTAAGCAAGCACATTCTCATTCAAAGTTGCAAGTTACTATGTAGGAACAAGTTTGTATAGGTATTTCAAAGATGCCCAGAACTGAGCTAAACTTGGTATGTCTCCAACTCCTAGAAATAACTTCATGCCCCATCTCCCTTACTTCCAGCTAGTAAGGATCACATAATTCCTAGCAAAGTTTTGACACAGATTCCCAATTCGGGTGTTCAGAACATGTAGCACGTTGCTTTAAGCAAGCACTTTCTCATTCCAAGTAGCAAGTTACTATGTAGGAACTAGTTTCTATAGGTATTTCAAAGATGCCCAGAGCTGAGCTAAAGTGGGTATGTCTCCAACTCCTAGAAATAACTTCACGCCCCATCTCCCTTACTTCCATCTAGTAAGGATCACATAATTCCTAACAAAGTTTTGACTCAGATTCCAAATTCGGGTATTCAGAACATATAGCACGTTCCTTTAAGCAAGTACTTTCTCATTTCAAGTAGCAAGTTACAATGTAGGAACAAGTTTGTATAGATATTTCAAAGATGCCAAGAACTGAGGTTAAGTGTGTATGTCTCCAATTCCTAGAAAAACTTCATGCCCCATCTCCCTTACTTCCAGCTAGTAAGGATCACATAATTCCTAACAAAGTTTTGACACAGATTCCCAATTCGGGCATTCAGAACATATAGCACGTTGCTGTAAGTAAGCACATTCTCATTCAAAGTTGCAAGTTACTATGTAGGAACAATTTGAATAGGTATTTCAAAGATGCCCAGAACTGAGCTAAAGTGGGTATGTCTCCAACTCCTAGAAATAACTTCATGACCCATCTCACTTACTTCCAGCAAGTGAGGATCACATAATTCCTAAAAAAGTTTTGACACAGATTCCCAATTCGGGCATTCAGAACATATAGCACGTTGCTTTAAGCAAGAACTTTCTCAGTCCAAGTAGCAAGTTACTATGTAGGAACAAGTTTGTATACGTATTTCAAAGATGCCCAGAACTGAGCTAAAGTGGGTATGTCTCCAACTCCTAGAAATAACTTCATGCCCCATATCCCTTGCTTCCAGCTAGTAAGGATCACATAATTCCTAACAAAGTTTTGACACAGATTACCAATTAGGTCATTCAGAACATATAGCACGTTGCTGTAAGCAAGCACATTCCCATTCAATGTTGGAAGTTACTATGTAGGAACAAGTTTGTATAGGTATTTCAAAGATGCCTAGAACTGAGCTAAAGTGGGTATGTCTCCAACTCCTAGAAATAACTTCATGCCCCATCTCCCTTACTTTCAGTGTTAAGGATCACATACTTCCTAACAAATTTTTGACACAGATTCCCAATTCGGGCTTTCAGAACATATAGCACGTTGCTGTAAGCAAGCACATTCTCATTCAAAGTTGCCAGTTACTATGTAGGAACAAGTTTATAGGTATTTCAAAGATGCCCAGAACTGAGCTAAAGTGGGTATGTCTCCAACTCCTAGAAATAACTTCATGCCCCATCTCCCTTACTTCCAGCTAGTAAGGATCACATAATTCCTAACAAAGTTTTGACACAGATTCCCAATTCGGGCTTTCAGAACATATAGCACGTTGCTGTAAGCAAGCACGTTCTCATTCAAAGTTGCAAGTTACTATGTAGGAACAAGTTTGTATAGCTATTTCAAAGATGCCCAGAACTGAGCTAAACTTGGTATGTCTCCAACTCCTAGAAATAACTTCATGCCCCATCTCCCTTACTTCCAGCTAGTAAGGATCACATAATTCCTAACAAAGTTTTGACACAGATTCCCAATTCGGGCATTCAGAACATGTAGCACGTTGCGTTAAGCAAGCACTTTCTCATTCCAAGTAGCAAGTTACTATGTAGGAACAAGTTTCTATAGGTATTTCAAAGATGCCCAGAACTGAGCTAAAGTGGGTATGTCTCCAACTCCTAGAAATAACTTCATGCCTCATCTCCCTTACTTCCATCTAGTAAGGATCACATAATTCCTATCAAAGTTTTGACTCAGATTCCCAATTCGGGTTTTCAGAACATATAGCACGTTGCTGTAAGCAAGCACTTTCTCATTCCAAGTAGCAAGTTACAATGTAGGAACAAGTTTGTATAGGTATTTCAAAGATGCCAAGAACTGACTTTAAGTGGATATTTCTCCAATTCCTAGAAAAAACTTCATGCCCCATCTCCCTTACTTCCAGCTAGTAAGGATCACATAATTCCTAACAAAGTTTTGACACAGATTCGCAATTCGGGCATTCAGAACATATAGCACGTTGCTGTAAGTAAGCACCTTCTCATTCAAAGTTGCAAGTTACTATGTAGGACCAAGTTTGTATAGGTATTTCAAAGATGCCCAGAACTGAGCTAAACTTGGTATGTCTCCAACTCCTAGAAATAACTTCATGTCACAACTCCCTTACTTCCAGCTAGTAAGGATCACATAATTCCTAACAAAGTTTTGAAACAGATTCCCAATTC
Source organism: Diceros bicornis minor (assembly GCF_020826845.1). NCBI lineage: Eukaryota > Metazoa > Chordata > Mammalia > Perissodactyla > Rhinocerotidae > Diceros > Diceros bicornis. The sequence goes on from NW_026690876.1 coordinate 3,063,778, forward strand.
GGGCATTCAGAACATATAGCACGTTGCTGTAAGTAAGCACATTCTCATTCAAAGTTGCAAGTAACTATGTAGGACCAAGTTTGTTTAGGTATTTCAAAGATGCCCAGAACTGAGCTAAACTTGGTTTGTCTCCAACTCCTAGAAATAACTTCATGTCCCAACTCCCTTACTTCCAGCTAGTAAGGATCACATAATTCCTAACAAAGTTTTGACACATATTCCCAATTCAGGCATTCAGAACATATAGCACATTGCTGTAAGCAAGCACATTCTCATTCCAAGATGCAAGTTACTTTGTAGGAACAATTTGAATAGGTATTTCAAAGATGCCCAGAACTGAGCTAAAGTGGGTATGTCTCCAACTCCTAGAAATAACTTCATGCCCCATCTCACTTACTTCCAACTAGTAAGGATCACATAATTCCGAACAAAGTTTTGACACAGATTCCCAATTTGGGCATTCAGAACATATAGCACGTTGCTTTAAGCAAGAAGTTTCTCAGTCCAAGTAGCAAGTTACTATGTAGGAACAAGTTTGTATACGTATTTCAAAGATGCCCAGAACTGAGGTAAAGAGGGTATGTCTCCAACTCCTAGAAATAACTTCATGCCCCATCTCACTTACTTCCAGCTAGTAAGGATCACATAATTCCTAACAAAGTTTTGACACAGATTCCCAATTCGGGCATTCAGAACATATAGCACGTTGCTGTAAGCAAGCACATTCTCATTTAAAGTTGCAAGTTACTATGTAGGAACAAGTTTGTATAGGACTTTCAAAGATGCCCAGAACTGAGCTAAACTTGGTATGTCTCCAACTCCTAGAAATAACTTCATGACCCATCTCCCTTACTTCCAGCTAGTAAGGATCACATAATTCCTAGCAAAGTTTTGACACAGATTCCCAATTCGGGCATTCAGAACATGTAGCACGTTGCTTTAAGCAAGCACTTTCTCATTCCAAGTAGCAAGTTACTATGTAGGAACTAGTTTCTATAGGTATTTCAAAGATGCCCAGAACTGAGCTAATGTGGGTATGTCTCCAAATCCTAGAAATAACTTCACGCCCCATCTCCCTTACTTCCATCTAGTAAGGATCACATAATTCCTAACAAAGTTTTGACTCAGATTCCAAATTCGGGCATTCAGAACATATAGCACGTTCCTTTAAGCAAGTACTTTCTCATTTCAAGTAGCAAGTTACAATGTAGGAACAAGTTTGTATAGGTATTTCAAAGATGCCAAGAACTGAGGTTAAGTGTGTATGGCTCCAATTCCTAGAAAAACTTCATGCCCCATCTCCCTTACTTCCAGCTAGTAAGGATCACATAATTCCTAACAAAGTTTTGACACAGATTCCCAATTCGGGCATTCAGAACATATAGCACGTTGCTGTAAGTAAGCACATTCTCATTCAAAGTTGCAAGTTACTATGTAGGAACAATTTGAATAGGTATTTCAAAGATGCCCAGAACTGAGCTAAAGTGCGTATGTCTCCAACTCCTAGAAATAACTTCATGACCCATCTCACTTACTTCCAGCAAGTAAGGATCACATAATTCCTAAAAAAGTTTTGACACAGATTCCCAATTCGGGCATTCAGAACATATAGCACGTTGCTTTAAGCAAGAACTTTCTCAGTCCAAGTAGCAAGTTACTATGTAGGAACAAGTTTGTATACGTATTTCAAAGATGCCCAGAACTGAGCTAAATTGGGTATGTCTCCAACTCCTAGAAATAACTTCATGCCCCATCTCCCTTGCTTCCAGCTAGTAAGGATCACATAATTCCTAACAAAGTTTTGACACAGATTCCCAATTAGGTTATTCAGAACATATAGCACGTTGCTGTAAGCAAGCACATTCCCATTCAATGTTGGAAGTGACTATGTAGGAACAAGTTTGTATAGGTATTTCAAAGATGCCTAGAACTGAGCTAAAGTGGGTATGTCTCCAACTCCTAGAAATAACTTCATGCCCCATCTCCCTTACTTTCAGTGTTAAGGATCACATACTTCCTAACAAATTTTTGACACAGATTCCCAATTCGGGCTTTCAGAACATATAGCACGTTGCTGTAAGCAAGCACATTCTCATTCAAAGTTGCCAGTTACTATGTAGGAACAAGTTTATAGGTATTTCAAAGATGCCCAGAACTGAGCTAAAGTGGGTATGTCTCCAACTCCTAGAAATAACTTCATGCCCCATCTCCCTTACTTCCAGCTAGTAAGGATCACATAATTCCTAACAAAGTTTTGACACAGATTCCCAATTCGGGCTTTCAGAACATATAGCACGTTGCTGTAAGCAAGCACGTTCTCATTCAAAGTTGCAAGTTACTATGTAGGAACAAGTTTGTATAGCTATTTCAAAGATGCCCAGAACTGATCTAAACTTGGTATGTCTCCAACTCCTAGAAATAACTTCATGCCCCATCTCACTTACTTCCAGCTAGTAAGGATCACATAATTCCTAACAAAGTTTTGACACAGATTCCCAATTCGGGCATTCAGAACATGTAGCACGTTGCTGTAAGTAAGCACATTCTCATTCAAAGTTGCAAGTAACTATGTAGGACCAAGTTTGTTTAGGTATTTCAAAGATGCCCAGAACTGAGCTAAACTTGGTTTGTCTCCAACTCCTAGAAATAACTTCATGTCCCAACTCCCTTACTTCCAGCTAGTAAGGATCACATAATTCCTAACAAAATTTTGACACATATTCCCAATTCGGGCATTCAGAACATATAGCACATTGCTGTAAGCAAGCACATTATCATTCCAAGATGCAAGTTACTTTGTAGGAACAATTTGAATAGGTATTTCAAAGATGCCCAGAACTGAGCTAAAGTGGGTATGTCTCCAACTCCTAGAAATAACTTCATGCCCCATCTCACTTACTTCCAACTAGTAAGGATCACATAATTCCGAACAAAGTTTTGACACAGATTCCCAATTCGGGCATTCAGAACATATAGCACGTTGCTTTAAGCAAGAAGTTTCTCAGTCCAAGTAGCAAGTTACTATGTAGGAACAAGTTTGTATACGTATTTCAAAGATGCCCAGAACTGAGGTAAAGTGGGTATGTCTCCAACTCCTAGAAATAACTTCATGCCCCATCTCACTTACTTTCAGCTAGTAAGGATCACATAATTCCTAACAAAGTTTTGACACAGATTCCCAATTCTGGCATTCAGAACATATAGCACGTTGCTGTAAGCAAGCACATTCTCATTTAAAGTTGCAAGCTACTATGTAGGAACAAGTTTGTAAAGGTATTTCAAAGATGCCAAGAACTGAGCTAAAGTGGGTATGTCTCCAACTCCTAGAAATAACTTCATGTCCCAACTCCCTTACTTCCAGCTAGTAAGGATCACATAATTCCTAACAAAGTTTTGACACAGATTCCCAATTCGGGCATTCAGAACATATAGCACGTTGCTGTAAGCAAGCACATTCTCATTCAAAGATGCAAGTTACTATGTAGGAACAAGTTTGTATAGGACTTTCAAAGATGCCCAGAACTGAGCTAAACTTGGTATGTCTCCAACTCCTAGAAATAACTTCATGCCCCATCTCCCTTGCTTCCAGCTAGTAAGGATCACATAATTCCTAACAAAGTTTTGACACAGATTCCCAATTTGGGCATTCAGAACATATAGCATGTTGATGTAAGCAAGCACATTCTCATTCAAAGTTGCAAGTTACTATGTAGGAACACGTTTGTATAGGTATTTCAAAGATGCCCAGAACTGAGCTAAACTTGGTATGTCTCAAACTCCTAGAAATAACTTCATGCCCGATCGCCCTTACTTCCAGCTAGTAAGGATCACATAATTCCTAGCAAAGTTTTGACACAGATTCCCAATTCGGGCATTCAGAACATGTAGCACGTTGCTTTAAGCAAGCACTTTCTCATTCCAAGTAGCAAGTTACTATGTAGGAACTAGTTTCTATAGGTATTTCAAAGATGCCCAGAACTGAGCTAATGTGGGTATGTCTCCAACTCCTAGAAATAACTTCACGCCCCATCTCCCTTACTTCCATCTAGTAAGGATCACATAATTCCTAACAAAGTTTTGACTCAGATTCCAAATTCGGGCATTCAGAACATATAGCACGTTCCTTTAAGCAAGTACTTTCTCATTTCAAGTAGCAAGTTACAATGTAGGAACAAGTTTGTATAGGTATTTCAAAGATGCCAAGAACTGAGGTTAAGTGTGTATGTCTCCAATTCCTAGAAAAACTTCATGCCCCATCTCCCTTACTTCCAGCTAGTAAGGATCACATAATTCCTAACAAAGTTTTGACACAGATTCCCAATTCGGGCATTCAGAACATATAGCACGTTGATGTAAGCAAGCACTTTCTCATTCCAAGTAGCAAGTTACTATGTAGGAACAAGTTTGTATACGTATTTCAAAGATGCCCAGAACTGAGCTAAACTTGGTATGTCTCCAACTCCTAGAAATAACTTCATGCCCCATCTCAGTTACTTTCAGCTAGTAAGGATCACATAATTCCTAACAAAGTTTTGACACAGATTCCCAATTCGGGCATTCAGAACATATAGCACGTTGCTGTAAGCAAGCACATTCTCATTCAAAGTTGCAAGTTACTATGTAGGAACAAGTTTGTATAGGTATTTCAAAGATGCCAAGAACTGAGCTAAAGTGGGTATGTCTCCAACTCCTAGATATAACTTCATGTCCCAACTCCCTTACTTCCAGCTAGTAAGGATCACATAATTCCTAACAAAGTTTTGACACAGATTCCCAATTCGGGCATTCAGAACATATAGCACGTTGCTGTAAGCAAGCACATTCTCATTCAAAGATGCAAGTTACTATGTAGGAACAAGTTTGTATAGGACTTTCAAAGATGCCCAGAACTGAGCTAAACTTGGTATGTCTCCAACTCCTAGAATTAACTTCATGCCCCATCTCCCTTGCTTCCAGCTAGTAAGGATCACATAATTCCTAACAAAGTTTTGACACAGATTCCCAATTCGGGCATTCAGAACATATAGCACGTTGATGTAAGCAAGCACATTCTCATTCAAAGATGCAAGTTACTATGTAGGAACAAGTTTGTATAGGTATTTCAAAGATGCCCAGAACTGAGCTAAACGTTGTATGTCTCAAACTTCTAGAAATAACTTCATGCCACATCTCCCTTACTTCCAGCTAGTAAGGATCACATAATTCCTAACAAAGTTTTGACACAGATTCCAAATTCGGGCTTTCAGAACGTATAGCAGGTTGCTGTAAGCAAGCACATTCTCATTCAAAGTTGCAAGTTACTATGTAGGAACAAGTTTGTATAGGTATTTCAAAGATGCCCAGAACTGAGCTAAACTTGGTATGTCTCAACTCCTAGAAATAACTTCATGCCCCATCTCCCTTACTTCCAGCTAGTAAGGATCACATAATTCCTAGCAAAGTTTTGACACAGATTCCCAATTCGGGCATTCAGAACATGTAGCACGTTGCTTTAAGCAAGCACTTTCTCATTCCAAGTAGCAAGTTACTATGTAGGAACTAGTTTCTATAGGTATTTCAAAGATGCCCAGAACTGAGCTAATGTGGGTATGTCTCCAACTCCTAGAAATAACTTCATGACCCATCTCACTTACTTCCAGCAAGTAAGGATCACATAATTCCTAAAAAAGTTTTGACACATATTCCCAATTCGGGCATTCAGAACATATAGCACGTGGCTTTAAGCAAGATCTTTCTCAGTCCAAGTAGCAAGTTACTATGTAGGAACAAGTTTGTATACGTATTTCAAAGATGCCCAGAACTGAGCTAAAGTGGGTATGTCTCCAACTCCTAGAAATAACTTCATGCCCCATCTCACTTACTTCCAGCTAGTAAGGATCACATAATTCCTAACAAATTTTGACACAGATTCCCAATTCGGCCATTCAGAACATATAGCACGTTGCTGTAAGCAAGCACATTCTCATTCAAAGTTGCAAGTTACTATGTAGGAACAAGTTTGTATAGGTATTTCAAAGATGCCAAGAACTAGCTAAAGTGTGTATGTCTCCAACTCCTAGAAATAACTTCATGTCCCAACTCCCTTACTTCCAACTAGTAAGGATCACATAATTCCTAACAAAGCTTTGACACAGATTCCCAATTCGGTCATTCAGAACATTTAGCACGTTGCTGTAAGCAAGCACATTCTCATTCAAAGATGCAAGTTACTATGTAGGAACAAGTTTGTATAGGTATTTCAAAGATGCCCAGAACTGAGCTAAAGTGGGTATGTCTCCAACTCCTAGAAATAACTTCATGCCCCATCTCCCTTACTTCCAGCTAGTAAGGATCACATAATTCCTAACAAAGTTTTGACACAGATTCCAAATTCGGGCTTTCAGAACATATAGCACGTTGCTGTAAGCAAGCACATTCTCATTCAAAGTTGCAAGTTACTATGTAGGAACAAGTTTGTATAGGCATTTCAAAGATGCCCAGAACTGAGCTAAACTTGGTATGTCTGCAACTCCTAGAAATAACTTCATGCCCCATCTCCCTTACTTCCAGCTAGTAAGGATCACATAATTCCTAGCAAAGTTTTGACACAGATTCCCAATTCGGGTGTTCAGAACATGTAGCACGTTGCTTTAAGCAAGCACTTTCTCATTCCAAGTAGCAAGTTACTATGTAGGAACTAGTTTCTATAGGTATTTCAAAGATGCCCAGAGCTGAGCTAAAGTGGGTATGTCTCCAACTCCTAGAAATAACTTCACGCCCCATCTCCCTTACTTCCATCTAGTAAGGATCACATAATTCCTAACAAAATTTTGACTCAGATTCCAAATTCGGGCATTCAGAACATATAGCACGTTCCTTTAAGCAAGTACTTTCTCATTTCAAGTAGCAAGTTACAATGTAGGAACAAGTTTTGTATAGGTATTTCAAAGATGCCAAGAACTGAGGTTAAGTGGGTATGTCTCCAATTCCTAGAAAAACTTCATGCCCCATCTCCCTTACTTCCAGCTAGTAAGGATCACATAATTACTAACAAAGATTTGACACAGATTCCCAATTCGGGCATTCAGAACATATGGCACGTTCCTTTAAGCAAGCACTTTCCCATTCAAAGTAGCAAGTTACTATGTAGGAACAGGTTTGTATAGGAATTTAAAGATTCCCAGAACTGAGCTAAAGTGGGTATGTCTCCAACTCCTAGAAACAAGTTCATGTCACATCTCCCTTACTATCAACTAGCAAGGATCACATAATTCCTAACAAAGTTTTGACACAGATTCCCAATTCGGGCATTCAGAACATAAAGCACGTTGTTGTAAGCAAGCACTTTCTCATTCAAAGTTGCAAGTTACTATGTAGGAACAAGTTTGTATAGGTATTTCAAAGATGCCCAGAACTGAGCTAAACTTGGTATGTCTCCAACTCCTAGAAATAACTCCATGCCCCATCTCCCTTACTTCCAGCCTGTAAGGATCACATAATTCCTAACAAAGTTTTGACACAGATTCCCAATTCGGGCATTCAGAACTTATAGCACGTTGCTGTAAGCAAGCACTTTCCAATTCAAAGTTGCGACTTACTATGTAGGAACAAGTTTCTATAGGTATTTCAAAGATGCCCAGAACTGAACTATAGTGGGTATGTCTCCAACTCCTAGAAATATCTTCATGCCCCCACTCCCTTAATTCCAGCTACTAAGGATCACATAATGCCTAACAAAGATTTGACACAGATTCCCTATTCGGGCATTCAGAACATATGGCACGTTCCTTTAAGCAAGCACTTTCCCATTCCAAGTAGCAAGTTACTATGTAGGAACAGGTTTGTATAGGTATTTCAAAGATGCCCAGAACTGAGCTAAACTGGGTATGTCTCCAACTTCTAGAAATAACTTCATGCCCCATCTCCCTTACTACCAGCTAGTAAGGACCACATAATTCCTAACAAAGTTTTGACACAGTTTCCCAATTCGGGCATTCAGAACATATAGCACGTTGCTGTTAGCAAGCACTGTCTCATTCAAAGTTCCAAGATACTATTTAGGAACAAGTTTGTATAGGACTTTCAACGATGCCCAGAATTGAGCTAAACTTGGAATGTCTCCAACTCCTAGAAATAACTTCATGCCCCTTTTCCCTTACTTCCAGCTTGTAAGGATCACATAATTCCTAACAAAGTTTTGACACAGATTCCCAATTCGGGCATTCAGAACATATAGCACGTTGCTGTAAGCAAGCACATTCTCATTCAAAGTTGCAAGTTACTATGTAGGAACATGTTTGTATAGGTATTTCAAAGATGCCCAGAACAGAGAAAAACTTGGTATGTCTCCAACTCCTAGAAATAACTTGATTCCCCATCTCCCTTACTTTCAGCTAGTAAGGATCACATAATTCCTAACAAAGATTAGACACAGATTTCCAATTCGGGCATTCAGAACATATAGCATGTTGTTTTAAGCAAGCACTTTCTCATTCCAAGTAGCAAGTTACTATGTAGGAACAAGTTTGTATAGGTATTTCAAAGATGCAAAGAACTGAGCTAAAGTGGGTATGTCTCCAACTCCTAGAAATATCTTCATGCCCCATCTCCCTTCTTTCCAGCTAGTATGGATCACATAATTCCTAACAAAGTTTTGACACAGATTCCCAATTCGGGCATTCAGATCATATAGCATGTTGTTGTAAGCAAGCACATTCTCATTCAAAGTTGCAAGTTACTATGTAGGAACATGTTTGTATAGGTATTTCAAAGATGCCCAGAACAGAGCTAAACTTTGTATGTCTCCAACTCCTAGAAATAACTTCATGCCCCATCTCACTTACTTCCATCTAGTAAGGATCACATAATTCCTAACAAAGTTTTGACACAGATTCCCAATACGGGCATTCAGAACATATAGCACGTTGCTCTAAGTAAGCACATTTTCATTGAAAGTTGCAAGTTACTATGTAGGAACAAGTTTGTGTAGGTATTTCAAAGATGCCCAGAACTGAGCTAAACTTGGTATCTCTCCAACTCCTAGAAATAACTTCATGCCCCATCTCCCTTCTTTCCAGCTAGTAAGGATCACATAATTCCTAACAAATTTTGACACAGGTTCCCAATTCGGGCATTCAGAACATATGGCACGTTCCTTTAAGCAAGCACTTTTTCATTCCAAGTAGCAAGTTACTATGTAGGAACAAGCTTGTATAGGTATTTCAAAGATGCCCAGAACTGAGGTAAAGTGTGTATGTCTCCAACTCCTACAAATATCTTCATGCCCCATCTCCCTTACTTCCAGCTAGTAAGGATCACATAATTCCTAACAAAGTTTAGACACAGATTCTCAATTCTTGCATTCAGAACATATGGCACGTTGCTGTAAGCAAACACATTCTCATTCAAAGTTGCAAGTTACTATGCAGGAACAAGTTTGTATAGGACTTTCAAAGATGCCCAGAGCTGAGCTAAACTTGCTATGTCTTCAACTCCTAGAAATAACTTCATGCCCCATCTCCCTTACTTCCAGCTAGTAAGGATCACATAATTCCTAAGAAAGTTTTGACACATATTCCCAACTCGGGCATTCAGAACATTTAGCACGTTGCTTTAAGCAAGCACTTTCTCATTCCAAGTAGCAAGTTACTATGAAGGAACAAGTTTGTATAGGTATTTCAAAGAAGAAAAGAACTGAACTAAAGTGGGTATGTCTCCAACTCCAAGAAATAACTTCATGCCCCATCTCCCTTCCTTCCAGCTAGTAAGGATCACATAATTCCTCACAAAGATTTGACACAGATTCCCAATTCGGGCATTCAGAACATATAGCACGTTGCTGTAAGCTAGCACATTCTCATTCAAAGATGCAAGTTACTATGCAGGAACAAGTGTGTATAGGTATTTCAAAGTTGCCCAGAACTGAGCTAAACTTGGTATGTGTCCAACTTCTAGAAATAACTTCATGACCCAAGTCCCTTACTTCCAGCTAGTAAGGATCACATAATTACTAACAAAGTTTTGACACAGACTCCCAATTCGGGCATTCGGAACATATAGAACGTGCTGTAAGCAATAAAATTCTCATTCAAAGATGCAAGTTACTATGTAAGAAAAAGTTTGTATAGGTATTTCAAAGATGCCCAGAACTGAGCTAAACTTGGTAAGTCTCCAACTCCTAGAAATAACTTCACGCCCCATCTCCTTACTTCCATCTAGTAAGGATCACATAATTCCTCACAAAGTTTTGACACAGGTTCCCAATTCGGGCATTCAGAACATATAGCACGTTGCTGTAAGCAAGCACATTCTCATTCAAAGATGCAAGTTACTATGCAGGAACAAGTTTGTATAGGTATTTCAAAGATGCCCAGAACTGAGCTAAAGTGGGTATGTCTCCAACTCCTAGAAACAACTTCATGCCACATCTCCCTTACTTCCATCTAGTAAGGATCACATAATTCCTAACAAAATTTTGACACAGATTCCCAATTCAGGCATTCAGAACATAGAGCACGTTGTTGTAAGCAAGCACATTCTCATTCAATGTTGTAAGTAACTATGTAGGAACAAGTTTGTATATGTATTTCAAAGATGCCCAGAACTGAGCTAAACTTGGTATGTCTCCAACACCTAGAAATAACTTCATGCCCCATCTCCCTTACTTCCAGCTAGTAAGGATCACATAATTCCTAACAAAGTTTTGACACAGATTCCCAATTCGGGCATTCAGAACATATAGCACGTTGCTGTAAGCAAGCACATTCTGATTCAAAGTTGCAAGTTACTATGTAGGAACAAGTTTTTATAGGTATTTCAAAGATGCCCAGAACTGAGCTAAAGTGGGTATGTCTCAAACTCCTAGAAATAACTTCATGCCCCATCTCCCTTACTTCCAGCTAGTAAGGATCACATAATTCTTAACAAAGTTTTGACACAGATTCCCAATTCGGGCATTCAGAACATATAGCACGTTGCTTTAAGCAAGCACTTTCTCATTCCAAGTAGCAAGTTACTATGTAGGAACAAGTTTGTATAGGTATTTCAAAGATGCCCAGAACTGAGCTAATGTGGGTATGTCTCCAACTCCTAGAAATAACTTCATGCCCCAACTCCCTTACTTCCAGCTAGTAAGTATCACATAATTCCTAACAAAGTTTTGACACAGATTCCCAATTCGGGGAGTCAGAAAATATAGCACGTTGCTGTAAGCAAGCACATTCTCATTCAAAGTTGCAAGTTACTATGTAGGGTCAAGTTTGTATAGGTATTTCAAAGATGCCCAGAACTGAACTAAAGTGGGTATGTCTCCAACTCCTAGAGACAACTTCATGCCCCATCTCCATTAATTCCATCTAGTAAGGATCACATAATTCCTAACAAAGTTTTGACACAGATTCTCAATTCGGGCATTCAGAACACATAGTACGTTGTTGTAAGCAAGCACATTCTCATTCAAAGTTGCAAGTTACTATGTAGGAACATGTTTGTATAGGTATTTCAAAGATGCCCAGAACAGAGCTAAACTTGGTATGTCTCCAACTCCTAGAAATAACTTGATTCCCCATCTCCCTTACTTCCAGCTAGTAAGGATCACATAATTCCTAACAAAGTTTTGACACAGATTCCCAATTCGGGCATTCGGAACATATAGCACGTGCTGTAAGCAAGCACATTCTCATTCAAAGATGCAAGTTACTATGTAAGAAAAAGTTTGTATAGGTATTTCAAAGATGCCCAGAACTGAGCTAAACTTGGTATGTCTCCAACCCCTAGAAATAACTTCATGCCCCATGTACCTTACTTCCAGCTAGTAGGGATCACATAATTCCTAACAAAGTTTGGACACAGATTCCCAATTCGGGCATTCAGAACATATGGCACGTTCCTTTAAGCAAGCACTTTTTCATTACAAGTAGCAAGTTACTATGTAGGAATAAGTTTGTATAGGTATTTCAAAGATGCCCAGAACTGAGCTAAACTTGGTATGTCTCCAACTCCTAGAAATTTCTTCATGCCCCATCTCCCTTACTTCCAGCTAGTAAGGATCACATAATTCCTAACAAAGTTTTGACACAGATTCCCAATTCGGGCATTCAGAACATATAGCACGTTGCTTTAAGCAAGCACATTCTCATTCAAAGTTGCAAGTTACTATGTAGGATCAAGTTTGTATAGGTATTTCAAAGATGCCCAGAACTGAGCTAAAATTGGTATGTCTCCAACTCCTCGAAATAACTTCTTGCCCCATCTCCCTTACTTCCAGCTAGTAAGGATCACATAATTCCTAACAAAGTTTTGACACAGATTTCCAATTCGGGCATTCAGAACATATAGCACGTTGCTGTAAGCAAGCACATTCTCATTCAAAGTTGCAAGTTACTATGTAGGAACAAGTTTGTATAGGTATTTCAAAGATGCCTGGAACTGAGCTAACTTGGTATGTCTCCAACTCCTAGAAATAACATCATGCCCCTCTCCCTTACTTCTAGCTAGTAAGGATCACATAATGCCTAACAAAGTTTTGACACAGATTCCCAATTCGGGCATTCAGAACATGTAGCACATTGCTTTAAGCAAGCACTTTCTCATTCCAAGTAGCAAGTTACTATGTAGGAACAAGTCTGTATAGGTATTTCAAAGATGCCCAGAACTGAGCTAAAGTGGGTTTGTCTCCAACTCCTAGAAATAACTTCATGTCCCAACTCCCTTACTTCCATCTAGTAAGGATCATATAATTCCTAACAAAGTTTTGACACAGATTCCCAATTCGGTCATTCACAACATATAGCACGTTGCTGTAAGTAAGCGCATTTTCATTCAAAATTGCAAGTTACAATGTAGGAACAAGTTTGTATAGGTATTTCAAAGATGCCCAGAAGTGAGCTGAACTTGGTATGTTTCTAATCCTAGAAATAACTTCATGCCCCAACTCCCTTACTTCCAGCTAGTAAGGATCATATAATTCCTAAAAAAGTTTTGACACAGATTCCCAATTCGGGCATTCAGAGCATATAGCACGATGCTGTAAGCAAGCACATTCTCATTCAAAGTTGCAAGTTACTATGCAGGAACAAGTTTGTATAGGACTTTCAAAAATGCCCAGAACTGAGCTAAAATTGGTATGTCTCAAACTCCTAGAAATATCTTCGTGTCCCAACTCCCTTACTTCCATCTAGTAAGGATCACATAATTCCTAACAAAGTTTTGACACAATTCCCAATTCGGGCATTCAGAACATATAGCATGTTGCTTTAGGCAAGCACTTTCTCATTCCAAGTAGCAAGTTACTATGTAGGAACAAGTTTGTATAGGTATTTCAAAGATGCAAAGAACTGAGCTAAACTTGGTATGTCTCCAACTCCTAGAAATAACTTCATGCCCCATGTCCCTTACTTCCAGCTAGTAAGGATCACATAATTCCTAACAAAGTTTTGACACAGATTCCCAATTCGGGCATTCAGAACATATGGCACGTTGCTGTAAGCAAGCACATTCTCATTCAAAGTGCAAGTTACTATGCAGGAACATGTTTGTATAGGACTTTCAAAGATGCCCAGAGCTGAGCTAAACTTGCTATGTCTTCAACTCCTAGAAATAACTTCATGCCCCATCTCCCTTGCTTCCAGCTAGTAAGGATCACATAATTCCTAAGAAAGTTTTGACACAGATTCCCAAATTGGGCATTCAGAACATTTAGCACGTTGCTTTAAGCAAGCACTTTCTCATTCCAAGTAGCAAGTTACTATGTAGGAACAAGTTTGTATAGCTATTTCAAAGATGCAAAGAACTGAACTAAAGTGGGTATGTCTCTAACTCCTAGAAATAACTTCATGACCCATCTCTCTTCCTTCCAGCTAGTAAGGATCACATAATTCCTAACAAAGTTTTGACACAGATTCCCAATTCTGGCATTCAGAAAATTTAGTACGTTGCTGTAAGCAAACGCATTCTCATTCAAAGTTGAAAGTTACTATATAGGAACAAGTGTGTATAGGTATTTCAAAGATGCATAGAACTGAGCTAAAGTGGGTATGTCTCCAACTCCTAGAAATAACATCATGCCCCATCTCACTTACTTCGAGCTAGTAAGGATCACATAATTCCTAACAAAGTTTTAACACAGATTCCCCATTCCGTCATTCAGAACATATAGCACGTTGCTGTAAGCAAGCACATTCTCATTCAAAGTTGCAAGTTACTATGTAGGAACAAGTTTGTATAGGTATTTCAAAGATGCCCAGAACTGAGCTAAAGTGGTTATGTCTCCAACTCCTAGAAATAACATCATTCCCCATCTCCCTTACTTCCAGCTAGTAAGGATCACATAATTCCTAACAATGATTAGACACAGATTCCCAATTCTGGCATTCAGAACATATAGCACGTTGCTGTAAGCAAGCACATTCTCATTCAAAGTTGCAAGTTACTATGTAGGATCAAGTTTGTATAGGTATTTCAAAGATGCCCAGAACTGAGCTAAACTTGGTATGTCTCCAACTCCTCGAAATAACTTCTTGCCCCATCTCCCTTACTTCCAGCTAGTAAGGATCACATAATTCCTAACAAAGTTTTGACACAGATTTCCAATTCGGGCATTCAGAACATATAGCACGTTGCTGTAAGCAAGCACATTCTCATTCAAAGTTGCAAGTTACTATGTAGGAACAAGTTTGTATAGGTATTTCAAAGATGCCCAGAACTGAGCTAACTTGGTATGTCTCCAACTTCTAGAAATAACTTCATGCCCCATCTCTCTTACTTCCAGCTAGTAAGGATCACATAATGCCTAACAAAGTTTTGACACAGATTCCCAATTCGGGCATTCAGAACATTTAGTACATTGCTGTAAGCAAGCACATTCTCATTCAAAGTTGCAAGTTACTATGTAGGAACAAGTTTGTATAGGTTTTTCAAAGATGCCCAGAACTGAGGTAAAGTGGGTATGTCTCCAACTCCTAGAAATAACTTCATGCCCCATCTCCCTTATTTCCAGCTAGTAAGGATCACCTAATTCCTAACAAAGTTTTGACTCTGATTCCCAATTCGGGCATTCAGAACATTTAGTACGTTGCTGTAAGCAAGCACATTCTCATTCAACGTTGCAAGTTACTATGTAGGAACAAGTTTGTATAGGTATTTCAAAGATGCCCAGAACTGAGCTAAAGTGGGTATGTCTCCAACTCCTAGAAATAACTTCATGCCCCATCTCCCTTATTTCCAGCTAGTAAGGATCACATAATTCCTAACAAAGTTTTGACACAGATTCCCAATTCGGGCATTCACAACATATAGCACGGTGCTGTAAGCAAGCACATTCTCATTCAAAGTTGCAAGTTACTATGTAGAAACAAGTTTGTATAGGTATTTCAAAGATGCCCAGAACTGATCTAAAGTGGTTATGTCTCCAACTCCTAGAAATAACTTCATGTCCTAACTCCCTTACTTCCATCTAGTAGGGATTACATAATTCCTAACAAAATCTTGACACAGATTCCCCATTCGGGCATTCAGAACATATAGCACGTTGCTGTAAGTAAGCAAATTCTCATTCAAAATTGCAAGTTACTATGTAGGAACAAGTTTGTATAGGTATTTCAAAGATGCCCAGAAGTGAGCTAAACTTGGTATGTTTCCAACTCCTAGAAATAACTTCATGCCTCAACTCCCTTACTTCCAGCTAGTAAGGATCACAAAATATTCCTAACAAAGTTTTGACACAGATTCCCAATTCGGGCTTTCAGAACATATAGCACGTTGCTGTAAGCAAGCACATTCTCATTCCAAGTTGCAAGTTACTATGTAGGAACAAGTTTGTATAGGTATTTCAAAGATGCCCAGAACTGAGCTAAACGTTGTATGTCTCCAACTCCTAGAAATATCTTCATGTCCCAACTCCCTTACTTCCATCTAGTAAGGTTCACATAATTCCTAACAAAGTGTTTACACAGATTCCCAATTCGGGCATTCAGAACATCTAGCACGTTGCTTTAAGCAAGAACTTTCTCATTCCAAGTAGCAAGTTACTATGTAGGAACAAGTTTGTATAGGTATTTCAAAGATGCATAGAACTGAGCTAAAGTGGGTATGTCTCCAACTCCTAGAAATAACTTCATGCCCCATCTCCCTTCCTTCCAGCTAGTAAGGATCACATAATTCCTAACAAAGTTTTGACACAGATTCCCAATTCGGGCATTAAGAACATTTAGTACGTTGCTGTAAGCAAGCACATTCTCATCCAAAGTTGCAAGTTACTATGTAGCAACAAGTTTGTATAGGTATTTCAAAGATGCCCAGAACTGAGGTAAAGTGGGTATGTCTCCAACTCCTAGAAATAACTTCATGCCCCATCTCCCTTATTTCCACCTAGTAAGGAACACATAATTCCTAACAAAGTTTTGACTCTGATTCCCAATTCGGGCATTCAGAACATTTAGTACGTTGCTGTAAGCAAGCACATTCTCATTCAACATTGCAAGTTACTATGTAGGAACAAGTTTGTATAGGTATTTCAAAGATGCCCAGAACTGAGCTAAAGTGGGTATGTCTCCAACTCCTAGAAATAAATTCATGCCCCATCTCCCTTATTTCCAGCTAGTAAGGATCACATAATTCCTAACAAAGTTTGACACAGATTCCCAATTCTGGCATTCAGAACATATAGCACGGTGATGTAAGCAAGCACATTCTCATTCCAAGTTGCAAGTTACTATGTAGGAACAAGTTTGTATAGGACTTTCAAAAATGCCCAGAACTGAGCTAAACTTGGTATGTCTCCAACTCCTAGACATATCTTCATGTCCCAACTCCCTTACTTCCATCTAGTAAGGATCACATAATTTCTAACAAAGTTTTGACACAGATTCCCAATTCGCGCATTCAGAACATATAGCACGTTGCTGTAAGCAAGCACATTCTCATTCCAAGTTGCAAGTTACTATGTAGGAACAAGTTTGTATAGGACTTTCAAAAATGCCCAGAACTGAGCTAATCTTGGTATGTCTCCAACTCCTAGAAATATCTTCATTTCCCAACTCACTTACTTCCAGCTAGTAAGGATCACATAATTCCTAACAAAGTTTTGACACAGATTCCCAATTCGAGCATTCAGATCATCTAGCATGTAGCTTTAAGCAAGCACATTCTCATTCCAATTAGCAAGTTACTATGTGGGAACAAGCTTGTATAGGTATTTCAAAGATGCCCAGAACTGAGCTAAACTTGTTATTTGTTCAACTCCTAGAAATAACTTCATGCCCCATCTCCCTTACTTCCAGCTAGTAAGGATCACATAATTCCTAACAAAGTTTTGACACAGATTCCTAATTCGGGTATTCAGAACATATAACACGTTGATGTAAGCAAGCACATTCTCATTCAAAGATGCAAGTTACTATGCAGGAACAAGTTTATATAGGTATTTCAAAGATGCCCAGAACTGAGCTAAACTTGGTATGTCTCCAACTCCTAGAAATAACTTCATGCCCCATCTCCCTTACTTCCAGCTAGTAAGGATCACATAATTCCTAACAAAGTTTTGACACAGATTCCCAATTCGGGCATTCAGAACATGTAGCACGTTGCTGTAAGCAAGCACATTCTCATTCAAAGTTGCAAGTTACTATGTAGGAACAAGTTTGTATAGGTATTTCAAAGATGCCCAGAACTGAGCTAAACGTTGTATGACTCCAACTCCTAGAAATAACTTCATGCCCCATCTCCCTTACTTCCAGCTAGTAAGGATCACATAATTCCTAACAAAGTTTCACACAGATTCCCAATTCGGGCATTCAGAACATATAGCACGTTGCTGTAAGCAAGCACATTCTCATTCAAAGTTGCAAGTTACTATGTAGGAACAAGTTTGTATAGGTATTTCAAAGATGCCCAGAACTGAGGTAAACTTGGTATGTCTCCAACTCCTAGAAATAACTTCATGCCCCATCTCCCTTACTTCCAGCTAATAAGGATCACATAATTCCTAACAAAGTTTTGACACAGATTCCCAATTCGGGCATTCAGAACATATAGCACGTTGCTGTAAGCAAGCACATTCTCATTCAAAGTTGCAAGTTACTATGTAGGAACAAGTTTGTATAGGTATTTCAAAGATTCCCAGAACTGTGCTAAACTTGGTATTTGTCCAACTCCTAGAAATAACTTCATGCCCCAACTCTCTTACGTCCAGCTAGTAAGGATCACATAATTCCTAACAAAGTTTTGACACAGATTCCCAATTCGGGCATTCAGAACATATAGCACGTTGCTGTAAGCAAGCACATTCTCATTCAAAGTTGCAAGTTACTATGGAGGAACTAGTTTGTATAGGTATTTCAAAGATGCCCAGAACTGAACTAAACGTTGTATGTCTCAAACTCCTAGAAATAACTTCATGCCCCATCTCCCTAACTTCCAGCTAGTAAGGATCACATAATTCCTAACAAAGTTTTGACACAGATTCCCAATTCGGGCATTCAGAACATGTAGCACTTTGCTGTAAGCAAGCACATTCTCATTCAAAGTTGCAAGTTACTATGTAGGAACAAGTTTGTATAGGTATTTCAAAGATGCCCAGAACTGAGCTAAACTTGGTATGTCTCCAACTCCTAGAAATAACTTCATGCCCCATCTCCCTTACTTCCAGCTAGTAAGGATCACATAATTCCTAACAAAGTTTTGACACAGATTCCCAATTCGGGCATTCAGAACATATAGCACGTTGCTGTAAGCAAGCACATTCTCATTCAAAGTTGCAAGTTACTATGTAGGAACAAGTTTGTATAGGTATTTAAAGATGCCCAGAACTGAGCTAAACTTGGTATGTCTCCAACTCCTAGAAATAACTTCATGCCCCATCTCCCTTACTTCCAGCTAGTAAGGATCACATAATTCCTAACAAAGTTTTGACACAGATTCCCAATTCGGGCATTCAGAACATATAGCACGTTGCTGTAAGCAAGCACATTCTCATTCAAAGTTGCAAGTTACTATGGAGGAACAAGTTTGTATAGGTATTTCAAAGATGCCCAGAACTGTGCTAAACTTGGTATTAGTCTAACTCCTAGAAATAACTTGGTGCCCTAAGTCTCTTACTTCCAGCTAGTAAGGATCACATAATTCCTAACAAAGATTTGACACAGATTCCCAATTCGGGCATTCAGAACATATAGCACGTTGCTGTAAGCAAGCACATTCTCATTCAATGTTGCAAGTTACTATGTAGGAACAAATTTGTATAGGACTTTCAAAGATGCCCAGAACTGAGGTAAACTTGGTATGTCTCCAACTCCTAGAAATAACTTCATGCCCCATCTCCCTTACTTCCAGCTAGTAAGGATCACATAATTCCTAACAAAGTTTTGACACAGATTCCCAATTCGGGCATTCAGAACATATAGCACGTTGCTGTAAGCAAGCACATTCTCATTCAAAGTTGCAAGTTACTATGGAGGAACAAGTTTGTATAGGTATTTCAAAGATGCCCAGAACTGTGCTAAACTTGGTATTTGTCCAACTCCTAGAAATAACTTCATGCCCCAATTCTCTTACGTCCAGCTAGTGAGGATCACATAATTCCTAACAAAGTTTTGACACAGATTCCCAATTCGGGCATTCAGAACATATAGCACGTTGCTGTAAGCAAGCACATTCTCATTCAAAGTTGCAAGTTACTATGTAGGAACAAGTTTGTATAGGTATTTCAAAGATGCCCAGAACTGAGCTAAACGTTGTATGTCTCCAACTCCTAGAAATAACTTCATGCCCCATTTCCCTAACTTCCTGCTAGTAAGGATCACATAATTCCTAACAAAGTTTTGACACAGATTCCGAATTCGGGCATTCAGAACATATAGCACGTTGCTGTAAGCAAGCAGATTCTCATTCAAAGTTGCAAGTTACTATGTACGAACAAGTTGGTATAGGTATTTCAAAGATGCCCAGAACTGAGCTAAACTTCGTATGTCTCCAACTCCTAGAAATAACTTCATGCACCATCTCCCTTACATCCAGCTAGTAAGGATCACATAATTCCCAGCAAACTTTTGACACAGATTCCCAATTCGGGCATTCAGACCACATAGCACGTTGCTGTAAGCAAGCACATTCTCATTCAAAGTTGCAAGTTACTATGTACGAACAAGTTGGTATAGGACTTTCAAAGATGCCCAGAACTGAGCTAAACTTGGTATGTCTCCAACTCCTAGAAATAACTTCATGCCCCATCTCCCTTACTTCCAGCTAGTAAGGATCACATAATTCCTAACAAAGTTTTGACACAGATTCCCAATTCGGGCATTCAGAACATATAGCACGTTGCTGTAAGCAAGCACATTCTCATTCAAAGTTGCAAGTTACTATGTAGGAACAAGTTTCTATAGGTATTTCAAAGATGCCCAGAACTGAGCTAAACTTGGTATGTCTCCAACTCCTAGAAATAACTTCATGCCCCATCTCCCTTACTTCCAGCTAGTAAGGATCACATAATTCCTAACAAAGTTTTGACACAGATTCCCAATTCGGGCATTCAGAACATGTAGCACGTTGCTGTAAGCAAGCACATTCTCATTCAAAGTTGCAAGTTACTATGTAGGAACAAGTTTGTATAGGTATTTCAAAGATGCCCAGAACTGTGCTAAACTTGGTATGTGTCCAACTCCTAGAAATAACTTCATGCTCTATGTCCCTTACTTCCAGCTAGTAAGGATCACATAACTGCTAACAAAGATTTGACACAGATTCCCAATTCGGGCATTCAGAACATATAGCACGTTGATGTAAGCAAGAACATTCTCATTCAAAGTTGCAAGTTTCAATGTAGGAACAAGTTTGTATAGGTATTTCAAAGATGCCCAGAACTGAGCTAAACTTGGTATGTCTCCAACTCCTAGAAATAACTTCATGCCCCATCTCCCTTACTTCCAGCTAGTAAGGATCACATAATTCCTAACAAAGTTTTGACACAGATTCCCAATTCGGGCATTCAGAACATATAGCACGTTGCTGTAAGCAAGCACATTCTCATTCAAAGATGCAAGTTACTATGTAGGAACAAGTTTGTATAGGTATTTCAAAGATGCCCAGAACTGAGCTAAACTTGTTATTTCTCCAACTCCTAGAAATAACTTCATGCCCCAACTCCCTTACTTCCAGCTAGTAAGGATCACATAATTCCTAACAAAGTTTTGACACAGATTCCCAATTCGGGCATTCAGAACATATAGCACGTTGCTGTAAGCAAGCACATTCTCATTCAAAGTTGCAAGTTACTATGTAGGAACAAGTTTGTATAGGTATTTCAAAGATGCCCAGAACTGAGCTAAACTGGGTATGTCTCCAACTCCTAGAAATAAGTTCATGCCCCATCTCCCTTACTTCCAGCTAGTAAGGATCACATAATTCCTAACAAACTTTTGACACAGATTCCCAATTCGGGCATTCAGAACATATAGCACGTTGCTGTAAGCAAGCACATTCTCATTCAAAGTTGCAACTTACTATGCAGGAACAAGCTTGTATAGGAATTTCAAAGATGCCCAGAACTGAGCTAAACTTGGTATGTCTCCAACTCCTAGAAATAACTTCATGCCCCATCTCCCTTACTTCCAGCTAGTAATGATCACATAATTCCTAACAAAGTTTTGACACAGATTCCCAATTCGGGCATTCAGAACATGTAGCGCGTTGCTGTAAGCAAGCACATTCTCATTCAAAGTTGCAAGTTACTATGTAGGAATAAGTTTGTATAGGACTTTCAAAGATACCCAGAACTGAGCTAAACTTGGTATGTCTCCAACTCATAGAAATAACTTCATGCCCCATCTCCCTTACTTCCAGCTAGTAATGATCACATAATTCCTAACAAAGTTTTGACACAGATTCCCAATTCGGGCATTCAGAACATGTAGCACGTTGCTGTAAGCAAGCACATTCTCATTCAAAGTTGCAAGTTACTATGTAGGAACAAGTTTGTATAGGTATTTCAAAGATGCCCAGAACTGAGCTAAACGTTGTATGTCTCCAACTCCTAGAAATAACTTCATGCTCCATGTCCCTTACTTCCAGCTAGTAAGGATCACATAATTTCTAACAAAATTTTGACACCGATTCCCAATTCTGGCATTCAGAACATATAGCACGTTGCTGTAAGCAAGCACATTCTCATTCAAAGTTGCAAGTTACTATGTAGGAACAAGTTTGTATAGGTATTTCAAAGATGCCCAGAACTGAGCTAAACTTGGTATGTCTCCAACTCCTAGAAATAACTTCATGCCCCATCTCCCTTACTTCCAGCTAGTAAGGATCACATAATTCCTAACAAAGTTTTGACACAGATTCCCAATTCGGGCATTCAGAACATATAGCACGTTGCAGTAAGCAAGCACATTCTCATTCAATGATGCAAGTTACCATTAGGAACAAGTTTGTATAGGTATTTCAAAGATGCCCAGAACTGAGCTAAACTTGGTATGTCTCCAACTCCTAGAAATAACTTCATGCCCCATCTCCCTTACTTCCAGCTAGTAAGGATCACATAATTCCTAACAAAGTTTTGACACAGATTCCCAATTCTGGCAATGAGAACATGTAGCACGTTGCTGTAAGCAAGCACATTCTCATTCAAAGTTGCAAATTACTATGTAGGAACAAGTTTGTATAGGTATTTCAAAGATGCCCAGAACTGAGCTAAACTTGGTATGTCTCCAACTCCTAGAAATAACTTCATGCCCCATATCCCTTACTTCCAGCTAGTAAGGATCACGTAATTCCTAACAAAGTTTTGACACAGATTCCCAATTCGGGCATTCAGAACATGTAGCACGTTGCTGTAAGCAAGCACATTCTCATTCAAAGTTGCAAGTTACTATGTAGGAACAAGTTTGTATAGGTATTTCAAAGATGCCCAGAACTGAGTTAAAGTGGGTATGTCTCCAACTCCTAGAAACAACTTCATGCCACATCTCCCTTGCTTCCAGCTAGTAAGGATCACATAATTCCTAACAAAGTTTTGACACAGATTCCCAATTCGGGCATTCAGAACATAAAGCACGTTGCTGTAAGCAAGCACATTCTCATTCAAAGTTGCAAGTTACTATGTAGGAACAAGTTTGTATAGGTATTTCAAAGATGCCCAGAACTGACCTAAACTTGGTATGTCTCCAGCTCCTAGAAATAACTTCATGCCCCATCTCCCTTACTTCCAGCTAGTAAGGATCACATAATTCCTAACAAAGATTTGACACAGATTCCCAATTCGGGCATTCAGAACATATAGCACGTTGCTGTAAGCAAGCACATTCTCATTCAAAGTTGCAAGTTACCATGTAGGAACAAGTTTGTATAGGTATTTCAAAGATGCCCAGAACTGAGCTAAACTTGGTATATCTCCAACTCCTAGAAATAACTTCATGCCCCATCTCCCTTACTTCCAGCTAGTAAGGATCACATAATTCCTAACAAAGTTTTGACACAGATTCCCAATTCGGGCATTCAGAACATATAGCACGTTGCTGTAAGCAAGCACATTCTCATTCAAAGTTGCAAGTTACTATGTAGGAACAAGTTTGTATAGGTATTTCAAAGATGCCCAGAACTGAGGTAAACTTGGTATGGCTCCAACTCCTAGAAATAACTTCATGCCCCATCTCCCTTACTTCCAGCTAGTAAGGATCACATAATTCCTAACAAAGTTTTGACACAGATTCCCAATTCGGGCATTCAGAACATATAGCACGTTGCTGTAAGCAAGCACATTCTCATTCAAAGTTGCAAGTTACCATGTAGGAACAAGTTTGTATAGGTATTTCAAAGATGCCCAGAACTGAGCTAAACTTGGTATGTCTCCAACTCCTAGAAATAACTTCATGCCCCATCTCCCTTACTTCCAGCTAGTAAGGATCACATAATTCCTAACAAAGTTTTGACACAGATTCCCAATTCTGGCAATCAGAACATGTAGCACGTTGCTGTAAGCAAGCACATTCTCATTCAAAGTTGCAAATTACTATGTAGGAACAAGTTTGTATAGGTATTTCAAAGATGCCCAGAACTGAGCTAAACTTGGTATGTTTCCAACTCCTATAAATAACTTCATGCCCCATCTCCCTTACTTCCAGCTAGTAAGGATCACAGAATTCCTAACAAATTTTTGACACAAATTCCCAATTCGGGCATTCAGAACTTATAGCACGTTGCTGTAAGCAAGCACATTCTCATTCAAAGTTGCAAGTTACTATGTAGGAACAAGTTTGTATAGGTATTTCAAAGATGCCCAGAACTGACCTAAACTTGGTATGTCTCCAACTCCAAGAAATAACTTCATGCCCCATCTCCCTTACTTCCAGCTAGTAAGGATCACATAATTCCTAACAAAGATTTGACACAGATTCCCAATTCGGGCATTCAGAACATATAGCACGTTGCTGTAAGCAAGCACATTCTCATTCAAAGTTGCAAGTTACCATGAAGGAACAAGTTTGGATAGGTATTTCAAAGATGCCCAGAACTGAGCTAAACTTGGTATGTCTCCAACTCCTAGAAATAACTTCATGCCCCATCTCCCTTACAACCAGCTAGTAAGGATCACATAATTCCTAACAAAGTTTTGACACAGATTCCCAATTCGGGCATTCAGAACATATAGCACGTTGCTGTAAGCAAGCACATTCTCATTCAAAGTTGCAAGTTACTATGTAGGAACAAATTTGTATAGGACTTTCAAAGATGCCCAGAACTGAGCTAAACTTGGTATGTCTCCAACTCCTAGAAATAACTTCATGCCCCATCTCCCTTACTTCCAGCTAGTAAGGATCACATAATTCCTAACAAAGTTTTGACACATATTCCCAATTCGGGCATTCAGATCATGTAGCACGTTGCTGTAAGCAAGCACATTCTCATTCAATGTTGCAAGTTACTATGTAGGAACAAGTTTGTATAGGTATTTCAAAGATGCCCAGAACTGAGCTAAACTTGGTCTGTGTCCAACTCCTAGAAATAACTTCATGCCCCATCTCCCTTACTTCCAGCTAGTAAGGATCACATAATTCCTAACAAAGTTTTGACACAGATTCCCAATTCGGGCATTCAGAACATATAGCACGTTGCTGTAAGCAAGCAGATTCTCATTCAAAGTTGCAAGTTACTATGTACGAACAAGTTGGTATAGGTATTTCAAAGATGCCCAGAACTGAGCTAAACTTCGTATGTCTCCAACTCCTAGAAATAACTTCATGCACCATCTCCCTTACATCCAGCTAGTAAGGATCACATAATTCCCAGCAAACTTTTGACACAGATTCCCAATTCGGTCATTCAGACCACATAGCACGTTGCTGTAAGCAAGCACATTCTCATTCAAAGTTGCAAGTTACTATGTACGAACAAGTTGGTATAGGACTTTCAAAGATGCCCAGAACTGAGCTAAACTTGGTATGTCTCCAACTCCTAGAAATAACTTCATGCCCCATCTCCCTTACTTCCAGCTAGTAAGGATCACATAATTCCTAACAAAGTTTTGACACAGATTCCCAATTCGGGCATTCAGAACATATAGCACGTTGCTGTAAGCAAGCACATTCTCATTCAAAGTTGCAAGTTACTATGTAGGAACAAGTTTCTATAGGTATTTCAAAGATGCCCAGAACTGAGCTAAACTTGGTATGTCTCCAACTCCTAGAAATAACTTCATGCCCCATCTCCCTTACTTCCAGCTAGTAAGGATCACATAATTCCTAACAAAGTTTTGACACAGATTCCCAATTCGGGCATTCAGAACATGTAGCACGTTGCTGTAAGCAAGCACATTCTCATTCAAAGTTGCAAGTTACTATGTAGGAACAAGTTTGTATAGGTATTTCAAAGATGCCCAGAACTGTGCTAAACTTGGTATGTGTCCAACTCCTAGAAATAACTTCATGCTCTATGTCCCTTACTTCCAGCTAGTAAGGATCACATAACTGCTAACAAAGATTTGACACAGATTCCCAATTCGGGCATTCAGAACATATAGCACGTTGCTGTAAGCAAGAACATTCTCATTCAAAGTTGCAAGTTTCAATGTAGGAACAAGTTTCTATAGGTATTTCAAAGATGCCCAGAACTGAGCTAAACTTGGTATGTCTCCAACTCCTAGAAATAACTTCATGCCCCATCTCCCTTACTTCCAGCTAGTAAGGATCACATAATTCCTAACAAAGTTTTGACACAGATTCCCAATTCGGGCATTCAGAACATATAGCACGTTGCTGTAAGCAAGCACATTCTCATTCAAAGATGCAAGTTACTATGTAGGAACAAGTTTGTATAGGTATTTCAAAGATGCCCAGAACTGAGCTAAACTTGTTATTTCTCCAACTCCTAGAAATAACTTCATGCCCCAACTCCCTTACTTCCAGCTAGTAAGGATCACATAATTCCTAACAAAGTTTTGACACAGATTCCCAATTCGGTCATTCAGAACATATAGCACGTTGCTGTAAGCAAGCACATTCTCATTCAAAGTTGCAAGTTACTATGTAGGAACAAGTTTGTATAGGTATTTCAAAGATGCCCAGAACTGAGCTAAACTGGGTATGTCTCCAACTCCTAGAAATAAGTTCATGCCCCATCTCCCTTACTTCCAGCTAGTAAGGATCACATAATTCCTAACAAACTTTTGACACAGATTCCCAATTCGGGCATTCAGAACATATAGCACGTTGCTGTAAGCAAGCACATTCTCATTCAAAGTTGCAACTTACTATGCAGGAACAAGCTTGTATAGGAATTTCAAAGATGCCCAGAACTGAGATAAACTTGGTATGTCTCCAACTCCTAGAAATAACTTCATGCCCCATCTCCCTTACTTCCAGCTAGTAATGATCACATAATTCCTAACAAAGTTTTGACACAGATTCCCAATTCGGGCATTCAGAACATGTAGCGCGTTGCTGTAAGCAAGCACATTCTCATTCAAAGTTGCAAGTTACTATGTAGGAATAAGTTTGTATAGGACTTTCAAAGATACCCAGAACTGAGCTAAACTTGGTATGTCTCCAACTCATAGAAATAACTTCATGCCCCATCTCCCTTACTTCCAGCTAGTAATGATCACATAATTCCTAACAAAGTTTTGACACAGATTCCCAATTCGGGCATTCAGAACATGTAGCACGTTGCTGTAAGCAAGCACATTCTCATTCAAAGTTGCAAGTTACTATGTAGGAACAAGTTTGTATAGGTATTTCAAAGATGCCCAGAACTGTGCTAAACTTGGTATGTGTCCAACTCCTAGAAATAACTTCATGCTCTATGTCCCTTACTTCCAGCTAGTAAGGATCACATAACTTCTAACAAAGTTTTGACACAGATCCCCAATTCGGGCATTCAGAACATATAGCACGTTGCTGTAAGCAAGAACATTCTCATTCAAAGTTGCAAGTTTCAATGTAGGAACAAGTTTGTATAGGTATTTCAAAGATGCCCAGAACTGAGCTAAACGTTGTATGTCTCCAACTCCTAGAAATAACTTCATGTTCCATGTCCCTTACTTCCAGCTAGTAAGGATCACATAATTTCTAACAAAATTTTGACACAGATTCCCAATTCGTGCATTCAGAACATATAGCACGTTGCTGTAAGCAAGCACATTCTCATTCAAAGTTGCAAGTTACTATGTAGGAACAAGTTTGTATAGGTATTTCAAAGATGCCCAGAACTGACCTAAACTTGGTAACTGTCCAACTCCTAGAAATAACTTCATGCCCGATCTCCCTTACTTCCAGCTAGTAAGGATCACATAATTCCTAAAAATGTTTTTACACAGATTCCCAATTCGGGCATTCAGAACATATAGCACGTTGCTGTAAGCAAGCACATTCTCATTCAAAGTTGCAAGTTACCATGAAGGAACAAGTTTGTATAGGTATTTCAAAGATGCCCAGAACTGAGCTAAACTTGGTATGTCTCCAACTCCTAGAAATAACTTCATGCCCCATCTCCCTTACATCCAGCTAGTAAGGATCACATAATTCCTAACAAAGTTTTGACACAGATTCCCAATTCGGGCATTCAGAACATATAGCACGTTGCTGTAAGCAAGCACATTCTCATTCAAAGTTGCAAGTTACTATGTAGGAACAAATTTGTATAGGACTTTCAAAGATGCCCAGAACTGAGCTAAACTTGGTATGTCTCCAACTCCTAGAAATAACTTCATGCCCCATCTCCCTTACTTCCAGCTAGTAAGGATCACATAATTCCTAACAAAGTTTTGACACATATTCCCAATTCGGGCATTCAGATCATGTAGCACGTTGCTGTAAGCAAGCACATTCTCATTCAATGTTGCAAGTTACTATGTAGGAACAAGTTTGTATAGGTATTTCAAAGATGCCCAGAACTGAGCTAAACTTGGTCTGTGTCCAACTCCTAGAAATAACTTCATGCCCCATCTCCCTTACTTCCAGCTAGTAAGGATCACATAATTCCTAACAAAGTTTTGACACAGATTCCCAATTCGGGCATTCAGAACATATAGCACGTTGCTGTAAGCAAGCAGATTCTCATTCAAAGTTGCAAGTTACTATGTACGAACAAGTTGGTATAGGTATTTCAAAGATGCCCAGAACTGAGCTAAACTTCGTATGTCTCCAACTCCTAGAAATAACTTCATGCACCATCTCCCTTACATCCAGCTAGTAAGGATCACATAATTCCCAGCAAACTTTTGACACAGATTCCCAATTCGGGCATTCAGACCACATAGCACGTTGCTGTAAGCAAGCACATTCTCATTCAAAGTTGCAAGTTACTATGTACGAACAAGTTGGTATAGGACTTTCAAAGATGCCCAGAACTGAGCTAAACTTGGTATGTCTCCAACTCCTAGAAATAACTTCATGCCCCATCTCCCTTACTTCCAGCTAGTAAGGATCACATAATTCCTAACAAAGTTTTGACACAGATTCCCAATTCGGGCATTCAGAACATATAGCACGTTGCTGTAAGCAAGCACATTCTCATTCAAAGTTGCAAGTTACTATGTAGGAACAAGTTTCTATAGGTATTTCAAAGATGCCCAGAACTGAGCTAAACTTGGTATGTCTCCAACTCCTAGAAATAACTTCATGCCCCATCTCCCTTACTTCCAGCTAGTAAGGATCACATAATTCCTAACAAAGTTTTGACACAGATTCCCAATTCGGGCATTCAGAACATGTAGCACGTTGCTGTAAGCAAGCACATTCTCATTCAAAGTTGCAAGTTACTATGTAGGAACAAGTTTGTATAGGTATTTCAAAGATGCCCAGAACTGTGCTAAACTTGGTATGTGTCCAACTCCTAGAAATAACTTCATGCTCTATGTCCCTTACTTCCAGCTAGTAAGGATCACATAACTGCTAACAAAGATTTGACACAGATTCCCAATTCGGGCATTCAGAACATATAGCACGTTGCTGTAAGCAAGAACATTCTCATTCAAAGTTGCAAGTTTCAATGTAGGAACAAGTTTGTATAGGTATTTCAAAGATGCCCAGAACTGAGCTAAACTTGTTATTTCTCCAACTCCTAGAAATAACTTCATGCCCCAACTCCCTTACTTCCAGCTAGTAAGGATCACATAATTCCTAACAAAGTTTTGACACAGATTCCCAATTCGGGCATTCAGAACATATAGCACGTTGCTGTAAGCAAGCACATTCTCATTCAAAGATGCAAGTTACTATGTAGGAACAAGTTTGTATAGGTATTTCAAAGATGCCCAGAACTGAGCTAAACTTGTTATTTCTCCAACTCCTAGAAATAACTTCATGCCCCAACTCCCTTACTTCCAGCTAGTAAGGATCACATAATTCCTAACAAAGTTTTGACACAGATTCCCAATTCGGGCATTCAGAACATATAGCACGTTGCTGTAAGCAAGCACATTCTCATTCAAAGTTGCAAGTTACTATGTAGGAACAAGTTTGTATAGGTATTTCAAAGATGCCCAGAACTGAGCTAAACTGGGTATGTCTCCAACTCCTAGAAATAAGTTCATGCCCCATCTCCCTTACTTCCAGCTAGTAAGGATCACATAATTCCTAACAAACTTTTGACACAGATTCCCAATTCGGGCATTCAGAACATATAGCACGTTGCTGTAAGCAAGCACATTCTCATTCAAAGTTGCAACTTACTATGCAGGAACAAGCTTGTATAGGAATTTCAAAGATGCCCAGAACTGAGATAAACTTGGTATGTCTCCAACTCCTAGAAATAACTTCATGCCCCATCTCCCTTACTTCCAGCTAGTAATGATCACATAATTCCTAACAAAGTTTTGACACAGATTCCCAATTCGGGCATTCAGAACATGTAGCGCGTTGCTGTAAGCAAGCACATTCTCATTCAAAGTTGCAAGTTACTATGTAGGAATAAGTTTGTATAGGACTTTCAAAGATACCCAGAACTGAGCTAAACTTGGTATGTCTCCAACTCATAGAAATAACTTCATGCCCCATCTCCTTTACTTCCAGCTAGTAATGATCACATAATTCCTAACAAAGTTTTGACACAGATTCCCAATTCGGGCATTCAGAACATGTAGCACGTTGCTGTAAGCAAGCACATTCTCATTCAAAGTTGCAAGTTACTATGTAGGAACAAGTTTGTATAGGTATTTCAAAGATGCCCAGAACTGTGCTAAACTTGGTATGTGTCCAACTCCTAGAAATAACTTCATGCTCTATGTCCCTTACTTCCAGCTAGTAAGGATCACATAACTTCTAACAAAGTTTTGACACAGATCCCCAATTCGGGCATTCAGAACATATAGCACGTTGCTGTAAGCAAGAACATTCTCATTCAAAGTTGCAAGTTTCAATGTAGGAACAAGTTTGTATAGGTATTTCAAAGATGCCCAGAACTGAGCTAAACTTGGTAACTGTCCAACTCCTAGAAATAACTTCATGCCCGATCTCCCTTACTTCCAGCTAGTAAGGATCACATAATTCCTAAAAATGTTTTTACACAGATTCCCAATTCGGGCATATAGAACATGTAGCACGTTGCTGTAAGCAAGCACATTCTCATTCAAAGTTGCAACTTACTATGCAGGAACAAGCTTGTATAGGAATTTCAAAGATGCCCAGAACTGAGATAAACTTGGTATGTCTCCAACTCCTAGAAATAACTTCATGCCCCATCTCCCTTACTTCCAGCTAGTAATGATCACATAATTCCTAACAAAGTTTTGACACAGATTCCCAATTCGGGCATTCAGAACATGTAGCGCGTTGCTGTAAGCAAGCACATTCTCATTCAAAGTTGCAAGTTACTATGTAGGAATAAGTTTGTATAGGACTTTCAAAGATACCCAGAACTGAGCTAAACTTGGTATGTCTCCAACTCATAGAAATAACTTCATGCCCCATCTCCCTTACTTCCAGCTAGTAATGATCACATAATTCCTAACAAAGTTTTGACACAGATTCCCAATTCGGGCATTCAGAACATGTAGCACGTTGCTGTAAGCAAGCACATTCTCATTCAAAGTTGCAAGTTACTATGTAGGAACAAGTTTGTATAGGTATTTCAAAGATGCCCAGAACTGTGCTAAACTTGGTATGTGTCCAACTCCTAGAAATAACTTCATGCTCTATGTCCCTTACTTCCAGCTAGTAAGGATCACATAACTTCTAACAAAGTTTTGACACAGATCCCCAATTCGGGCATTCAGAACATATAGCACGTTGCTGTAAGCAAGAACATTCTCATTCAAAGTTGCAAGTTTCAATGTAGGAACAAGTTTGTATAGGTATTTCAAAGATGCCCAGAACTGAGCTAAACTTGGTAACTGTCCAACTCCTAGAAATAACTTCATGCCCGATCTCCCTTACTTCCAGCTAGTAAGGATCACATAATTCCTAAAAATGTTTTTACACAGATTCCCAATTCGGGCATATAGAACATGTAGCACGTTGCTGTAAGCAAGCACATTCTCATTCAAAGTTGCAAGTTACTATGTAGGGACAAGTTTGTATAGGTATTTCAAACATGACCAGAACTGAGCTAAAGTGGGTATGTCTCCAACTCCTAGAAATAACTGCATGCCCCATCTCCCTTACTTCCAGCTATTAAGGATCACATAATTCCTAACAAAGTTTTGACACAGATTCCCAATACGGGCATTCAGAACATACAGCACGTTGCTGTAAGCAAGCACATTCTCATTCAAAGTTGCAAGTTACTATGTAGGAACAAGTTTGTATAGGTATTTCAAACATGCCCAGAACTGTGCTAAACTTGCTATGTCTCCAACTCCTAGAAATAACTTCATGCCCCAACTCCCTTACTTCCAGCTAGAAAGGATCACATAATTCCTAACAAAGTTTTGACACAGATTCCCAATTCGGGCATTCAGAACATATAGCACGTTGCTGTAAGCAAGCACATTCGCATTCAAGGATGCAAGTTACTATGTAGGAACAAGTTTGTATAGGTATTTCAAAGATGCCCAGAACTGAGCTAAACTTGGTATGTCTCCAACTCCTAGAAATAACTTCATGCCCCATCTCCCTTACTTCCAGCTAGTAAGGATCACATAATTCCTAACAAAGTTTTGACACAGATTCCCAATTCGGGCATTCAGAACATATAGCACGTTGCTGTAAGCAAGCACATTCTCATTCAAAGTTGCAAGTTACTATGTAGGAACAAGTTTGTATAGGTATTTCAAAGATGCCCAGAACTGAGCTAAACTTGGTATGTCTCCAACTCCTAGAAATAACTTCATGCTCCATGTCCCTTACTTCCAGCTATTAAGGATCACATAATTCCTTAACAAAGTTTTGACACAGATTCCCAATTCGGGCATTCAGAACATATAGCACGTTGCTGTAAGCAAGCACATTCTCATTCAAAGTTGCAAGTTACTATGTAGGTACAAGTTTGTATAGGTATTTCAAAGATGCCCAGAACTGAGCTAAACGTTGTATGTCTCCAACTCCTAGAAATAACTTCATGCCCCATCTCCCTTACTTCCAGCTAGTAATGATCACATAATTCCTAACAAAGATTTGACACAGATTCCCAATTCGGGCATTCAGAACATGTAGCACGTTGCTGTAAGCAAGCACATTCTCATTCAAAGTTGCAAGTTACTATGTAGGAATAAGTTTGTATAGGACTTTCAAAGATACCCAGAACTGAGCTAAACTTGGTATGTCTCCAACTCCTAGAAATAACTTCATGCCCCATCTCCCTTACTTCCAGCTAGTAATGATCACATAATTCCTAACAAAGTTTTGACACAGATTCCCAATTCGGGCATTCAGAACATGTAGCACGTTGCTGTAAGCAAGCACATTCTCATTCAAAGTTGCAAGTTACTATGTAGGAACAAGTTTGTATAGGTATTTCAAAGATGCCCAGAACTGTGCTAAACTTGGTATGTGTCCAAATCCTAGAAATAACTTCATGCTCTATGTCACTTACTTCCAGCTAGTAAGGATCACATAACTTCTAACAAAGTTTTGACACAGATTCCCAATTCGGGCATTCAGAACATATAGCACGTTGCTGTAAGCAAGAACATTCTCATTCAAAGTTGCAAGTTTCAATGTAGGAACAAGTTTGTATAGGTATTTCAAAGATGCCCAGAAGTGAGCTAAACTT
The DNA here is from genome assembly GCF_020826845.1 of Diceros bicornis minor. Classification (NCBI taxonomy): domain Eukaryota; kingdom Metazoa; phylum Chordata; class Mammalia; order Perissodactyla; family Rhinocerotidae; genus Diceros; species Diceros bicornis. The sequence goes on from NW_026690876.1 coordinate 3,097,393, forward strand.
GGTATGTCTCCAACTCCTAGAAATAACTTCATGCCCCATCTCCCTTACTTCCAGCTAGTAAGGATCACATAATTCCTAACAAAGTTTTGACACAGATTCCCAATTCGGGCATTCAGAACATATAGCACGTTGCTGTAAGCAAGCACATTCTCATTCAAAGTTGCAAGTTACTATGTAGGAACAAGTTTGTATAGGTATTTCAAAGATGCCCAGAACTGAGCTAAACTTGTTATTTCTCCAACTCCTAGAAATAACTTCATGCCCCAACTCCCTTACTTCCAGCTAGTAAGGATCACATAATTCCTAACAAAGTTTTGACACAGATTCCCAATTCGGGCATTCAGAACATATAGCACGTTGCTGTAAGCAAGCACATTCTCATTCAAAGTTGCAAGTTACTATGTAGGAACAAGTTTGTATAGGTATTTCAAAGATGCCCAGAACTGAGCTAAACTGGGTATGTCTCCAACTCCTAGAAATAAGTTCATGCCCCATCTCCCTTACATCCAGCTAGTAAGGATCACATAATTCCCAGCAAACTTTTGACACAGATTCCCAATTCGGGCTTTCAGACCACATAGCACGTTGCTGTAAGCAAGCACATTCTCATTCAAAGTTGCAAGTTACTATGTAGGAACAAGTTTGTATAGGTATTTCAAAGATGCCCAGAACTGAGCTAAACTTGGTATGTCTCCAACTCCTAGAATTAACTTTATGCCCCATCTCCCTTACTTCCAGCTAGTAAGGATCACATAATTCCTAAAAAAGTTTTGACACAAATTCCCAATTCGGGCATTCAGAACACATAGCACGTTGCTGTAAGCAAGCACATTCTCATTCAAAGTTGCAAGTTACTATGTACGAACAAGTTGGTATAGGACTTTCAAGGATGCCCAGAACTGAGCTAAACTTGGTATGTCTCCAACTCCTAGAAATAACTTCATGCCCCATCTCCCTTACTTCCAGGTAGTAAGGATCACATAATTCCTAACAAAGTTTTGACACAGATTCCCAATTCGGGCATTCAGAACATATAGCACGTTGCTGTAAGCAAGCACATTCTCATTCAAAGTTGCAAGTTACTATGTAGGAACAAGTTTGTATAGGTATTTCAAAGATGCCCAGAACTGAGCTAAACTTGGTATGTCTCCAACTCCTAGTAATAACTTCATGCCCCATCTCCCTTACTTACAGCTAGTAAGGATCACATAATTCCTAACAAAGTTTTGACACAGATTCCCAATTCGGGCATTCAGAACATATAGCACGTTGCTGTAAGCAAGCACATTCTCATTCAAAGTTGCAAGTTACTATTTAGGAACAAGTTTGTATAGGTATTTCAAAGATGCCCAGAACTGAGCTAAACTTGGTATGTCTCCAACTCCTAGAAATAACTTCATGCTCCATGTCCCTTACTTCCAGCTATTAATGATCACATAATTCCTTAACAAAGTTTTGACACAGATTCCCAATTCGGGCATTCAGAACATATAGCACGTTGCTGTAAGCAAGCACATTCTCATTCAAAGTTGCAAGTTACTATGTAGGATCAAGTTTGTATAGGTATTTCAAAGATGCCCAGAACTGAGCTAAACTTGGTATGTCTCCAACTCCTAGAAATAACTTCATGCCCCATCTCCCTTACATCCAGCTAGTAAGGATCACATAATTCCCAACAAAGTTTTGACACAGATTCCCAATTCGGTCATTCAGAACATGTAGGACGTTGCTTTAAGCAAGCACATTCTCATTCAAAGTTGCAAGTTACTATGTAGGAACAAGTTTGTATAGGTATTTCAAAGATGCCCAGAACTGAGCTAAACGTTGTATGTCTCCAACTCCTAGACATAACTTCATGCTCCATATCCCTTACTTCCAGCTATTAAGGATCACATAATTCCTTAACAAAGTTTTGACACAGATTCCCAATTCGGGCATTCAGAACATATAGCACGTTGCTGTAAGCAAGCACATTCTCATTCAAAGTTGCAAGTTACTATGTAGGTACAAATTTGTATAGGTATTTCAAAGATGCCCAGAACTGAGCTAAACGTTGTATGTCTCCAACTCCTGGAAATAACTTCATGCCCCATCTCCCTTACTTCCAGCTAGTAAGGATCACATAATTCCCAACAAAGTTTTGACACAGATTCCCAATTCGGGCATTCAGAACATATAGCACGTTGCTGTAAGCAAGCACATTCTCATTCAAAGTTGCAAGTTACTATGTAGGAACAAGTTTGTATAGGACTTTCAAAGATACCCAGAACTGAGTTAAACTTGGTATGTCTCCAACTCCTAGAAATAACTTCATGCCCCATCTCCCTTACTTCCAGCTAGTAAGGATCACATAATTCCTAACAAAGTTTTGACACAGATTCCCAATTCGGGCATTCAGAACATGTGGCACGTTGCTGTAAGCAAGCACATTCTCATTCAAAGTTGCAAGTTACTATGTAGGAACAAGTTTGTATAGGTATTTCAAAGATGCCCAGAACTGTGCTAAACTTGGTATGTGTCCAACTCTTAGAAATAACTTCATGCCCCATTTCCCTTACTTCCAGATAGTAAGGATCACATAATTCCCAACAAAGTTTTGACACATATTCCCAATTCGGGCATTCAGAACATGTAGCACGTTGCTATAAGCAAGCACATTCTCATTCAAAGTTGCAAGTTACTATGTAGGAACAAGTTTGTATAGGTATTTCAAAGATGCCCAGAAATGAGCTAAACGTTGTGTGTCTCCAACTACTAGTAATAACTTCATGCCCCAACTCCCTTACTTCCATCTAGTAAGGATCACATAATTCCTAACAAAGTTTTGACACAGATTCCCAATTCGGACATTCAGAACTTATAGCAAGTTGCTGTAAGCAAGCACATTCTCATTCAAAGTTGCAAGTTACTATGTAGGAACAAGTTTGTATAGGTTTTTCAAAGATGCCCAGAACTGAGCTAAACTTGGTATGTCTCCAACTCCTAGAAATAACTTCATGCCCCATCTCCCTTAATTCCAGCTAGTAAGGATCACATAATTCCTAACACACTTTTGACACAGATTCCCAATTCGGGCATTCAGACCACATAGCACGTTGTTGTAAGCAAGCACATTCTCATTCAAAGTTGCAAGTTACTATGTAGGAACAAGTTTGTATAGGTATTTCAAAGATGCCCAGAACTGAGCTAAAATTGGTATGTCTCCAACTCCTAGAAATAACTTCATGCCTCATCTCCCTGACTTCCAGCTAGTAAGGATCACATAATTCCTAACAAAGTTTTGACACAGATTCCCAATTCGGGCATGCAGAACATATAGCTCGTTACTGTAAGCAAGCACATTCTCATTCAAAGATGCAAGTTACTATGTAGTATCAAGTTTGTATAGGTATTTCAAACATGCCCAGAACTGAGCTAAACGTTGTATGTCTCCAACTCCTAGAAATAACTTCATGCTCCATGTCCCTTACTTCCATCTAGTAAGGATCACATAATTCCTAACAAAGTTTTGACACAGATTCCCAATTCGGGCATTCAGAACATATAGCACGTTGCTGTAAGCAAGCACATTCTCATTCAAAGTTGCAAGTTACTATTTAGGAACAAGTTTGTATAGGTATTTCAAAGATGCCCAGAACTGAGCTAAACTTGGTATGTCTCCAACTCCTAGAAATAACTTCATGCTCCATGTCCCTTACTTCCAGCTATTAATGATCACATAATTCCTTAACAAAGTTTTGACACAGATTCCCAATTCGGGCATTCAGAACATATAGCACGTTGCTGTAAGCAAGCACATTCTCATTCAAAGTTGCAAGTTACTATGTAGGATCAAGTTTGTATAGGTATTTCAAAGATGCCCAGAACTGAGCTAAACTTGGTATGTCTCCAACTCCTAGAAATAACTTCATGCCCCATCTCCCTTACATCCAGCTAGTAAGGATCACATAATTCCCAACAAAGTTTTGACACAGATTCCCAATTCGGTCATTCAGAACATGTAGGACGTTGCTTTAAGCAAGCACATTCTCATTCAAAGTTGCAAGTTACTATGTAGGAACAAGTTTGTATAGGTATTTCAAAGATGCCCAGAACTGAGCTAAACGTTGTATGTCTCCAACTCCTAGACATAACTTCATGCTCCATATCCCTTACTTCCAGCTATTAAGGATCACATAATTCCTTAACAAAGTTTTGACACAGATTCCCAATTCGGGCATTCAGAACATATAGCACGTTGCTGTAAGCAAGCACATTCTCATTCAAAGTTGCAAGTTACTATGTAGGTACAAATTTGTATAGGTATTTCAAAGATGCCCAGAACTGAGCTAAAAGTTGTATGTCTCCAACTCCTGGAAATAACTTCATGCCCCATCTCCCTTACTTCCAGCTAGTAAGGATCACATAATTCCCAACAAAGTTTTGACACAGATTCCCAATTCGGGCATTCAGAACATATAGCACGTTGCTGTAAGCAAGCACATTCTCATTCAAAGTTGCAAGTTACTATGTAGGAACAAGTTTGTATAGGACTTTCAAAGATACCCAGAACTGAGTTAAACTTGGTATGTCTCCAACTCCTAGAAATAACTTCATGCCCCATCTCCCTTACTTCCAGCTAGTAAGGATCACATAATTCCTAACAAAGTTTTGACACAGATTCCCAATTCGGGCATTCAGAACATGTGGCACGTTGCTGTAAGCAAGCACATTCTCATTCAAAGTTGCAAGTTACTATGTAGGAACAAGTTTGTATAGGTATTTCAAAGATGCCCAGAACTGTGCTAAACTTGGTATGTGTCCAACTCTTAGAAATAACTTCATGCCCCATTTCCCTTACTTCCAGATAGTAAGGATCACATAATTCCCAACAAAGTTTTGACACATATTCCCAATTCGGGCATTCAGAACATGTAGCACGTTGCTATAAGCAAGCACATTCTCATTCAAAGTTGCAAGTTACTATGTAGGAACAAGTTTGTATAGGTATTTCAAAGATGCCCAGAAATGAGCTAAACGTTGTGTGTCTCCAACTACTAGTAATAACTTCATGCCCCAACTCCCTTACTTCCATCTAGTAAGGATCACATAATTCCTAACAAAGTTTTGACACAGATTCCCAATTCGGACATTCAGAACTTATAGCAAGTTGCTGTAAGCAAGCACATTCTCATTCAAAGTTGCAAGTTACTATGTAGGAACAAGTTTGTATAGGTTTTTCAAAGATGCCCAGAACTGAGCTAAACTTGGTATGTCTCCAACTCCTAGAAATAACTTCATGCCCCATCTCCCTTAATTCCAGCTAGTAAGGATCACATAATTCCTAACACACTTTTGACACAGATTCCCAATTCGGGCATTCAGACCACATAGCACGTTGTTGTAAGCAAGCACATTCTCATTCAAAGTTGCAAGTTACTATGTAGGAACAAGTTTGTATAGGTATTTCAAAGATGCCCAGAACTGAGCTAAAATTGGTATGTCTCCAACTCCTAGAAATAACTTCATGCCTCATCTCCCTGACTTCCAGCTAGTAAGGATCACATAATTCCTAACAAAGTTTTGACACAGATTCCCAATTCGGGCATGCAGAACATATAGCTCGTTACTGTAAGCAAGCACATTCTCATTCAAAGATGCAAGTTACTATGTAGTATCAAGTTTGTATAGGTATTTCAAACATGCCCAGAACTGAGCTAAACGTTGTATGTCTCCAACTCCTAGAAATAACTTCATGCTCCATGTCCCTTACTTCCATCTAGTAAGGATCACATAATTCCTAACAAAGTTTTGACACAGATTCCCAATTCGGGCATTCAGAACATATAGCACGTTGCTGTAAGCAAGCACATTCTCATTCAAAGTTGCAAGTTACTATGTAGGAACAAGTTTGTATAGGTATTTCAAAGATGCCCAGAACTGAGCTAAACGTTGTATGTTTCCAACTCCTAGAAATAGCTTCATGCCCCATCTCCCTTACTTCCAGCTAGTAAGGATCACATAATTCCTAACAAAGTTTTGACACAGATTACCAATTCGGGCATTCAGAACATATAGCACGTTGCTGTAAGCAAGCACATTCTCATTCAAAGTTGCAAGTTACTATGTAGGAACAAGTTTGTATAGCTATTTCAAGGATGCCCTGAACTGAGCTAAACTTGGTATGTCTCCAACTCCTAGAAATAACTACATGCCCCATGTACCTTACTTCCAGCTAGTAAGGATCACATAATTCCTAACAAACTTTTGACACAGATTCCCAATTCGTGCATTGAGAACATATAGCACGTTGCTGTAAGCAAGCACATTCTCATTGAAAGTTGCAAGTTACTATGTAGGAACAAGTTTGTATAGGTATTTCAAAGATGCCCAGAACTGAGCTAAACGTTGTATGTCTCCAACTCCTAGAAATAACTTCATGCCCCATCTCCCTTACTTCCAGCTAGTAAGGATCACATAATTCCCAACAAAGTTTTGACACAGATTCCCAATTCGGGCATTCAGAACACATAGCACGTTGCTGTAAGCAAGCACATACTCATTCAAAGTTGCAAGTTACTATGTAGGAACAAGTTTGTATAGGTATTTCAAAGATGCCCAGAACTGAGCTAAACTTGGTCTGTGTCCAACTCGTAGACATAACTTCATGCCCCATCACCCTTACGTCCAGCTAGTAAGGATCACATAATTCCTAACAAAGTTTTGACACAGATTCCCAATTCGGGCATTCAGAACATAAAGCACGTTGCTGTAAGCAAGCAAATTCTCATTCAAAGTTGCAAGTTACTATGTAGGAACAAGTTTGTATAGGTATTTCAAAGATGCCCAGAACTAAGCTAAACTTCTTATGTCTCCAACTCCTAGAAATAACTTCATGCCCCATCTCCCTTACTTCCAGCTAGTAAGGATCACATAATTCCTAACAAACTTTTGACACAGATTCCCAATTCGGGCATTAGGACCACATAGCACGTTGCTGTAAGCAAGCACATTCTCATTCAAAGTTGCAAGTTACTATGTAGGAACAAGTTTGTATAGGTATTTCAAAGATGCCCAGAACTGAGCTAAACTTGGTATGTCTCCAACTCCTAGAAATAAATTCATGCCCCATCTCCCTTACTTCCAGCTAGTAAGGATCACATAATTCCTAAAAAAGTTTTGACACAGATTCCCAATTCGGGCATTCAGAACATATAGCACGTTGCTGTAAGCAAGCACATTCTCATTCAAAGTTGCAAGTTACTATGTAGGAACAAGTTTGTATAGGTATTTCAAAGATGCCCAGAACTGAGCTAAACGTTGTATGTCTCCAACTCCTAGAAATAACTTCATGCTCCATGTCCCTTACTTCCAGCTAGTAAGGATCACATTATTTCTAACAAACTTTTGACACAGATTCCCAATTCGGGCATTCAGAACATGTAGCACGTTGCTGTAAGCAAGCACATTCTCATTCAAAGTTGCAAGTTACTATGTAGGAACAAGTTTGTATAGGACTTTCAAAGATGCCCATAACTGAGCTAATCATGGTATGTCTCCAACTCCTAGAAATAACTTCATGCCCCATCTCCCTTACTTCCAGCTAGTAAGGATCACATACTTCCTAACAAAGTTTTGACACAGATTTCCAATTCGGGCATTCAGAACATGTAGCACGCTGCTGTAAGCAAGCACATTCTCATTCAAAGTTGCAAGTTACTATGTAGGAGCAAGTTTGTATAGTTATTTCAAGGATGCCCAGAACTGAGCTAAACTTGGTATGTCTCCAACTCCTAGAAATAACTACATGCCCCATGTACCTTACTTCCAGCTAGTAAGGATCACATAATTCCTAACAAACTTTTGACACAGATTCCCAATTCGTGCATTCAGAACATATAGCATGTTGCTGTAAACAAGCACATTCTCATTCAAAGTTGCAAGTTACTATGTAGGAACAAGTTTGTATAGGTATTTCAAAGATGCCCAGAACTGAGCTAAACGTTGTATGTCTGCAACTCCTAGAAATAACTTCATGCCCCATCTCCCTTACTTCCAGCTAGTAAGGATCACATAATTCCCAACAAAGTTTTGACACAGATTCCCAATTCGGGAATTCAGAACATATAGCACGTTGCTGTAAGCAAGCACATACTCATTCAATGTTGCAAGTTACTATGTAGGAAAAAGTTTGTATAGGAATTTCAAAGATGCCCAGAACTGAGCTAAACTTGGTATGTCTCCAACTCCTAGAAATAACTTCATGCCCCATCTCCCTTACTTCCAGCTAGTAAGGATCACATAATTCCTAAAAAAGTTTTGACACAGATTCCCAATTCGGGCATTCAGAACATATAGCACGTTGCTGTAAGCAAGCACATTCTCATTCAAAGTTGCAAGTTACTATGTAGGAACAAGTTTGTATAAGTAGTTCAAAGATGCCCAGAACTGAGCTAAACTTGTTATTTCTCCAACTCCTAGAAATAACTTCATGCCCCAACTCCCTTACTTCCAGCTAGAAAGGATCACATAATTCCTAACAAAGATTTGACACAGATTCCCAATTCGGGCATTCAGAACATATAGCACGTTGCTGTAAGCAAGCACATTCTCATTCAAAGTTGCAAGTTACTATGTAGGAACAACTTTGTATAGGTATTTCAAAGATGCCCAGAACTGACCTAAACTTGGTCTGTGTCCAACTCCTAGAAATAACTTCATGCCCCATCTCCCTTACTTCCAGCTAGTAAGGATCACATAATTCCTAACAAAGTTTTGACACAGATTCCCAATTCGGGCATTCAGAACATATAGCACGTTGCTGTAAGCAAGCACATTCTCATTAAAAGTTGCAAGTTACTATGTAGGAACAAGTTTGTATAGGTATTTCAAAGATGCCCAGAACTCAGCTAAACGTTTTATGTATCCAACTCCTAGAAATAACTTCATGCCCCATCTCACTTACTTCCAGCTAGTAAGGATCACATAATTTCTAACAAACTTTTGACACAGATTCCCAATTCGGGCATTCAGAACATATAGCACGTTGCTGTAAGCAAGCACATTCTCATTCAATGTTGCAAGTTACTATGTAGGAACAAGTTTGTATAGGACTTTCAAAGATGCCCTGAACTGAGCTAAACTTGGTATGTCTCCAACTCCTAGAAATAACTTCATGCCCCATCTCCCTTACTTCCATCAAGTAAGGATCACATAATTCCTAACAAAATTTTGACACAGATTCCCAATTCGGGCATTCAGAACATATAGCTCGTTGCTGTAAGCAAGCACATTCTCATTCAAAGATGCAAGTTACTATGTAGGATCAAGTTTGTATAGGACTTTCAAAGTTGCCCAGAACTGAGCTAAACTTGGTATGTCTCCAACTCCTAGAAATAAATTCATGCCCCATCTCCCTTACTTCCAGCTAGTAAGGATCACATACTTCCTAACAAAGCTTTGACACAGATTCCCAATTCGGGCATTCAGAACATGTAGCACGTTGCTGTAAGCAAGCACATTCTCATTCAAAGTTGCAAGTTACTATGTAGGAACAAGTTTGTATAGGTATTTCAAACATGCCCAGAACTGAGCTAAAGTGGGTATGTCTCCAACTCCTAGAAATAACTGCATGCCCCATCTCCCTTACTTCCAGCTAGTAAGGATCACATAATTCCTACCAAAGTTTTGACACAGATTCCCAATTCGGGCATTCACAACATATAGCACGTTGCTGTAAGCAAGCACATTCTCATTCAAAGTTGCAAGTTACTATGTAGGAACAAGTTTGTATAGGTATTTCAAAGATGCCCAGAACTGAGCTAAACGTTGTATGTCTGCAACTCCTAGAAATAACTTCATGCCCCATCTCCCTTACTTCCAGCTAGTAAGGATCACATAATTCCCAACAAAGTTTTGACAGAGATTCCCAATTCGGGAATTCAGAACATATAGCACGTTGCTGTAAGGAAGCACATACTCATTCAATGTTGCAAGTTACTATGTAGGAAAAAGTTTGTATAGGAATTTCAAAGATGCCCAGAACTGAGCTAAACTTGGTATGTCTCCAACTCCTAGAAATAACTTCATGCCCCATCACCCTTACTTCCAGCTAGTAAGGATTACATAATTCCTAACAAAATTTTGACACAGATTCCCAATTCGGGTATTCAGAACATATAGCACGTTGCTGTAAGCAAGCACATTCTCATTCAAAGATGCAAGTTACTATGTAGGAACAAGTTTGTATAGGTATTTCAAAGATGCCCAGAACTGAGCTAAACTTGGTATGTGTCCAACTCCTAGAAATAACTTCATGTCCCATCTCCCTTACTTCCAGCTAGTAAGGATCACATAATTCCTAACAAAGTAGTGACACAGATTCCAAATTCGGGCATTCAGAACATGTAGCACGTTGCTGTATGCAAGCACATTCTCATTCAAAGTTGCAAGTTACTATGTAGGAACAAGTTTGTATAGGTATTTCAAAGATGCCCAGAACTGAGCTAAACGTTGTATGTTTCCAACTCCTAGAAATAGCTTCATGCCCCATCTCCCTTTCATCCAGCTAGTAAGGATCACATAATTCCTAACAAAGTTTTGACACAGATTCCCAATTCGGGCATTCAGAACATATAGCACGTTGCTGTAAGCCAGCACATTCTCATTCAAAGTTGCAAGTTACTATGTAGGAACAAGTTTGTATAGGACTTTCAAAGATGCCCAGAACTGAGCTAATCTTGGTATGTATCCAACTCCTAGAAATAACTTCATGCCCCATCTCCCTTACTTCCAGCTAGTAAGGATCACATAATTCCTAACAAAGTTTTGACACAGATTCCCAATTCGGGCATTCAGAACATATAGCACGTTGCTGTAAACAAGCACATTCTCATTCAAAGTTGCAAGTTACTATGTAGGAACTAGTTTATATAGTTATTTCAAGGATGCCCAGAACTGAGCTAAACTTGGTATGTCTCCAACTCCTAGAAATAACTACATGCCCCATGTAGCTTACTTCCAGCTAGTAAGGATCACATAATTCCTAACAAAATTTTGACACAGATTCCCAATTCGGGAATTCAGAACATATAGCACGTTGCTGTAAGCAAGCACATACTCATTCAAAGTTGCAAGTTACTATGTAGGAACAAGTTTGTATAGGTATTTCAAAGATGCCAAGAACTGAGGTAAACTTGGTATGTCTCCAACTCCTAGAAATAACTTCATGCCCCATCTCCCTTACTTCCAGCTAGTAAGGATCACATAATTCCCAACAAAGTTTTGACAAAGATTCCCAATTCGGGTATTCAGAACATATAGCACGTTGCTGTAAGCAAGCACATTCTCATTCAAAAATGCAAGTTACTATGTAGGAAAAAGTTTGTATAGGTATTTCAAAGATGCCCAGAACTGAGCTAAACTTGGTATGTCTCCAACTCCTAGAAATAACTTCATGCCCCATCACACTTACTTCCAGCTAGGAAGGATTACATAATTCCTAACAAAATTTTGACACAGATTCCCAATTCGGGCATTCAGAACATATAGCACGTTGCTGTAAGCAAGCACATTCTCATTCAAAGATGCAAGTTACTATGCAGGAACAAGTTTGTATAGGTATTTCAAAGATGCCCAGAACTGAGCTAAACTTGGTATCTCTCCAACTCCTAGAAATAGCTTCATGCCCCATCTCCCTTACTTCCAGCTAGTAAGGATCACATAATTCCTAACAAAGTTTTGACACAGATTCCCAATTCGGGCATTCAGAACATATAGCACGTTGCTGTAAGAAAGCACATTCTCATTCAAAGTTGCAAGTTACTATGTAGGAACAACTTTGTATAGGTATTTCAAAGATGCCCAGAACTGAGCTAAACTTGGTCTGTGTCCAACTCCTAGAAATAACTTCATGCCCCATCTCCCTTACTTCCAGCTAGTAAGGATCACATAATTCCTAACAAAGTTTTGACACAGATTCCCAATTCGGGCATTCAGAACATATAGCACGTTGCTGTAAGCAAGCACATTCTCATTAAATGTTGCAAGTTACTATGTAGGAACAAGTTTGTATAGGTATTTCAAAGATGCCCAGAACTCAGCTAAACGTTTTATGTATCCAACTCCTAGAAATAACTTCATGCCACATCTCACTTACTTCCAGCTAGTAAGGATCACATAATTTCTAACAAACTTTTGACACAGATTCCCAATTCGGGCATTCAGAACATATAGCACGTTGCTGTAAGCAAGCACATTCTCATTCAATGTTGCAAGTTACTATGTAGGAACAAGTTTGTATAGGACTTTCAATGATGCCCTGAACTGAGCTAAACTTGGTATGTCTCCAACTCCTAGAAATAACTTCATGCCCCATCTCCCTTACTTCCATCAAGTAAGGATCACATAATTCCTAACAAAATTTTGACACAGATTCCCAATTCGGGCATTCAGAACATATAGCTCGGTGCTGTAAGCAAGCACATTCTCATTCAAAGATGCAAGTTACTATGTAGGATCAAGTTTGTATAGGACTTTCAAAGTTGCCCAGAACTGAGCTAAACTTGGTATGTCTCCAACTCCTAGAAATAACTTCATGCCCCATCTCCCTTACTTCCAGCTAGTAAGGATCACATACTTCCTAACAAAGCTTTGACACAGATTCCCAATTCGGGCATTCAGAACATGTAGCACGTTGCTGTAAGCAAGCACATTCTCATTCAAAGTTGCAAGTTACTATGTAGGAACAAGTTTGTATAGGTATTTCAAACATGCCCAGATCTGAGCTAAAGTGGGTATGTCTCCAACTCCTAGAAATAACTGCATGCCCCATCTCCCTTACTTCCAGCTAGTAAGGATCACATAATTCCTACCAAAGTTTTGACACAGATTCCCAATTCGGGCATTCACAACATATAGCACGTTGCTGTAAGCAAGCACATTCTCATTCAAAGTTGCAAGTTACTATGTAGGAACAAGTTTGTATAGGTATTTCAAAGATGCCCAGAACTGAGCTAAACGTTGTATGTCTGCAACTCCTAGAAATAACTTCATGCCCCATCTCCCTTACTTCCAGCTAGTAAGGATCACATAATTCCCAACAAAGTTTTGACAGAGATTCCCAATTCGGGAATTCAGAACATATAGCACGTTGCTGTAAGGAAGCACATACTCATTCAATGTTGCAAGTTACTATGTAGGAAAAAGTTTGTATAGGAATTTCAAAGATGCCCAGAACTGAGCTAAACTTGGTATGTGTCCAACTCCTAGAAATAACTTCATGCCCCATCTCCCTTACTTCCAGCTAGTAAGGATCACATAATTCCTAACAAAGTAGTGACACAGATTCCCAATTCGGGCATTCAGAACATGTAGCACGTTGCTGTAAGCAAGCACATTCTCATTCAAAGTTGCAAGTTACTATGTAGGAACAAGTTTGTATAGGTATTTCAAAGATGCCCAGAACTGAGCTAAACGTTGTATGTTTCCAACTCCTAGAAATAGCTTTATGCCCCATCTCCCTTTCTTCCAGCTAGTAAGGATCACATAATTCCTAACAAAGTTTTGACACAGATTCCCAATTCGAGCATTCAGAACATATAGCACGTTGCTGTAAGCCAGCACATTCTCATTCAAAGTTGCAAGTTACTATGTAGGAACAAGTTTGTATAGGACTTTCAAAGATGCCCAGAACTGAGCTAATCTTGGTATGTATCCAACTCCTAGAAATAACTTCATGCCCCATCTCCCTTACTTCCAGCTAGTAAGGATCACATAATTCCTAACAAAGTTTTGACACAGATTCCCAATTCGGGCATTCAGAACATATAGCACGTTGCTGTAAACAAGCACATTCTCATTCAAAGTTGCAAGTTACTATGTAGGAACAAGTTTGTATAGTTATTTCAAGGATGCCCAGAACTGAGCTAAACTTGGTATGTCTCCAACTCCTAGAAATAGCTACATGCCCCATGTACCTTACTTCCAGCTAGTAAGGATCACATAATTCCTAACAAACTTTTGACACAGATTCCCAATTCGGGAATTCAGAACATATAGCACGTTGCTGTAAGCAAGCACATACTCATTCAAAGTTGCAAGTTACTATATAGGAACAAGTTTGTATAGGTATTTCAAAGATGCCCAGAACTGAGCTAAACTTGGTATGTCTCCAACTCCTAGAAATAACTTCATGCCCCATCTCCCTTACTTCCAGCTAGTAAGGATCACATAATTCCCAACAAATTTTGACACAGATTCCCAATTCGGGTATTCAGAACATATAGCACGTTGCTGTAAGCAAGCACATTCTCATTCAAAAATGCAAGTTACTATGTAGGAACAAGTTTGTATAGGTATTTCAAAGATGCCCAGAACTGAGCTAAACTTGGTATGTCTCCAACTCCTAGAAATATCTTCATGCCCCATCACCCTTACTTCCAGCTAGTAAGGATCACATAGTTCCTAACAAAATTTTGACACAGATTCCCAATTCGGGCATTCAGAACATATAGCACGTTGCTGTAAGCAAGCACATTCTCATTCAAAGATGCAAGTTACTATGCAGGAACAAGTTTGTATAGGTATTTCAAAGATGCCCAGAACTGAGCTAAACTTGGTATCTCTCCAACTCCTGGAAATAGCTTCATGCCCCATCTCCCTTACTTCCAGCTAGTAAGGATCACATAATTCCTAACAAAGTTTTGACACAGATTCCCAATTCGGGCATTCAGAACATATAGCACGTTGCTGTAAGCAAGCACATTCTCATTCAAAGATGCAAGTTACTATGCAGGAACAAGTTTGTATAGGTATTTCAAAGATGCCCAGAACTGAGCTAAACTTCTACCTCTCCAACTCCTAGAAATATCTTCATGCCCCATCTCCCTTACTTCCAGCTAGTAAGGATCACATAAATCCTAACAAAGTTGTGACACAGATTCCCAATTCGGGCATTCAGAACATGTAGCACGTTGCTGTAAGCAAGCACATTCTCATTCAAAGTTGCAAGTTACTATGTAGGAACAAGATTGTATAGGTATTTCAAAGATGCCCAGAACTGAGCTAAACGTTTTATGTCGCCAACTCCTAGAAATAACTTCATGCCCCATCTCCCTTACTTCCAGCTAGTATGGATGACATAATTTCTAACAAACTTTTGACACAGATTCCAAATTCGGTCATTCAGAACATATAGCACGTTGCTGTAAGCAAGCACATTCTCATTCAAAGTTGCAAGTTACTATGTAGGAACAAGTTTGTATAGGACTTTCAAAGATGCCCTGAACTGAGCTAAACTTGGTATGTCTCCACCTCCTAGAAATAACTTCATGCCCCATCTCCCTTACTTTCATCAAGTAAGGATCACATAATTCCTAACAAAATTTTGACACAGATTCCCAATTCGGGCATTCAGAACATATAGCTCGTTGCTGTAAGCAAGCACATTCATTCAAAGATGCAAGTTACTATGTAGGATCAAGTTTGTATAGGACTTTCAAAGTTGCCCAGAACTGAGCTAAACTTGGTATGTCTCCAACTCCTAGAAATAACTTCATGCCCCATCTCCCTTAATTCCAGCTAGTAAGGATCACATAATTCCTAACAAAGTTTTGACACAGATTCCCAATTCGGGCATTCACAACATATAGCACGTTGCTGTAAGCAAGCACATTCTCATTCAAAGTTGCAAGTTACTATGTAGGAACAAGTTTGTATAGGTATTTCAAAGATGCCCAGAACTGAGCTAAACGTTGTATGTCTCCAACTCCTAGAAATAACTTCATGCTCCATGTCCCTTACTTCCAGCTAGTAAGGATCACATAATTCTTAACAAAGTTTTGACACAGATTCCCAATTCGGGAATTCAGAACATATAGCACGTTGCTGTAAGCAAGCACATTCTCATTCAAAGTTGCAAATTACTATGTAGGAACAAGTTTGTATAGGACTTTCAAAGATGCCCAGAACTGAGCTAATCTTGGTATGTCTCCAACTCCTAGAAATAACTTCATGCCCCATCTCCCTTACTTCCAGCTAGTAAGGATCACATAATTCCTAACAAAGTTTTGACACAGATTCCCAATTCGGGCATTCAGAACATGTAGCACGTTGCTGTAAGCAAGCACATTCTCATTCAAAGTTGCAAGTTACTATGTAGGAACAAGTTTGTATAGTTATTTCAAGGATGCCCAGAACTGAGCTAAACTTGGTATGTCTCCAACTCCTAGAAATAACTACATGCCCCATGTACCTTACTTCCAGCTAGTAAGGATCACATAATTCCTAACAAACATTTGACACAGATTCCCAATTCGTGCATTCAAAACATATAGCACGTTGCTGTAAGCAAGCACATTCTCATTCAAAGTTGCATGTTACTATGTAGGAACAAGTTTGTATAGGTATTTCAAAGATGCCCAGAACTGAGGTAAACGTTGTATGTCTCCAACTCCTAGAAATAAATTCATGCCCCATCTCCCTTACTTCCAGCTAGTAAGGATCACATAATTCCCAACAAAGTTTTGACACAGATTCCCAATTCGGGAATTCAGAACATATAGCAAGTTGCTGTAAGCAAGCACATACTCATTCAAAGTTGCAAGTTACTATGTAGGAACAAGTTTGTATAGGAATTTCAAAGATGCCCAGAACTGAGCTAAACTTGGTATGTCTCCAACTCCTAGAAATAACTTCATGCCCCATCTCCCTTACTTCCAGCTAGTAAGGATCACATAATTCCTAACAAAGTTTTGAAACAGATTCCCAATTCGGGCATTCAGAACATGTAGCACGTTGCTGTAAGCAAGCACATTCTCATTCATAGTTGCAAGTTACTATGTAGGAACAAGTTTGTATAGTTATTTCAAGGATGCCCAGAACTGAGCTAAACTTGGTATGTCTCCAACTCCTAGAAATAACTACATGCCCCATGTACCTTACTTCCAGCTAGTAAGGATCACATAATTCCTAACAAACTTTTGACACAGATTCCCAATTCGTGCATTCAAAACATATAGCACGTTGCTGTAAGCAAGCACTTTCTCATTCAAAGTTGCATGTTACTATGTAGGAACAAGTTTGTATAGGTATTTCAAAGATGCCCAGAACTGAGGTAAACGTTGTATGTCTCCAACTCCTAGAAATAAATTCATACCCCATCTCCCTTACTTCCAGCTAGTAAGGATCACATAATTCCCAACAAAGTTTTGACACAGATTCCCAATTCGGGAATTCAGAACATATAGCAAGTTGCTGTAAGCAAGCACATACTCATTCAAAGTTGCAAGTTACTATGTAGGAACAAGTTTGTATAGGAATTTCAAAGATGCCCAGAACTGAGCTAAACTTGGTATGTCTCCAACTCCTAGAAATAACTACATGCCCCATGTACCTTACTTCCAGCTAGTAAGGATCACATAATTCCTAACAAAGTTTTGACACAGATTCCCAATTCTGGTATTCAGAACATATAGCACGTTGCTGTAAGCAAGCACATTCTCATTCAAAGATGCAAGTTACTATGTAGGAACAAGTTTGTATAGGTATTTCAAAGATGCCCAGAACTGAGCTAAACTTGGTATGTCTCCAACTCCTAGAAATAACTTCATGCCCCATCTCCCTTACTTCCAGCTAGTAAGGATCACATAATTCCCAACAAAGTAGTGACACAGATTCCCAATTCGGGCATTCAGAACATGTAGCACGTTGCTGTAAGCAAGCACATTCTCATTCAAAGTTGCAAGTTACTATGTAGGAACAAGTTTGTATAGGTATTTCAAAGATGCCCAGAACTGAGCTAAACGTTGTATGTTTCCAACTCCTAGAAATAACTTCATGCTCCATGTCCCTTACTTCCAGCTAGAAAGGATCACATAATTCTTAACAAAGTTTTGACACAGATTCCCAATTCGGGAATTCAGAACATATAGCACGTTGCTGTAAGCAAGCACATTCTCATTCAAAGTTGCAAGTTACTATGTAGGAACAAGTTTGTATAGGACTTTCAAAGATGCCCAGAACTGAGCTAATCTTGGTATGTCTCCAACTCCTAGAAATAACTTCATGCCCCATCTCCCTTACTTCCAGCTAGTAAGGATCACATAATTCCTAACAAAGTTTTGACACAGATTCCCAATTCGGGCATTCAGAACATGTAGCACGTTGCTGTAAGCAAGCACATTCTCATTCAAAGTTGCAAGTTACTATGTAGGAACAAGTTTGTATAGTTATTTCAAGGATGCCCAGAACTGAGCTAAACTTGGTATGTCTCCAACTCCTAGAAATAACTACATGCCCCATGTACCTTACTTCCAGCTAGTAAGGATCACATAATTCCTAACAAACATTTGACACAGATTCCCAATTCGTGCATTCAAAACATATAGCACGTTGCTGTAAGCAAGCACATTCTCATTCAAAGTTGCATGTTACTATGTAGGAACAAGTTTGTATAGGTATTTCAAAGATGCCCAGAACTGAGGTAAACGTTGTATGTCTCCAACTCCTAGAAATAAATTCATGCCCCATCTCCCTTACTTCCAGCTAGTAAGGATCACATAATTCCCAACAAAGTTTTGACACAGATTCCCAATTCGGGAATTCAGAACATATAGCAAGTTGCTGTAAGCAAGCACATACTCATTCAAAGTTGCAAGTTACTATGTAGGAACAAGTTTGTATAGGAATTTCAAAGATGCCCAGAACTGAGCTAAACTTGGTATGTCTCCAACTCCTAGAAATAACTTCATGCTCCATGTCCCTTACTTCCAGCTAGTAAGGATCACATAATTCTTAACAAAGTTTTGACACAGATTCCCAATTCGGGAATTCAGAACATATAGCACGTTGCTGTAAGCAAGCACATTCTCATTCAAAGTTGCAAGTTACTATGTAGGAACAAGTTTGTATAGGACTTTCAAAGATGCCCAGAACTGAGCTAATCTTGGTATGTCTCCAACTCCTAGAAATAACTTCATGCCCCATCTCCCTTACTTCCAGCTAGTAAGGATCACATAATTCCTAACAAAGTTTTGACACAGATTCCCAATTCGGGCATTCAGAACATGTAGCACGTTGCTGTAAGCAAGCACATTCTCATTCAAAGTTGCAAGTTACTATGTAGGAACAAGTTTGTATAGTTATTTCAAGGATGCCCAGAACTGAGCTAAACTTGGTATGTCTCCAACTCCTAGAAATAACTACATGCCCCATGTACCTTACTTCCAGCTAGTAAGGATCACATAATTCCTAACAAACATTTGACACAGATTCCCAATTCGTGCATTCAAAACATATAGCACGTTGCTGTAAGCAAGCACATTCTCATTCAAAGTTGCATGTTACTATGTAGGAACAAGTTTGTATAGGTATTTCAAAGATGCCCAGAACTGAGGTAAACGTTGTATGTCTCCAACTCCTAGAAATAAATTCATGCCCCATCTCCCTTACTTCCAGCTAGTAAGGATCACATAATTCCCAACAAAGTTTTGACACAGATTCCCAATTCGGGAATTCAGAACATATAGCAAGTTGCTGTAAGCAAGCACATACTCATTCAAAGTTGCAAGTTACTATGTAGGAACAAGTTTGTATAGGAATTTCAAAGATGCCCAGAACTGAGCTAAACTTGGTATGTCTCCAACTCCTAGAAATAACTTCATGCCCCATCTCCCTTACTTCCAGCTATTAAGGATCACATAATTCCTAACAAAGTTTTGAAACAGATTCCCAATTCGGGCATTCAGAACATGTAGCACGTTGCTGTAAGCAAGCACATTCTCATTCATAGTTGCAAGTTACTATGTAGGAACAAGTTTGTATAGTTATTTCAAGGATGCCCAGAACTGAGCTAAACTTGGTATGTCTCCAACTCCTAGAAATAACTACATGCCCCATGTACCTTACTTCCAGCTAGTAAGGATCACATAATTCCTAACAAACATTTGACACAGATTCCCAATTCGTGCATTCAAAACATATAGCACGTTGCTGTAAGCAAGCACATTCTCATTCAAAGTTGCATGTTACTATGTAGGAACAAGTTTGTATAGGTATTTCAAAGATGCCCAGAACTGAGGTAAACGTTGTATGTCTCCAACTCCTAGAAATAAATTCATGCCCCATCTCCCTTACTTCCAGCTAGTAAGGATCACATAATTCCCAACAAAGTTTTGACACAGATTCCCAATTCGGGAATTCAGAACATATAGCAAGTTGCTGTAAGCAAGCACATACTCATTCAAAGTTGCAAGTTACTATGTAGGAACAAGTTTGTATAGGAATTTCAAAGATGCCCAGAACTGAGCTAAACTTGGTATGTCTCCAACTCCTAGAAATAACTACATG
Organism: Diceros bicornis minor; assembly: GCF_020826845.1. NCBI lineage: Eukaryota > Metazoa > Chordata > Mammalia > Perissodactyla > Rhinocerotidae > Diceros > Diceros bicornis. Next base: position 3,117,718 of record NW_026690876.1, read on the forward strand.
CCCCATGTACCTTACTTCCAGCTAGTAAGGATCACATAATTCCTAACAAAGTTTTGACACAGATTCCCAATTCTGGTATTCAGAACATATAGCACGTTGCTGTAAGCAAGCACATTCTCATTCAAAGATGCAAGTTACTATGTAGGAACAAGTTTGTATAGGTATTTCAAAGATGCCCAGAACTGAGCTAAACTTGGTATGTCTCCAACTCCTAGAAATAACTTCATGCCCCATCTCCCTTACTTCCAGCTAGTAAGGATCACATAATTCCCAACAAAGTAGTGACACAGATTCCCAATTCGGGCATTCAGAACATGTAGCACGTTGCTGTAAGCAAGCACATTCTCATTCAAAGTTGCAAGTTACTATGTAGGAACAAGTTTGTATAGGTATTTCAAAGATGCCCAGAACTGAGCTAAACGTTGTATGTTTCCAACTCCTAGAAATAGCTTCATGCCCCATCTCCCTTACTTCCAGCTAGTAAGGATCACATAATTCCTAACAAAGTTTTGACACAAATTCCCAATTCGGGCATTCAGAACATATAGCACGTTGCTGTAAGCAAGCACATTCTCATTCAAAGTTGCAAGTTACTATGTAGGAACAAGTTTGTATAGGTATTTCAAAGATGCCCAGAACTGAGCTAAACTTGTTATGTCTCCAACTCCTAGAAATAACTTCATGCCCCATCTCCCTTACTTCCAGCTAGTAAGGATCACATAATTCCTAACAAAGTTTTGACACAGATTCCCAATTCGGGCATTCAGAACATATAGCACGTTGCTGTAAACAAGCACATTCTCATTCAAAGTTGCAAGTTACTATGTAGGAACAAGTTTGTATAGTTATTTCAAGGATGCCCAGAACTGAGCTAAACTTGGTATGTCTCCAACTCCTAGAAATAACTACATGCCCCATGTACCTTACTTCCAGCTAGTAAGGATCACATAATTCCTAACAAACTTTTGACACAGATTCCCAATTCGTGCATTCAGAACATATAGCACGTTGCTGTAAGCAAGCACATTCTCATTCAAAGTTGCATGTTACTATGTAGGAACAAGTTTGTATAGGTATTTCAAAGATGCCCAGAACTGAGCTAAACGTTGTATGTCTCCAACTCCTAGAAATAAATTCATGCCCCATCTCCCTTACTTCAAGCTAGTAAGGATCACATAATTCCCAACAAAGTTTTGACACAGATTCCCAATTCGGGAATTCAGAACATATAGCACGTTGCTGTAAGCAAGCACATACTCATTCAAAGTTGCAAGTTACTATGTAGGAATAAGTTTGTATAGGAATTTCAAAGATGCCCAGAACTGAGCTAAACTTGGTATGTCTCCAACTCCTAGAAATAACTTCATGCCCCATCACCCTTACTTCCAGCTAGTAAGGATCACATAATTCCTAACAAAGTTTTGACTCAGATTCCCAATTCGTGTATTCAGAACATATAGCACGTTGCTGTAAGCAAGCACATTCTCATTCAAAGATGCAAGTTACAATGTAGGAACAAGTTTGTATAGGTATTTCAAAGATGCCCAGAACTGAGCTAAACTTGGTATATCTCCAACTCCTAGAAATAACTTCATGCCCCATCTCCCTTACTTCCAGCTAGTAAGGATCACATAATTCCCAACAAAGTAGTGACACAGATTCCCAATTCGGGCATTCAGAACATGTAGCACGTTGCTGTAAGCAAGCACATTCTCATTCAAAGTTGCAAGTTACTATGTAGGAACAAGTTTGTATAGGACTTTCAAAGATGCCCAGAACTGAGCTAATCTTGGTATGTCTCCAACTGCTAGAAATAACTTCATGCCCCATCTCCCTTACTTCCAGCTAGTAAGGATCACATAATTCCTAACAAAGTTTTGACACAGATTCCCAATTCGGGCATTCAGAACATATAGCACGTTGCTGTAAACAAGCACATTCTCATTCAAAGTTGCAAGTTACTATGTAGGAACAAGTTTGTATAGTTATTTCAAGGATGCCCAGAACTGAGCTAAACTTGGTATGTCTCCAACTCCTAGAAATAACTACATGCCCCATGTACCTTACTTCCAGCTAGTAAGGATCACATAATTCCTAACAAACTTTTGACACAGATTCCCTATTCGTGCATTCAGAACATATAGCACGTTGCTGTAAGCAAGTACATTCTCATTCAAAGTTGCATGTTACTATGTAGGAACAAGTTTGTATAGGTATTTCAAAGATGCCCAGAACTGAGCTAAACGTTGTATGTCTCCAACTCCTAGAAATAAATTCATGCCCCATCTCCCTTACTTCCAGCTAGTAAGGATCACATAATTCCCAAGAAAGTTTTGACACAGATTCCCAATTCGGGAATTCAGAACATATAGCACGTTGCTGTAAGCAAGCACATACTCATTCAAAGTTGCAAGTTACTATGTAGGAACAAGTTTTTATAGGAATTTCAAAGATGCCCAGAACTGAGGTAAACTTGGTATGTCTCCAACTCCTAGAAATAACTTCATGCCCCATCACGCTTGCTTCCAGCTAGTAAGGATCACATAATTCCTAACAAAGTTTTGACACAGATTCCCAATTCGGGTATTCAGAACATATAGCACGTTGCTGTAAGCAAGCGCATTCTCATTCAAAGATGCAAGTTACTATGTAGGAACAAGTTTGTATAGGTATTTCAAAGATGCCCAGAACTGAGCTAAACTTGGTATGTCTCCAACTCCTAGAAATAACTTCATGCCCCATCTCCCTTACTTCCAGCTAGTAAGGATCACATAATTCCTAACAAAGTAGTGACACAGATTCCCAATTCGGCCATTCAGAACATGTAGCACGTTGCTGTAAGCAAGCACATTCTCATTCAAAGTTGCAAGATACTATGTAGGAACAAGTTTGTATAGGTATTTCAAAGATGCCCAGAACTGAGCTAAACGTTGTATGTTTCCAACTCCTAGAAATAGCTTCATGCCCCATCTCCCTTACTTCCAGCTAGTAAGGATCACATAATTCCTAACAAAGTTTTGACACAGATTCCCAATTCGGGCATTCAGAACATATAGCACGTTGCTGTAAGCAAGCACATTCTCATTCAAAGTTGCAAGTTACTATGTAGGAACAAGTTTGTATAGGACTTTCAAAGATGCCCAGATCTGAGCTAATCTTGGTATGTATCCAACTCCTAGAAATAACTTCATGCCCCATCTCCCTTACTTCCAGCTAGTAAGGATCACATAATTCCTAACAAAGTTTTGACACAGATTCCCAATTCGGACATTCAGAACATATAGCACGTTGCTGTAAACAAGCACATTCTCATTCAAAGTTGCAAGTTACTATGTAGGAACAAGTTTGCATAGTTATTTCAAGGATGCCCAGAATTGAGCTAAACTTGGTATGTCTCCAACTCCTAGAAATAACTACATGCCCCATGTACCTTACTTCCAGCTAGTAAGGATCACATAATTCCTAACAAACTTTTGACACAGATTCCCAATTCGTGCATTCAGAACATATAGCACGTTGCTGTAAGCAAGCACATTCTCATTCAAAGTTGCAAGTTACTATGTAGGAACAGTTTGTATAGGTATTTCAAAGATGCCCAGAACTGAGCTAAACGTTGTATGTCTCCAACTCCTAGAAATAACTTCATGCCCCATCTCCCTTACTTCCAGCTAGTAAGGATCACATAATTCACAACAAAGTTTTGACAGAGATTCCCAATTCGGGCATTCAGAACATATAGCACGTTGCTGTAAGCAAGCACATACTCATTCAAAGTTGCAAGTTACTATGTAGGAACAAGTTTGCATAGGAATTTCAAAGATGCCCAGAACTGAGCTAAACTTGGTATGTCTCCAACTCCTAGAAATAACTTCATGCCCCATCTCCCTTACTTCCAGCTAGTAAGGATCACATAATTCCTAACAAAGTTTTGACACAGATTCCCAATTCGGGTATTCAGAACATAAAGCACGTTGCTGTAAGCAAGCACATTCTCATTCAAAGATGCAAGTTACTATGTAGGAACAAGTTTGTATAGGTATTTCAAAGATGCCCAGAACTGAGCTAAACGTTTTATGTATCCAACTCCTAGAAATAACTTCATGCCCCATCTCACTTACTTCCAGCTAGTAAGGATCACATAATTTCTAACAAACTTTTGACACAGATTCCCAATTCGGGCATTCAGAACATATAGCACGTTGCTGTAAGCAAGCACATTCTCATTCAAAGTTGCAAGTAACTATGTAGGAACAAGTTTGTATAGGACTTTCAAAGATGCCCTGAACTGAGCTAAACTTGGTATGTCTCCAACTCCTAGAAATAACTTCATGCCCCATCTCCCTTACTTCCATCAAGTAAGGATCACATAATTCCTAACAAAATTTTGACACAGATTCCCAATTCGGGCATTCAGAAAATATAGCTCGTTGCTGTAAGCAAGCACATTCTCACTCAAAGATGCAAGTTACTATGTAGGATCAAGTTTGTATAGGACTTTCAAAGTTGCCCAGAACTGAGCTAAACTTGGTATGTCTCCAACTCCTAGAAATAACTTCATGCCCCATCTCCCTTACTTCCAGCTAGTAAGGATCCCATACTTCCTAACAAAGCTTTGACACAGATTACCAATTCGGGCATTCAGAACATGTAGCACGTTGCTGTAAGCAAGCACATTCTCATTCAAAGTTGCAAGTTACTATGTAGGAACAAGTTTGTATAGGTATTTCAAACATGCCCAGAACTGAGCTAAAGTGGGTATGTCTCCAACTCCTAGAAATAACTGCATGCCCCATCTCCCTTACTTCCAGCTAGTAAGGATCACATAATTCCTACCAAAGTTTTGACACAGATTCCCAATTCGGGCATTCACAACATATAGCACGTTGCTGTAAGCAAGCACATTCTCATTCAAAGTTGCAAGTTACTATGTAGGAACAAGTTTGTATAGGTATTTCAAAGATGCCCAGAACTGAGCTAAACGTTGTATGTCTCCAACTCCTAGAAATAACTTCATGCTCCATGTCCCTTACTTCCAGCTAGTAAGGATCACATAATTCCTAACAAAGTTTTGACACAGATTCCAAATTCGGGCATTCAGAACATATAGCACGTTGCTGTAAGCAAGCACATTCTCATTCAAAGTTGCAAGTTACTATGTAGGAACAAGTTTGTATAGGTATTTCAAAGATGCCCAGAACTAAGCTAAACGTTGTATGTTTCCAACTCCTAGAAATAGCTTCATGCCCCATCTCCCTTACTTCCAGCTAGTAAGGATCACATAATTCCTAAAAAAGTTTTGACACAGATTCCCAATTCGGGCATTCAGAACACATAGCACGTTGCTGTAAGCAAGCACATTCTCATTCAAAGTTGCAAGTTACTATGTAGGAACAAGTTTGTATAGTTATTTCAAGGATGCCCAGAACTGAGCTAAACTTGGTATGTCTCCAACTCCTAGAAAGAACTACATGCCCCTTGTACCTTACTTCCAGCTAGTAAGGATCACATAATTCCTAACAAAATTTTGACACAGATTCCCAATTCGTGCATTCAGAACATATAGCACGTTGCTGTAAGCAAGCACATTCTCATTCAAAGTTGCAAGTTACTATGTAGGAACAAGTTTGTATAGGTATTTCAAAGATGCCCAGAACTGAGCTAAACGTTGTATGTCTGCAACTCCTAGAAATAACTTCATGCCCCATCTCCCTTACTTCCAGCTAGTAAGGATCACATAATTCCCAACAAAGTTTTGACACAGATTCCCAATTCGGGAATTCAGAACAAATAGCACGTTGCTGTAAGCAAGCACATACTCATTCAATGTTGCAAGTTACTATGTAGGAAAAAGTTTGTATAGGAATTTCAAAGATGCCCAGAACTGAGCTAAACTTGGTATGTCTCCAACTCCTAGAAATAACTTCATGCCCCATCACCCTTACTTCCAGCTAGTAAGGATCACATAATTCCTAACAAAATTTTGACACAGATTCCCAATTCGGGTATTCAGAACATATAGCACGTTGCTGTAAGCAAGCACATTCTCATTCAAAGATGCAAGTTACTATGTAGGAACAAGTTTGTATAGGTATTTCAAAGATGCCCAGAACTGAGCTAAACTTGGTTTGTGTGCACCTCCTAGAAATAACTTCATGCCCCATCTCCCTTACTTCCAGCTAGAAAGGATCACATAATTCCTAACAAAGTAGTGACACAGATTCCCAATTCGGGCATTCAGAACATGTAGCACGTTGCTGTAAGCAAACACATTCTCATTCAAAGTTGCTAGTTACTATGTAGGAACAAGTTTGTATAGGTATTTCAAAGATGCCCAGAACTGAGCTAAACGTTGTATGTTTCCAACTCCTAGAAATAGCTTCATGCCCCATCTCCCTTTCTTCCAGCTAGTAAGGATCACATAATTCCTAACAAAGTTTTGACACAGATTCCAGATTCGGGCATTCAGAACATATAGCACGTTGCTGTAAGCAAGCACATTCTCATTCAAAGTTGCAAGTTACTATGTAGGAACAAGTTTGTATAGGACTTTCAAAGATGCCCAGAACTGAGCTAATCTTGGTATGTATCCAACTCCTAGAAATAACTTCATGCCCCATCTCCCTTACTTCCAGCTAGTAAGGATCACATAATTCCTAACAAAGTTTTGACACAGATTCCCAATTCGGGCATTCAGAACATATAGCACGTTGCTGTAAACAAGCACATTCTCATTCAAAGTTGCAAGTTACTATGTAGGAACAAGTTTGTATAGTTATTTCAAGGATGCCCAGAACTGAGCTAAACTTGGTATGTCTCCAACTCCTAGAAATAACAACATGCCCCATGTACCTTACTTCCAGCTAGTAAGGATCACATAATTCCTAACAAAGTTTTGACACAGATTCCCAATTCGGGAATTCAGAACATATAGCACGTTGCTGTAAGCAAGCACATACTCATTCAAAGTTGCAAGTTACTATGTAGGAACAAGTTTGTATAGGTATTTCAAAGATGCCCAGAACTGAGGTAAACTTGGTATGTCTCCAACTCCTAGAAATAACTTCTTGCCCCATCTCCCTTACTTCCAGCTAGTAAGGATCACATAATTCCCAACAAAGTTTTGACACAGATTCCCAATTCGGGTATTCAGAACATATAGCACGTTGCTGTAAGCAAGCACATTCTCATTCAAAGATGCAAGTTACTATGTAGGAACAAGTTTGTATAGGTATTTCAAAGATGCCCAGAACTGAGGTAAACTTGGTATGTCTCCAACTCCTAGAAATAACTTCATGCCCCATCACACTTACTTCCAGCTAGTAAGGATCACATAATTCCTAACAAAATTTTGACACAGATTCCCAATTCGGGCATTCAGAACATATAGCACGTTGCTGTAAGCAAGCACATTCTCATTCAAAGATGCAAGTTACTATGCAGGAACAAGTTTGTATAGGTATTTCAAAGATGCCCAGAACTGAGCTAAACTTGGTATCTCTCCAACTCCTAGAAATAGCTTCATGCCCCATCTCCCTTACTTCCAGCTAGTAAGGATCACATAATTCCTAACAAAGTTTTGACACAGATTCCCAATTCGGGCATTCAGAACATATAGCACGTTGCTGTAAGCAAGCACATTCTCATTCAAAGATGCAAGTTACTATGCAGGAACAAGTTTGTATAGGTATTTCAAAGATGCCCAGAACTGAGCTAAACTTGGTATCTCTCCAACTCCTAGAAATATCTTCATGCCCCATCTCCCTTACTTCCAGCTAGTAAGGATCACATAAATCCTAACAAAGTTGTGACACAGATTCCCAATTCGGGCATTCAGAACATGTAGCACGTTGCTGTAAGCAAGCACATTCTCATTCAAAGTTGCAAGTTACTATGTAGGAACAAGATTGTATAGGTATTTCAAAGATGCCCAGAACTGACCTAAACGTTTTATGTCGCCAACTCCTAGAAATAACTTCATGCCCCATCTCCCTTACTTCCAGCTAGTAAGGATCACATAATTTCTAACAAACTTTTGACACAGATTCCAAATTCGGTCATTCAGAACATATAGCACGTTGCTGTAAGCAAGCACATTCTCATTCTAAGTTGCAAGTTACTATGTAGGAACAAGTTTGTATAGGACTTTCAAAGATTCCCTGAACTGAGCTAAACTTGGTATGTCTCCAACTCCTAGAAATAACTTCATGCCCCATCTCCCTTACTTCCATCAAGTAAGGATCACATAATTCCTAACAAAATTTTGACACAGATTCCCAATTCGGGCATTCAGAACATATAGCTCGTTGCTGTAAGCAAGCACATTCATTCAAAGATGCAAGTTACTATGTAGGATCAAGTTTGTATAGGACTTTCAAAGTTGCCCAGAACTGAGCTAAACTTGGTATGTCTCCAACTCCTAGAAATAACTTCATGCCCCATCTCCCTTACTTCCAGCTAGTAAGGATCCCATACTTCCTAACAAAGCTTTGACACAGGTTCCCAATTCGGGCATCCAGAACATGTAGCACGTTGCTGTAAGCAAGCACATTCTTATTCATAGTTGCAAGTTACTATGTAGGAACAAGTTTGTATAGGTATTTCAAACATGCCCAGAACTGAGCTAAAGTGGGTATGTCTCCAACTCCTAGAAAAAACTGCATGCCCCATCTCCCTTACTTCCAGCTAGTAAGGATCACATAATTCCTAACAAAGTTTTGACACAGATTCCCAATTCGGGCATTCACAACATATAGCACGTTGCTGTAAGCAAGCACATTCTCATTCAAAGTTGCAAGTTACTATGTAGGAACAAGTTTGTATAGGTATTTCAAAGATGCCCAGAACTGAGCTAAACGTTGTATGTCTCCAACTCCTAGAAATAACTTCATGCTCCATGTCCCTTACTTCCAGCTAGTAAGGATCACATAATTCTTAACAAAGTTTTGACACAGATTCCCAATTCGGGAATTCAGAACATATAGCACGTTGCTGTAAGCAAGCACATTCTCATTCAAAGTTGCAAGTTACTATGTAGGAACAAGTTTGTATAGGACTTTCAAAGATGCCCAGAACTGAGCTAATCTTGGTATGTCTCCAACTCCTAGAAATAACTTCATGCCCCATCTCCCTTACTTCCAGCTAGTTAGAATCACATAATTCCTAACAAAGTTTTGACACAGATTCCCAATTCGGGCATTCAGAACATGTAGCACGTTGCTGTAAGCAAGCACATTCTCATTCAAAGTTGCAAGTTACTATGTAGGAAAAAGTTTATATAGTTATTTCAAGGATGCCCAGAACTGAGCTAAACTTGGTATGTCTCCAACTCCTAGAAATAACTACATGCCCCATGTACCTTACTTCCAGCTAGTAAGGATCACATAATTCCTAACAAACTTTTGACACAGATTCCCAATTCGGGAATTCAGAACATATAGCACGTTGCTGTAAGCAAGCACATACTCATTCAAAGTTGCAAGTTACTATGTAGGAACAAGTTTGTATAGGAATTTCAAAGATGCCCAGAACTGAGCTAAACTTGGTATGTCTCCAACTCCTAGAAATAACTTCATGCCCCATCACCCTTACTTCCAGCTAGTAAGGATCACATAATTCCTAACAAAGTTTTGACACAGATTCCCAATTCGGGTATTCAGAACATATAGCACGCTGCTGTAAGCAAGCACATTCTCATTCAAAGTTGCAAGTTACTATGTAGGAACAAGTTTGTATAGGTATTTCAAAGATGCCCAGAACTGAGCTAAACGTTGTATGTTTTCAACTCCTAGATATAGCTTCATGCCCCATCTCCCTTACTTCCAGCTAGTAAGGATCACATAATTCCTAACAAAGTTTTGACACAGATTCCCAATTCGGGCATTCAGAACATATAGCACGTTGCTGTAAGCAAGCACATTCTCATTCAAAGTTGCAAGTTACTATGTAGGAACAAGTTTGTATAGGACTTTCAAAGATGCCCAGAACTGAGCTAATCTTGGTATGTCTCCAACTCCTAGAAATAACTTCATGCCCCATCTCCCTTACTTCCAGCTAGTAAGGATCACATAATTCCTAACAAAGTTTTGACACAGATTCCCAATTCGGGCATTCAGAACATATAGCACGTTGCTGTAAACAAGCACATTCTCATTCAAAGTTGCAAGTTACTATGTAGGAACAAGTTTGTATAGGTATTTCAAAGATGCCCAGAACTGAGCTAAACGTTGTATGTCTCCAACTCCTAGAAAAAACTTCATGCTCCATGTCCCTTACTTCCAGCTAGTAAGGATCACATAATTCCTAACAAAGTTTTGACACAGATTCCCAATTCGGGCATTCAGAACATATAGCACGTTGCTGTAAGCAAGCACATTCTCATTCAAAGTTGCAAGTTACTATGTAGGAACAAGTTTGTATAGGTATTTCAAAGATGCCCAGAACTGAGCTAAACTTGGTATGTCTCCAACTCCTAGAAATAACTTCATGCCCCATCTCCCTGACTTCCAGCTTGTAAGGATCACATAATTCCTAACAAAGTTTTGACACAGATTCCCAATTCGGGCATTCAGAACATATAGCACGTTGCTGTAAGCAAGCACATTCTCATTCAAAGATGCAAGTTACTATGTAGGAACAAGTTTGTATACGTATTTCAAAGATGCCCAGAACTGAGCTAATCGTTGTATGTCTCCAACTCCTAGAAATAACTTCATGCCCCAACTCCCTTACTTCCAGATAGTAAGGACCACATAATTCCTAACAAAGTTTTGACACAGATTCCCAATTCGGGCATTCAGAACATATAGCATTTTGCTGTAAGCAAGCACATTCTCATTCAAAGTTGCAAGTTACTATGTAGGAACAAGTTTGTATAGGTATTTCAAAGATGCCCAGAACTGAGCTAAACTTGGTATGTCTCAACTCCTAGAAATAACTTCATGCCCCATCTCCCTTACTTCCAGCTAGTAATGGTCACATAATTCCTAACAAAGTTTTGACACAGATTCCCCATTCGGGCATTCAGAACATATAGCACGTTGCTGTAAGCAAGCAAATTCTCATTCAAAGTTGCAAGTTACTATGTAGGAACAAGTTTGTATAGGTATTTCAAAGATGCCCAGTACTGTGCTAAACTTGGTATGTGTCCAACTCCTAGAAATAACTTCATGCCCCAACTCCTTTACTTCCAGCTAGTAAGGATCACATAATTCCTAACAAAGTTTTGACACAGATTCCCCATTCGGGCATTCAGAACATATAGCACGTTGCTGTAAGCACGCACATTCTCATTCAAAGTTGCAAGTTACTATGTAGGAACAAGTTTGTATAGGTATTTCAAAGATGCCCAGAACTGAGCTAAACTTGGTATGTCTCCAACTCCTAGAAATAACGTCATGCCCCATCTCCCTAACTTCCAGGTAGTAAGGATCACATAATTCCTAACAAAGTTTTGACACAGGTTCCCAATTCGGGCATTCAGAACATATAGCACGTTGCTGTAAGCAAGCACATTCTCATTCAAAGTTGCAAGTTACTATGTAGGAACAAGTTTGTATAGGACTTTCAAAGATGCCCAGAACTGAGCTAAACTTGGTATGTCTCCAACTCCTAGAAATAACTGCATGCCCCATCTCCCTTACTTCCAGCTAGTAAGGATCACATAATTCCTAACAAAGTTTTGACACAGATTCCCAATTCGGGCATTCAGAACATATAGCACGTTGCTGTAAGCAAGCACATTCTCATTCAAAGTTGCATGTTACTATGTAGGAACAAGTTTGTATAGGTATTTCAAAGATGCCCAGAACTGAGCTAAACTTGGTATGTGTCCAGCTCCTAGATATAACTTCATGCCCCTTCTCCCTTACTTCCAGCTAGTAAGGATCACATAATTCCTAACAATGTATTGACACAGATTCCCAATTCGGGCATTCAGAACATATAGCACGTTGCTGTAAGCTAGCACATTCTCATTCAAAGTTGCAAGTTACTATGTAGGAACAAGTTTGTATAGGTATTTCAAAGATTCCCAGAACTGAGCTAAACTTGGTATGTCTCCAACTCCTAGAAATAACTTCATGCCCCATCTCCCTGACTTCCAGCTAGTAAGGATCACATAATTCCTAACAAAGTTGTGACACAGATTCCCAATTCGGGCATTCAGAACATATAGCACGTTACTGTAAGCAAACACATTCTCATTCAAAGTTGCAAGTTACCATGTAGGAACAAGTTTGTATAGGTATTTCAAAGATGCCCAGAACTGAGCTAAAGTGGGTATGTCTCCAACTCCTAGAAATAACTTCATGCCCCATCTCCCTTACTTCCAGCTACTAAGGATCACATAATTCCTAACAAAGTTTTGACACAGATTCCCAATTCGGGCATTCAAAACATATAGCACGTTGCTGTAAGCAAGCACATTCTCATTCAAAGTTGCAAGTTACTATGTAGGAACAAGTTTGTATAGGTATTTCAAAGATGCCCAGAACTGAGCTAAACGTTGTATGTCTCCAACTCCTAGAAAAAACTTCATGCTCCATGTCCCTTACTTCCAGCTAGTAAGGATCACATAATTCCTAACAAAGTTTTGACACAGATTCCCAATTCGGGCATTCAGAACATATAGCACGTTGCTGTAAGCAAGCACATTCTCATTCAAAGTTGCAAGTTACTATGTAGGAACAAGTTTGTATAGGTATTTCAAAGATGCCCAGAACTGAGCTAAACTTGGTATGTCTCCAACTCCTAGAAATAACTTCATGCCCCATCTCCCTGACTTCCAGCTTGTAAGGATCACATAATTCCTAACAAAGTTTTGACACAGATTCCCAATTCGGGCATTCAGAACATATAGCACGTTGCTGTAAGCAAGCACATTCTCATTCAAAGATGCAAGTTACTATGTAGGAACAAGTTTGTATACGTATTTCAAAGATGCCCAGAACTGAGCTAATCGTTGTATGTCTCCAACTCCTAGAAATAACTTCATGCCCCAACTCCCTTACTTCCAGATAGTAAGGACCACATAATTCCTAACAAAGTTTTGACACAGATTCCCAATTCGGGCATTCAGAACATATAGCATTTTGCTGTAAGCAAGCACATTCTCATTCAAAGTTGCAAGTTACTATGTAGGAACAAGTTTGTATAGGTATTTCAAAGATGCCCAGAACTGAGCTAAACTTGGTATGTCTCAACTCCTAGAAATAACTTCATGCCCCATCTCCCTTACTTCCAGCTAGTAATGGTCACATAATTCCTAACAAAGTTTTGACACAGATTCCCCATTCGGGCATTCAGAACATATAGCACGTTGCTGTAAGCAAGCAAATTCTCATTCAAAGTTGCAAGTTACTATGTAGGAAGAAGTTTGTATAGGTATTTCAAAGATGCCCAGTACTGTGCTAAACTTGGTATGTGTCCAACTCCTAGAAATAACTTCATGCCCCAACTCCTTTACTTCCAGCTAGTAAGGATCACATAATACCTAACAAAGTTTTGACACAGATTCCCCATTCGGGCATTCAGAACATATAGCACGTTGCTGTAAGCAAGCACATTCTCATTCAAAGTTGCAAGTTACTATGTAGGAACAAGTTTGTATAGGTATTTCAAAGATGCCCAGAACTGAGCTAAACTTGGTATGTCTCCAACTCCTAGAAATAACGTCATGCCCCATCTCCCTAACTTCCAGGTAGTAAGGATCACATAATTCCTAACAAAGTTTTGACACAGGTTCCCAATTCGGGCATTCAGAACATATAGCACGTTGCTGTAAGCAAGCACATTCTCATTCAAAGTTGCAAGTTACTATGTAGGAACAAGTTTGTATAGGACTTTCAAAGATGCCCAGAACTGAGCTAAACTTGGTATGTCTCCAACTCCTAGAAATAACTTCATGCCCCATCTCCCTTACTTCCAGCTAGTAAGGATCACATAATTCCTAACAAAGTTTTGACACAGATTCCCAATTCGGGCATTCAGAACATGTAGCACGTTGCTGTAAGCAAGCACATTCTCATTCAAAGTTGCAAGTTACTATGTAGGAACAAGTTTGTATAGTTATTTCAAGGATGCCCAGAACTGAGCTAAACTTGGTATGTCTCCAACTCCTAGAAATAACTACATGCCCCATGTACCTTACTTCCAGCTAGTAAGGATCACATAATTCCTAACAAACATTTGACACAGATTCCCAATTCGTGCATTCAAAACATATAGCACGTTGCTGTAAGCAAGCACATTCTCATTCAAAGTTGCATGTTACTATGTAGGAACAAGTTTGTATAGGTATTTCAAAGATGCCCAGAACTGAGGTAAACGTTGTATGTCTCCAACTCCTAGAAATAAATTCATGCCCCATCTCCCTTACTTCCAGCTAGTAAGGATCACATAATTCCCAACAAAGTTTTGACACAGATTCCCAATTCGGGAATTCAGAACATATAGCAAGTTGCTGTAAGCAAGCACATACTCATTCAAAGTTGCAAGTTACTATGTAGGAACAAGTTTGTATAGGAATTTCAAAGATGCCCAGAACTGAGCTAAACTTGGTATGTCTCCAACTCCTAGAAATAACTTCATGCCCCATCTCCCTTACTTCCAGCTAGTAAGGATCACATAATTCCTAACAAAGTTTTGAAACAGATTCCCAATTCGGGCATTCAGAACATGTAGCACGTTGCTGTAAGCAAGCACATTCTCATTCATAGTTGCAAGTTACTATGTAGGAACAAGTTTGTATAGTTATTTCAAGGATGCCCAGAACTGAGCTAAACTTGGTATGTCTCCAACTCCTAGAAATAACTACATGCCCCATGTACCTTACTTCCAGCTAGTAAGGATCACATAATTCCTAACAAACTTTTGACACAGATTCCCAATTCGTGCATTCAAAACATATAGCACGTTGCTGTAAGCAAGCACATTCTCATTCAAAGTTGCATGTTACTATGTAGGAACAAGTTTGTATAGGTATTTCAAAGATGCCCAGAACTGAGGTAAACGTTGTATGTCTCCAACTCCTAGAAATAAATTCATACCCCATCTCCCTTACTTCCAGCTAGTAAGGATCACATAATTCCCAACAAAGTTTTGACACAGATTCCCAATTCGGGAATTCAGAACATATAGCAAGTTGCTGTAAGCAAGCACATACTCATTCAAAGTTGCAAGTTACTATGTAGGAACAAGTTTGTATAGGAATTTCAAAGATGCCCAGAACTGAGCTAAACTTGGTATGTCTCCAACTCCTAGAAATAACTACATGCCCCATGTACCTTACTTCCAGCTAGTAAGGATCACATAATTCCTAACAAAGTTTTGACACAGATTCCCAATTCTGGTATTCAGAACATATAGCACGTTGCTGTAAGCAAGCACATTCTCATTCAAAGATGCAAGTTACTATGTAGGAACAAGTTTGTATAGGTATTTCAAAGATGCCCAGAACTGAGCTAAACTTGGTATGTCTCCAACTCCTAGAAATAACTTCATGCCCCATCTCCCTTACTTCCAGCTAGTAAGGATCACATAATTCCCAACAAAGTAGTGACACAGATTCCCAATTCGGGCATTCAGAACATGTAGCACGTTGCTGTAAGCAAGCACATTCTCATTCAAAGTTGCAAGTTACTATGTAGGAACAAGTTTGTATAGGTATTTCAAAGATGCCCAGAACTGAGCTAAACGTTGTATGTTTCCAACTCCTAGAAATAACTTCATGCTCCATGTCCCTTACTTCCAGCTAGAAAGTATCACATAATTCTTAACAAAGTTTTGACACAGATTCCCAATTCGGGAATTCAGAACATATAGCACGTTGCTGTAAGCAAGCACATTCTCATTCAAAGTTGCAAGTTACTATGTAGGAACAAGTTTGTATAGGACTTTCAAAGATGCCCAGAACTGAGCTAATCTTGGTATGTCTCCAACTCCTAGAAATAACTTCATGCCCCATCTTCCTTACTTCCAGCTAATAAGGATCACATAATTCCTAACAAAGTTTTGACACAGATTCCCAATTCGGGCATTCAGAACATGTAGCACGTTGCTGTAAGCAAGCACATTCTCATTCAAAGTTGCAAGTTACTATGTAGGAACAAGTTTGTAAAGTTATTTCAAGGATGCCCAGAACTGAGCTAAACTTGGTATGTCTCCAACTCCTAGAAATAACTACATGCCCCATGTACCTTACTTCCAGCTAGTAAGGATCACATAATTCCTAACAAACATTTGACACAGATTCCCAATTCGTGCATTCAAAACATATAGCACGTTGCTGTAAGCAAGCACATTCTCATTCAAAGTTGCATGTTACTATGTAGGAACAAGTTTGTATAGGTATTTCAAAGATGCCCAGAACTGAGGTAAACGTTGTATGTCTCCAACTCCTAGAAATAAATTCATGCCCCATCTCCCTTACTTCCAGCTAGTAAGGATCACATAATTCCCAACAAAGTTTTGACACAGATTCCCAATTCGGGAATTCAGAACATATAGCAAGTTGCTGTAAGCAAGCACAAACTCATTCAAAGTTGCAAGTTACTATGTAGGAACAAGTTTGTATAGGAATTTCAAAGATGCCCAGAACTGAGCTAAACTTGGTATGTCTCCAACTCCTAGAAATAACTTCATGCTCCATGTCCCTTACTTCCAGCTAGTAAGGATCACATAATTCTTAACAAAGTTTTGACACAGATTCCCAATTCGGGAATTCAGAACATATAGCACGTTGCTGTAAGCAAGCACATTCTCATTCAAAGTTGCAAGTTACTATGTAGGAACAAGTTTGTATAGGACTTTCAAAGATGCCCAGAACTGAGCTAATCTTGGTATGTCTCCAACTCCTAGAAATAACTTCATGCCCCATCTCCCTTACTTCCAGCTAGTAAGGATCACATAATTCCTAACAAAGTTTTGACACAGATTCCCAATTCGGGCATTCAGAACATGTAGCACGTTGCTGTAAGCAAGCACATTCTCATTCAAAGTTGCAAGTTACTATGTAGGAACAAGTTTGTATAGTTATTTCAAGGATGCCCAGAACTGAGCTAAACTTGGTATGTCTCAAACTCCTAGAAATAACTACATGCCCCATGTACCTTACTTCCAGCTAGTAAGGATCACATAATTCCTAACAAACATTTGACACAGATTCCCAATTCGTGCATTCAAAACATATAGCACGTTGCTGTAAGCAAGCACATTCTCATTCAAAGTTGCATGTTACTATGTAGGAACAAGTTTGTATAGGTATTTCAAAGATGCCCAGAACTGAGGTAAACGTTGTATGTCTCCAACTCCTAGAAATAAATTCATGCCCCATCTCCCTTACTTCCAGCTAGTAAGGATCACATAATTCCCAACAAAGTTTTGACACAGATTCCCAATTCGGGAATTCAGAACATATAGCAAGTTGCTGTAAGCAAGCACATACTCATTCAAAGTTGCAAGTTACTATGTAGGAACAAGTTTGTATAGGAATTTCAAAGATGCCCAGAACTGAGCTAAACTTGGTATGTCTCCAACTCCTAGAAATAACTTCATGCCCCATCTCCCTTACTTCCAGCTAGTAAGGATCACATAATTCCTAACAAAGTTTTGAAACAGATTCCCAATTCGGGCATTCAGAACATGTAGCACGTTGCTGTAAGCAAGCACATTCTCATTCATAGTTGCAAGTTACTATGTAGGAACAAGTTTGTATAGTTATTTCAAGGATGCCCAGAACTGAGCTAAACTTGGTATGTCTCCAACTCCTAGAAATAACTACATGCCCCATGTACCTTACTTCCAGCTAGTAAGGATCACATAATTCCTAGCAAACATTTGACACAGATTCCCAATTCGTGCATTCAAAACATATAGCACGTTGCTGTAAGCAAGCACATTCTCATTCAAAGTTGCATGTTACTATGTAGGAACAAGTTTGTATAGGTATTTCAAAGATGCCCAGAACTGAGGTAAACGTTGTATGTCTCCAACTCCTAGAAATAAATTCATGCCCCATCTCCCTTACTTCCAGCTAGTAAGGATCACATAATTCCCAACAAAGTTTTGACACAGATTCCCAATTCGGGAATTCAGAACATATAGCAAGTTGCTGTAAGCAAGCACATACTCATTCAAAGTTGCAAGTTACTATGTAGGAACAAGTTTGTATAGGAATTTCAAAGATGCCCAGAACTGAGCTAAACTTGGTATGTCTCCAACTCCTAGAAATAACTACATGCCCCATGTACCTTACTTCCAGCTAGTAAGGATCACATAATTCCTAACAAAGTTTTGACACAGATTCCCAATTCTGGTATTCAGAACATATAGCACGTTGCTGTAAGCAAGCACATTCTCATTCAAAGATGCAAGTTACTATGTAGGAACAAGTTTGTATAGGTATTTCAAAGATGCCCAGAACTGAGCTAAACTTGGTATGTCTCCAACTCCTAGAAATAACTTCATGCCCCATCTCCCTTACTTCCAGCTAGTAAGGATCACATAATTCCCAACAAAGTAGTGACACAGATTCCCAATTCGGGCATTCAGAACATGTAGCACGTTGCTGTAAGCAAGCACATTCTCATTCAAAGTTGCAAGTTACTATGTAGGAACAAGTTTGTATAGGTATTTCAAAGATGCCCAGAACTGAGCTAAACGTTGTATGTTTCCAACTCCTAGAAATAGCTTCATGCCCCATCTCCCTTACTTCCAGCTAGTAAGGATCACATAATTCCTAACAAAGTTTTGACACAAATTCCCAATTCGGGCATTCAGAACATATAGCACGTTGCTGTAAGCAAGCACATTCTCATTCAAAGTTGCAAGTTACTATGTAGGAACAAGTTTGTATAGGTATTTCAAAGATGCCCAGAACTGAGCTAAACTTGGTATGTCTCCAACTCCTAGAAATAACTTCATGCCCCATCTCCCTTACTTCCAGCTAGTAAGGATCACATAATTCCTAACAAAGTTTTGACACAGATTCCCAATTCGGGCATTCAGAACATATAGCACGTTGCTGTAAACAAGCACATTCTCATTCAAAGTTGCAAGTTACTATGTAGGAACATGTTTGTATAGTTATTTCAAGGATGCCCAGAACTGAGCTAAACTTGGTATGTCTCCAACTCCTAGAAATAACTACATGCCCCATGTACCTTACTTCCAGCTAGTAAGGATCACATAATTCCTAACAAACTTTTGACACAGATTCCCAATTCGTGCATTCAGAACATATAGCACGTTGCTGTAAGCAAGCACATTCTCATTCAAAGTTGCATGTTACTATGTAGGAACAAGTTTGTATAGGTATTTCAAAGATGCCCAGAACTGAGCTAAACATTGTATGTCTCCAACTCCTAGAAATAAATTCATGCCCCATCTCCCTTACTTCAAGCTAGTAAGGATCACATAATTCCCAACAAAGTTTTGACACAGATTCCCAATTCGGGAATTCAGAACATATAGCACGTTGCTGTAAGCAAGCACATACTCATTCAAAGTTGCAAGTTACTATGTAGGAATAAGTTTGTATAGGAATTTCAAAGATGCCCAGAACTGAGCTAAACTTGGTATGTCTCCAACTCCTAGAAATAACTTCATGCCCCATCACCCTTACTTCCAGCTAGTAAGGATCACATAATTCCTAACAAAGTTTTGACTCAGATTCCCAATTCGTGTATTCAGAACATATAGCACGTTGCTGTAAGCAAGCACATTCTCATTCAAAGATGCAAGTTACAATGTAGGAACAAGTTTGTATAGGTATTTCAAAGATGCCCAGAACTGAGCTAAACTTGGTATATCTCCAACTCCTAGAAATAACTTCATGCCCCATCTCCCTTACTTCCAGCTAGTAAGGATCACATAATTCCCAACAAAGTAGTGACACAGATTCCCAATTCGGGCATTCAGAACATGTAGCACGTTGCTGTAAGCAAGCACATTCTCATTCAAAGTTGCAAGTTACTATGTAGGAACAAGTTTGTATAGGACTTTCAAAGATGCCCAGAACTGAGCTAATCTTGGTATGTCTCCAACTGCTAGAAATAACTTCATGCCCCATCTCCCTTACTTCCAGCTAGTAAGGATCACATAATTCCTAACAAAGTAGTGACACAGATTCCCAATTCGGCCATTCAGAACATGTAGCACGTTGCTGTAAGCAAGCACATTCTCATTCAAAGTTGCAAGTTACTATGTAGGAACAAGTTTGTATAGGTATTTCAAAGATGCCCAGAACTGAGCTAAACGTTGTATGTTTCCAACTCCTAGAAATAGCTTCATGCCCCATCTCCCTTACTTCCAGCTAGTAAGGATCACATAATTCCTAACAAAGTTTTGACACAGATTCCCAATTCGGGCATTCAGAACATATAGCACGTTGCTGTAAGCAAGCACATTCTCATTCAAAGTTGCAAGTTACTATGTAGGAACAAGTTTGTATAGGACTTTCAAAGATGCCCAGATCTGAGCTAATCTTGGTATGTATCCAACTCCTAGAAATAACTTCATGCCCCATCTCCCTTACTTCCAGCTAGTAAGGATCACATAATTCCTAACAAAGTTTTGACACAGATTCCCAATTCGGACATTCAGAACATATAGCACGTTGCTGTAAACAAGCACATTCTCATTCAAAGTTGCAAGTTACTATGTAGGAACAAGTTTGCATAGTTATTTCAAGGATGCCCAGAATTGAGCTAAACTTGGTATGTCTCCAACTCCTAGAAATAACTACATGCCCCATGTACCTTACTTCCAGCTAGTAAGGATCACATAATTCCTAACAAACTTTTGACACAGATTCCCAATTCGTGCATTCAGAACATATAGCACGTTGCTGTAAGCAAGCACATTCTCATTCAAAGTTGCAAGTTACTATGTAGGAACAGTTTGTATAGGTATTTCAAAGATGCCCAGAACTGAGCTAAACGTTGTATGTCTCCAACTCCTAGAAATAACTTCATGCCCCATCTCCCTTACTTCCAGCTAGTAAGGATCACATAATTCACAACAAAGTTTTGACAGAGATTCCCAATTCGGGCATTCAGAACATATAGCACGTTGCTGTAAGCAAGCACATACTCATTCAAAGTTGCAAGTTACTATGTAGGAACAAGTTTGCATAGGAATTTCAAAGATGCCCAGAACTGAGCTAAACTTGGTATGTCTCCAACTCCTAGAAATAACTTCATGCCCCATCTCCCTTACTTCCAGCTAGTAAGGATCACATAATTCCCAACAAAGTTTTGACACAGATTCCCAATTCGGGCATTCAGAACATAAAGCACGTTGCTGTAAGCAAGCACATTCTCATTCAAAGATGCAAGTTACTATGTAGGAACAAGTTTGTATAGGTATTTCAAAGATGCCCAGAACTGAGCTAAACGTTTTATGTATCCAACTCCTAGAAATAACTTCATGCCCCATCTCACTTACTTCCAGCTAGTAAGGATCACATAATTTCTAACAAACTTTTGACACAGATTCCCAATTCGGGCATTCAGAACATATAGCACGTTGCTGTAAGCAAGCACATTCTCATTCAAAGTTGCAAGTAACTATGTAGGAACAAGTTTGTATAGGACTTTCAAAGATGCCCTGAACTGAGCTAAACTTGGTATGTCTCCAACTCCTAGAAATAACTTCATGCCCCATCTCCCTTACTTCCATCAAGTAAGGATCACATAATTCCTAACAAAATTTTGACACAGATTCCCAATTCGGGCATTCAGAACATATAGCTCGTTGCTGTAAGCAAGCACATTCTCACTCAAAGATGCAAGTTACTATGTAGGATCAAGTTTGTATAGGACTTTCAAAGTTGCCCAGAACTGAGCTAAACTTGGTATGTCTCCAACTCCTAGAAATAACTTCATGCCCCATCTCCCTTACTTCCAGCTAGTAAGGATCCCATACTTCCTAACAAAGCTTTGACACAGATTACCAATTCGGGCATTCAGAACATGTAGCACGTTGCTGTAAGCAAGCACATTCTCATTCAAAGTTGCAAGTTACTATGTAGGAACAAGTTTGTATAGGTATTTCAAACATGCCCAGAACTGAGCTAAAGTGGGTATGTCTCCAACTCCTAGAAATAACTGCATGCCCCATCTCCCTTACTTCCAGCTAGTAAGGATCACATAATTCCTACCAAAGTTTTGACACAGATTCCCAATTCGGGCATTCACAACATATAGCACGTTGCTGTAAGCAAGCACATTCTCATTCAAAGTTGCAAGTTACTATGTAGGAACAAGTTTGTATAGGTATTTCAAAGATGCCCAGAACTGAGCTAAACGTTGTATGTCTCCAACTCCTAGAAATAACTTCATGCTCCATGTCCCTTACTTCCAGCTAGTAAGGATCACATAATTCCTAACAAAGTTTTGACACAGATTCCAAATTCGGGCATTCAGAACATATAGCACGTTGCTGTAAGCAAGCACATTCTCATTCAAAGTTGCAAGTTACTATGTAGGAACAAGTTTGTATAGGTATTTCAAAGATGCCCAGAACTAAGCTAAACGTTGTATGTTTCCAACTCCTAGAAATAGCTTCATGCCCCATCTCCCTTACTTCCAGCTAGTAAGGATCACATAATTCCTAAAAAAGTTTTGACACAGATTCCCAATTCGGGCATTCAGAACATATAGCACGTTGCTGTAAGCAAGCACATTCTCATTCAAAGTTGCAAGTTACTATGTAGGAACAAGTTTGTATAGTTATTTCAAGGATGCCCAGAACTGAGCTAAACTTGGTATGTCTCCAACTCCTAGAAAGAACTACATGCCCCTTGTACCTTACTTCCAGCTAGTAAGGATCGCATAATTCCTAACAAAATTTTGACACAGATTCCCAATTCGTGCATTCAGAACATATAGCACGTTGCTGTAAGCAAGCACATTCTCATTCAAAGTTGCAAGTTACTATGTAGGAACAAGTTTGTATAGGTATTTCAAAGATGCCCAGAACTGAGCTAAACGTTGTATGTCTGCAACTCCTAGAAATAACTTCATGCCCCATCTCCCTTACTTCCAGCTAGTAAGGATCACATAATTCCCAACAAAGTTTTGACACAGATTCCCAATTCGGGAATTCAGAACATATAGCACGTTGCTGTAAGCAAGCACATACTCATTCAATGTTGCAAGTTACTATGTAGGAAAAAGTTTGTATAGGAATTTCAAAGATGCCCAGAACTGAGCTAAACTTGGTATGTCTCCAACTCCTAGAAATAACTTCATGCCCCATCACCCTTACTTCCAGCTAGTAAGGATCACATAATTCCTAACAAAATTTTGACACAGATTCCCAATTCGGGTATTCAGAACATATAGCACGTTGCTGTAAGCAAGCACATTCTCATTCAAAGATGCAAGTTACTATGTAGGAACAAGTTTGTATAGGTATTTCAAAGATGCCCAGAACTGAGCTAAACTTGGTATGTGTGCACCTCCTAGAAATAATTTCATGCCCCATCTCCCTTACTTCCAGCTAGAAAGGATCACATAATTCCTAACAAAGTAGTGACACAGATTCCCAATTCGGGCATTCAGAACATGTAGCACGTTGCTGTAAGCAAACACATTCTCATTCAAAGATGCAAGTTACTATGTAGGAACAAGTTTGTATAGGTATTTCAAAGATGCCCAGAACTGAGCTAAACGTTGTATGTTTCCAACTCCTAGAAATAGCTTCATGCCCCATCTCCCTTTCTTTCAGCTAGTAAGGATCACATAATTCCTAACAAAGATTTGACACAGATTCCAGATTCGGGCATTCAGAACATATAGCACGTTGCTGTAAGCAAGCACATTCTCATTCAAAGTTGCAAGTTACTATGTAGGAACAAGTTTGTATAGGACTTTCAAAGATGCCCAGAACTGAGCTAATCTTGGTATGTATCCAACTCCTAGAAATAACTTCATGCCCCATCTCCCTTACTTCCAGCTAGTAAGGATCACATAATTCCTAACAAAGTTTTGACACAGATTCCCAATTCGGGCATTCAGAACATATAGCACGTTGCTGTAAGCAAGCACATTCTCACTCAAAGATGCAAGTTACTATGTAGGATCAAGTTTGTATAGGACTTTCAAAGTTGCCCAGAACTGAGCTAAACTTGGTATGTCTCCAACTCCTAGAAATAACTTCATGCCCCATCTCCCTTACTTCCAGCTAGTAAGGATCCCATACTTCCTAACAAAGCTTTGACACAGATTACCAATTCGGGCATTCAGAACATGTAGCACGTTGCTGTAAGCAAGCACATTCTCATTCAAAGTTGCAAGTTACTATGTAGGAACAAGTTTGTATAGGTATTTCAAACATGCCCAGAACTGAGCTAAAGTGGGTATGTCTCCAACTCCTAGAAATAACTGCATGCCCCATCTCCCTTACTTCCAGCTAGTAAGGATCACATAATTCCTACCAAAGTTTTGACACAGATTCCCAATTCGGGCATTCACAACATATAGCACGTTGCTGTAAGCAAGCACATTCTCATTCAAAGTTGCAAGTTACTATGTAGGAACAAGTTTGTATAGGTATTTCAAAGATGCCCAGAACTGAGCTAAACGTTGTATGTCTCCAACTCCTAGAAATAACTTCATGCTCCATGTCCCTTACTTCCAGCTAGTAAGGATCACATAATTCCTAACAAAGTTTTGACACAGATTCCAAATTCGGGCATTCAGAACATATAGCACGTTGCTGTAAGCAAGCACATTCTCATTCAAAGTTGCAAGTTACTATGTAGGAACAAGTTTGTATAGGTATTTCAAAGATGCCCAGAACTAAGCTAAACGTTGTATGTTTCCAACTCCTAGAAATAGCTTCATGCCCCATCTCCCTTACTTCCAGCTAGTAAGGATCACATAATTCCTAAAAAAGTTTTGACACAGATTCCCAATTCGGGCATTCAGAACATATAGCACGTTGCTGTAAGCAAGCACATTCTCATTCAAAGTTGCAAGTTACTATGTAGGAACAAGTTTGTATAGTTATTTCAAGGATGCCCAGAACTGAGCTAAACTTGGTATGTCTCCAACTCCTAGAAAGAACTACATGCCCCTTGTACCTTACTTCCAGCTAGTAAGGATCGCATAATTCCTAACAAAATTTTGACACAGATTCCCAATTCGTGCATTCAGAACATATAGCACGTTGCTGTAAGCAAGCACATTCTCATTCAAAGTTGCAAGTTACTATGTAGGAACAAGTTTGTATAGGTATTTCAAAGATGCCCAGAACTGAGCTAAACGTTGTATGTCTGCAACTCCTAGAAATAACTTCATGCCCCATCTCCCTTACTTCCAGCTAGTAAGGATCACATAATTCCCAACAAAGTTTTGACACAGATTCCCAATTCGGGAATTCAGAACATATAGCACGTTGCTGTAAGCAAGCACATACTCATTCAATGTTGCAAGTTACTATGTAGGAAAAAGTTTGTATAGGAATTTCAAAGATGCCCAGAACTGAGCTAAACTTGGTATGTCTCCAACTCCTAGAAATAACTTCATGCCCCATCACCCTTACTTCCAGCTAGTAAGGATCACATAATTCCTAACAAAATTTTGACACAGATTCCCAATTCGGGTATTCAGAACATATAGCACGTTGCTGTAAGCAAGCACATTCTCATTCAAAGATGCAAGTTACTATGTAGGAACAAGTTTGTATAGGTATTTCAAAGATGCCCAGAACTGAGCTAAACTTGGTATGTGTGCACCTCCTAGAAATAATTTCATGCCCCATCTCCCTTACTTCCAGCTAGAAAGGATCACATAATTCCTAACAAAGTAGTGACACAGATTCCCAATTCGGGCATTCAGAACATGTAGCACGTTGCTGTAAGCAAACACATTCTCATTCAAAGATGCAAGTTACTATGTAGGAACAAGTTTGTATAGGTATTTCAAAGATGCCCAGAACTGAGCTAAACGTTGTATGTTTCCAACTCCTAGAAATAGCTTCATGCCCCATCTCCCTTTCTTTCAGCTAGTAAGTATCACATAATTCCTAACAAAGATTTGACACAGATTCCAGATTCGGGCATTCAGAACATATAGCACGTTGCTGTAAGCAAGCACATTCTCATTCAAAGTTGCAAGTTACTATGTAGGAACAAGTTTGTATAGGACTTTCAAAGATGCCCAGAACTGAGCTAATCTTGGTATGTATCCAACTCCTAGAAATAACTTCATGCCCCATCTCCCTTACTTCCAGCTAGTAAGGATCACATAATTCCTAACAAAGTTTTGACACAGATTCCCAATTCGGGCATTCAGAACATATAGCACGTTGCTGTAAACAAGCACATTCTCATTCAAAGTTGCAAGTTACTATGTAGGAACAAGTTTGTATAGTTATTTCAAGGATGCCCAGAACTGAGCTAAACTTGGTATGTCTCCAACTCCTAGAAATAACAACATGCCCCATGTACCTTACTTCCAGCTAGTAAGGATCACATAATTCCTAACAAAGTTTTGACACAGATTCCCAATTCGGGAATTCAGAACATATAGCACGTTGCTGTAAGCAAGCACATACTCATTCAGTGTTGCAAGTTACTATGTAGGAACAAGTTTGTATAGGTATTTCAAAGATGCCCAGAACTGAGGTAAACTTGGTATGTCTCCAACTCCTAGAAATAACTTCTTGCCCCATCTCCCTTTCTTCCAGCTAGTAAGGATCACATAATTCCCAACAAAGTTTTGACACAGATTCCCAATTCGGGTATTCAGAACATATAGCACGTTGCTGTAAGCAGACACATTCTCATTCAAAGATGCAAGTTACTATGTAGGAACAAGTTTGTATAGGTATTTCAAAGATGCCCAGAACTGAGCTAAACTTGGTATGTCTCCAACTCCTAGAAATAACTTCATGCCCCATCACACTTACTTCCAGCTAGTAAGGATCACATAATTCCTAACAAAATTTTGACACAGATTCCCAATTCGGGCATTCAGAACATATAGCACGTTGCTGTAAGCAAGCACATTCTCATTCAAAGATGCAAGTTACTATGCAGGAACAAGTTTGTATAGGTATTTCAAAGATGCCCAGAACTGAGCTAAACTTGGTATCTCTCCAACTCCTAGAAATAGCTTCATGCCCCATCTCCCTTACTTCCAGCTAGTAAGGATCACATAATTCCTAACAAAGTTTTGACACAGATTCCCAATTCGGGCATTCAGAACATATAGCACGTTGCTGTAAGCAAGCACATTCTCATTCAAAGATGCAAGTTACTATGCAGGAACAAGTTTGTATAGGTATTACAAAGATGCCCAGAACTGAGCTAAACTTGGTATCTCTCCAACTCCTAGAAATATCTTCATGCCCCATCTCCCTTACTTCCAGCTAGTAAGGATCACATAAATCCTAACAAAGTTGTGACACAGATTCCCAATTCGGGCATTCAGAACATGTAGCACGTTGCTGTAAGCAAGCACATTCTCATTCAAAGTTGCAAGTTACTATGTAGGAACAAGATTGTATAGGTATTTCAAAGATGCCCAGAACTGACCTAAACGTTTTATGTCGCCAACTCCTAGAAATAACTTCATGCCCCATCTCCCTTACTTCCAGCTAGTAAGGATCACATAATTTCTAACAAACTTTTGACACAGATTCCAAATTCGGTCATTCAGAACATATAGCACGTTGCTGTAAGCAAGCACATTCTCATTCAAAGTTGCAAGTTACTATGTAGGAACAAGTTTGTATAGGACTTTCAAAGATTCCCTGAACTGAGCTAAACTTGGTATGTCTCCAACTCCTAGAAATAACTTCATGCCCCATCTCCCTTACTTCCATCAAGTAAGGATCACATAATTCCTAACAAAATTTTGACACAGATTCCCAATTCGGGCATTCAGAACATATAGCTCGTTGCTGTAAGCAAGCACATTCATTCAAAGATGCAAGTTACTATGTAGGATCAAGTTTGTATAGGACTTTCAAAGTTGCCCAGAACTGAGCTAAACTTGGTATGTCTCCAACTCCTAGAAATAACTTCATGCCCCATCTCCCTTACTTCCAGCTGGTAAGGATCACATACTTCCTAACAAAGCTTTGACACAGGTTCCCAATTCGGGCATCCAGAACATGTAGCACGTTGCTGTAAGCAAGCACATTCTTATTCATAGTTGCAAGTTACTATGTAGGAACAAGTTTGTATAGGTATTTCAAACATGACCAGAACTGAGCTAAAGTGGGTATGTCTCCAACTCCTAGAAAAAACTGCATGCCCCATCTCCCTTACTTCCAGCTAGTAAGGATCACATAATTCCTAACAAAGTTTTGACACAGATTCCCAATTCGGGCATTCACAACATATAGCACGTTGCTGTAAGCAAGCACATTCTCATTCAAAGTTGCAAGTTACTATGTAGGAACAAGTTTGTATAGGTATTTCAAAGATGCCCAGAACTGAGCTAAACGTTGTATGTCTCCAACTCCTAGAAATAACTTCATGCTCCATGTCCCTTACTTCCAGCTAGTAAGGATCACATAATTCTTAACAAAGTTTTGACACAGATTCCCAATTCGGGAATTCAGAACATATAGCACGTTGCTGTAAGCAAGCACATTCTCATTCAAAGTTGCAAGTTACTATGTAGGAACAAGTTTGTATAGGACTTTCAAAGATGCCCAGAACTGAGCTAATCTTGGTATGTCTCCAACTCCTAGAAATAACTTCATGCCCCATCTCCCTTACTTCCAGCTAGTTAGAATCACATAATTCCTAACAAAGTTTTGACACAGATTCCCAATTCGGGCATTCAGAACATGTAGCACGTTGCTGTAAGCAAGCACATTCTCATTCAAAGTTGCAAGTTACTATGTAGGAAAAAGTTTGTATAGTTATTTCAAGGATGCCCAGAACTGAGCTAAACTTGGTATGTCTCCAACTCCTAGAAATAACTACATGCCCCATGTACCTTACTTCCAGCTAGTAAGGATCACATAATTCCTAACAAACTTTTGACACAGATTCCCAATTCGTGCATTCAGAACATATAGCACGTTGCTGTAAGCAAGCACATTCTCATTCAAAGTTGCATGTTACTATGTAGGAACAAGTTTGTATAGGTATTAAAAAGATGCCCAGAACTGAGGTAAATGTTGTATGTCTCCAACTCCTAGAAATACATTCATGCCCCATCTCCCTTACTTCCAGCTAGTAAGGATCACATAATTCCCAACAAAGTTTTGACACAGATTCCCAATTCGGGAATTCAGAACATATAGCACGTTGCTGTAAGCAAGCACATACTCATTCAAAGTTGCAAGTTACTATGTAGGAACAAGTTTGTATAGGAATTTCAAAGATGCCCAGAACTGAGCTAAACTTGGTATGTCTCCAACTCCTAGAAATAACTTCATGCCCCATCACCCTTACTTCCAGCTAGTAAGGATCACATAATTCCTAACAAAGTTTTGACACAGATTCCCAATTCGGGTATTCAGAACATATAGCACGCTGCTGTAAGCAAGCACATTCTCATTCAAAGATGCAAGTTACTATGTAGGAACAAGTTTGTATAGGTATTTCAAAGATGCCCAGAACTGAGCTAAACTTGGTATGTCTCCAACTCCTAGAAATAACTTCATGCCCCATCTCCCTTACTTCCAGCTAGTAAGGATCACATAATTCCCAACAAAGTAGTGACACAGATTCCCAATTCGGGCATTCAGAACATGTAGCACGTTGCTGTAAGCAAGCACATTCTCATTCAAAGTTGCAAGTTACTATGTAGGAACAAGTTTGTATAGGTATTTCAAAGATGCCCAGAACTGAGCTAAACGTTGTATGTTTTCAACTCCTAGATATAGCTTCATGCCCCATCTCCCTTACTTCCAGCTAGTAAGGATCACATAATTCCTAACAAAGTTTTGACACAGATTCCCAATTCGGGCATTCAGAACATATAGCACGTTGCTGTAAGCAAGCACATTCTCATTCAAAGTTGCAAGTTACTATGTAGGAACAAGTTTGTATAGGACTTTCAAAGATGCCCAGAACTGAGCTAATCTTGGTATGTCTCCAACTCCTAGAAATAACTTCATGCCCCATCTCCCTTACTTCCAGCTAGTAAGGATCACATAATTCCTAACAAAGTTTTGACACAGATTCCCAATTCGGGCATCAGAACATATAGCACGTTGCTGTAAACAAGCACATTCTCATTCAAAGTTGCAAGTTACTATGTAGGAACAAGTTTGTATAGTTATTTCAAGGATGCCCAGAACTGAGCTAAACTTGGTATGTCTCCAACTCCTAGAAATAACTACATGCCCCATGTACCTTACTTCCAGCTAGTAAGGATCACATAATTCCTAACAAACTTTTGACACAGATTCCCAATTCGTGCATTCAGAACATATAGCACGTTGCTGTAAGCAAGCACATTCTCATTCAAAGTTGCATGTTACTATGTAGGAACAAGTTTGTATAGGTATTTCAAAGATGCCCAGAACTGAGCTAAACGTTGTATGTCTCCAACTCCTAGAAATAAATTCATGCCCCATCTCCCTTACTTCCAGCTTGTAAGGATCACATAATTCCCAAGAAAGTTTTGACACAGATTCCCAATTCGGGAATTCAGAACATATAGCACGTTGCTGTAAGCAAGCACATACTCATTCAAAGTTGCAAGTTACTATGTAGGAACAAGTTTGTATAGGAATTTCAAAGATGCCCAGAACTGAGCTAAAGTTGGTATGTCTCCAACTCCTAGAAATAACTTCATGCCCCATCACCCTTACTTCCAGCTAGTAAGGATCACATAATTCCTAACAAAGTTTTGACTCAGATTCCCAATTCGGGTATTCAGAACATATAGCACGTTGCTGTAAGCAAGCACATTCTCATTCAAAGATGCAAGTTACTATGTAGGAACAAGTTTGTATAGGTATTTCAAAGATGCCCAGAACTGAGCTAAACTTGGTATATCTCCAACTCCTAGAAATAACTTCATGCCCCATCTCCCTTACTTCCAGCTAGTAAGGATCACATAATTCCCAACAAAGTAGTGACACAGATTCCCAATTCGGGCATTCAGAACATGTAGCACGTTGCTGTAAGCAAGCACATTCTCATTCAAAGTTGCAAGTTACTATGTAGGAACAAGTTTGTATAGGTATTTCAAAGATGCCCAAAACTGAGCTAAACGTTGTATGTTTCCAACTCCTAGAAATAGCTTCATGCCCCATCTCCCTTACTTCCAGCTAGTAAGGATCACATAATTCCTAACAAAGTTTTGACACAGATTCCCAATTCGGGCATTCAGAACATATAGCACGTTGCTGTAAACAAGCACATTCTCATTCAAAGTTGCAAGTTACTATGTAGGAACAAGTTTGTATAGTTATTTCAAGGATGCCCAGATCTGAGCTAAACTTGGTATGTCTCCAACTCCTAGAAATAACTACATGCCCCATGTACCTTACTTCCAGCTAGTAAGGATCACATAATTCCTAACAAACTTTTGAAACAGATTCCCAATTCGTGCATTCAAAACATATAGCACGTTGCTGTAAGCAAGCACATTCTCATTCAAAGTTGCAAGTTACTATGTAGGAACAAGTTTGTATAGGTATTTCAAAGATTCCCAGAACTGAGCTAAACGTTGTATGTCTCCAACTCCTAGAAATATCTTCATGCCACATCTCCCTTACTTCCAGCTAGTAAGGATCACATAATTCCCAACAAAGTTTTGACACAGATTCCCAATTCGGGCATTCAGAACATATAGCACGTTGCTGTAAGCAAGCACATACTCATTCAAAGTTGCAAGTTACTATGTAGGAACAAGTTTGTATAGGAATATCAAAGATGCCCAGAACTGAGCTAAACTTGGTATGTCTCCAACTCCTAGAAATAACTTCATGCCCCATCACCCTTACTTCCAGCTAGTAAGGATCACATAATTCCTAACAAAGTTTTGACACAGATTCCCAATTCGGGCATTCAGAACATATAGCACGTTGCTGTAAGCAAGCACATTCTCATTCAAAGATGCAAGTTACTATGCAGGAACAAGTTTGTATAGGTATTTCAAAGATGCCCGGAACTGAGCTAAACTTGGTATCTCTCCAACTCATAGAAATATCTTCATGCCCCATATCCCTTACTGCCAGCTAGTAAGGATCACATAATTCCTAACAAAGTTTTGACACAGATTCCCAATTCGGGCATTCAGAACATAAAGCACGTTGCTGTAAGCAAGCACATTCTCATTCAAAGTTGCAAGTTACTATGTAGGAACAACTTTGTATAGGTATTTCAAACATGCCCGGAACTGAGATAAAGTGGGTATGTCTCCAACTCCTAGAAATAACTTCATGCCCCATCTCCCTTACTTCCAGCTAGTAAGGATCACATAATTCCTAACAAAGTTTTGACACAGATTCCCAATTCGGGCATTCAGAACATATAGCACGTTGCTGTAAGCAAGCACATTCTCATTCAAAGTTGCAAGTTACTATGTAGGAACAAGTTTGTATAGGTATTTCAAAGATGCCCAGAACTGAGCTAAACTTGGTATGTCTCCAACTCCTAGAAATAACTTCATGCCACATTTGCCTTTCTTCCAGCTAGTAAGGATCACATAATTCCTAACAAAGTTTTGACACAGATTCCCAATTCGGGCATTCAGAACATATAGCACGTTGCTGTAAGCAAGCACATTCTCATTCAAAGTTGCAAGTTACTATGTAGTAACAAGTTTGTATAGGTATTTCAAAGATGCCCAGAACTGTGCTAAACATGGTATGTGTCCAACTCCTAGAAATAACTTCATGCCCCAACTCCCTTACTTCCAGCTTGTAAGGATCACATAATTCCTAAGAAATTTTTGACACAGATTCCCAATTCGGGCATTCAGAACATATAGCACGTTGCTGTAATCAAGCACATTCTCATTCAAAGTTGCAAGTTACTATGTAGGAACAAGTTTGTATAGGTATTTCAAAGATGCCCAGAACTGAGCTAAAGTGGGTATGTCTCCAACTCCTAGAAATAACTTCATGCCCCATCTCCCTGACTTCCAGCTAGTAAGGATCACATAATTCCTAACAAAGTTTTGACACAGATTCCCAATTCGGGCATTCAGAACATATAGCACGTTGCTGTAAGCAAGCACATTCTCATTCAAAGTTGCAAGTTACTATGTAGGAACAAGTTTGTATAGGTATTTCAAAGATGCCCAGAACTGAGCTAAACGTTGTATGTCTCCAACTCCTAGAAATAACTTCATGCTCCATGTCCCTTACTTCCAGCTAGTAAGGATCACATAATTCCTAACAAAGTTTTGACACAGATTCCCAATTCTGTCATTCAGAACATATAGCACGTTGCTGTAAGCAAGCACATTCTCATTCAAAGTTGCATGTTACTATGTAGGAACAAGTTTGTATAGTTATTTCAAGGATGCCCAGATCTGAGCTAAACTTGGTATGTCTCCAACTCCTAGAAATAACTACATGCCCCATGTACCTTACTTCCAGCTAGTAAGGATCACATAATTCCTAACAAACTTTTGAAACAGATTCCCAATTCGTGCATTCAAAACATATAGCACGTTGCTGTAAGCAAGCACATTCTCATTCAAAGTTGCAAGTTACTATGTAGGAACAAGTTTGTATAGGTATTTCAAAGATTCCCAGAACTGAGCTAAACGTTGTATGTCTCCAACTCCTAGAAATAACTTCATGCCACATCTCCCTTACTTCCAGCTAGTAAGGATCACATAATTCCCAACAAAGTTTTGACACAGATTCCCAATTCGGGCATTCAGAACATATAGCACGTTGCTGTAAGCAAGCACATTCTCATTCAAAGTTGCAAGTTACTATGTAGGAACAAGTTTGTATTTGTATTTCAAAGATGCCCAGAACTGAGCTAAACTTGGTATGTCTCCACCTCCTAGAAATAACTTCATGCCCCATCTCGCTTACTTCCAGCTAGTAAGGATCACATAATTCCTAACAAAGTTTTGACACAGATTCCCAATTCGGGCATTCAGAACATATAGCACGTTGCTCTAAGCAAGCACATTCTCATTCAAAGTTGCAAGTTACTATGTAGGAACAAGTTTGTATAGGTATTTCAAAGATGCCCAGAACTGAGCTAAACTTGGTATGTCTCCAACTCCTAGAAATAACTTCATGCCCCATCTACCTTACTTCCAGCTAGTAAGGATCACATAATTTCTAACAAAGTTTTGACACAGATTCCCAATTCGGGCATTCAGAACATATAGCACGTTGCTGTAAGCAAGCACATTCTCATTCAAAGTTGCAAGTTACTATGTAGGAACAAGTTTGTATAGGTATTTCAAAGATGCCCAGAACTGAGCTAAACGTTGTATGTCTCCAACTCCTAGAAATAACTTCATGCTCCATGTCCCTTACTTCCAGCTAGTAAGGATCACATAATTTCTAAAAAAGTTTTGACACAGATTCCCAATTCGGGCATTCAGAACATATAGCACGTTGCTGTAAGCAAGCACATTCTCATTCAAAGTTGCAAGTTACTATGTAGGAACAAGGTTGTATAGGGATTTCAAAGATGCCCAGAACTGAGCTAAACTTGGTATGTCTCCAACTCCTAGAAATAACTTCATGCCACATTTGCCTTTCTTCCATCTAGTAAGGGTTACATAATTCCTAACAAAGTTTTGACACAGATTCCCAATTCGGGCATTCAGAACATATAGCACGTTGCTGTAAGCAAGCACATTCTCATTCAAAGTTGCAAGTTACTATGTAGGAACAAGTTTGTATAGGTATTTCAAAGATGCCCAGAACTGTGCTAAACATGGTATGTGTCCAACTCCTAGAAATAACTTCATGCCCCATCTCCCTTACTTCCAGCTAGTAAGGATCACATAATTCCTAACAAAGTTGTGACACAGATTCCCAAATCGGGCATTCAGAACATGTAGCACGTTGCTGTAAGCAAGCACATTCTCATTCAAAGTTGCAAGTTACTATGTAGGAACAAGTTTGTATAGGTATTTCAAAGATACCCAGAACTGTGCTAAACTTGTTATGTCTCCAACTCCTGGAAATAACTTCATGCCCCATCTCCCTTACTTCCAGCTAGTAAGGATCACATAATTCCTAACAAAGTTTTGACACAGATTCCCAATTCGGGCATTCAGAACATGTAGCACGTTGCTGTAAGCAAGCACATTCTCATTCAAAGTTGCAAGTTACTATGTAGGAACAAGTTTGTATAGGTATTTCAAAGATGCCCAGAACTGAGCTAAACGTTGTATGTTTTCAACTCCTAGATATAGCTTCATGCCCCATCTCCCTTACTTCCAGCTAGTAAGGATCACATAATTCCTAACAAAGTTTTGACACAGATTCCCAATTCGGGCATTCAGAACATTTAGCACGTTGCTGTAAGCAAGCACATTCTCATTCAAAGTTGCAAGTTACTATGTAGGAACAAGTTTGTATAGGACTTTCAAAGATGCCCAGAACTGAGCT
This sequence comes from Diceros bicornis minor, assembly GCF_020826845.1. Lineage (NCBI taxonomy): Eukaryota > Metazoa > Chordata > Mammalia > Perissodactyla > Rhinocerotidae > Diceros > Diceros bicornis. The sequence goes on from NW_026690876.1 coordinate 3,153,238, forward strand.
AATCTTGGTATGTCTCCAACTCCTAGAAATAACTTCATGCCCCATCTCCCTTACTTCCAGCTAGTAAGGATCACATAATTCCTAACAAAGTTTTGACACAGATTCCCAATTCGGGCATCAGAACATATAGCACGTTGCTGTAAACAAGCACATTCTCATTCAAAGTTGCAAGTTACTATGTAGGAACAAGTTTGTATAGTTATTTCAAGGATGCCCAGAACTGAGCTAAACTTGGTATGTCTCCAACTCCTAGAAATAACTACATGCCCCATGTACCTTACTTCCAGCTAGTAAGGATCACATAATTCCTAACAAACTTTTGACACAGATTCCCAATTCGTGCATTCAGAACATATAGCACGTTGCTGTAAGCAAGCACATTCTCATTCAAAGTTGCATGTTACTATGTAGGAACAAGTTTGTATAGGTATTTCAAAGATGCCCAGAACTGAGCTAAACGTTGTATGTCTCCAACTCCTAGAAATAAATTCATGCCCCATCTCCCTTACTTCCAGCTAGTAAGGATCACATAATTCCCAAGAAAGTTTTGACACAGATTCCCAATTCGGGAATTCAGAACATATAGCACGTTGCTGTAAGCAAGCACATACTCATTCAAAGTTGCAAGTTACTATGTAGGAACAAGTTTGTATAGGAATTTCAAAGATGCCCAGAACTGAGCTAAAGTTGGTATGTCTCCAACTCCTAGAAATAACTTCATGCCCCATCACCCTTACTTCCAGCTAGTAAGGATCACATAATTCCTAACAAAGTTTTGACTCAGATTCCCAATTCGGGTATTCAGAACATATAGCACGTTGCTGTAAGCAAGCACATTCTCATTCAAAGATGCAAGTTACTATGTAGGAACAAGTTTGTATAGGTATTTCAAAGATGCCCAGAACTGAGCTAAACTTGGTATATCTCCAACTCCTAGAAATAACTTCATGCCCCATCTCCCTTACTTCCAGCTAGTAAGGATCACATAATTCCCAACAAAGTAGTGACACAGATTCCCAATTCGGGCATTCAGAACATGTAGCACGTTGCTGTAAGCAAGCACATTCTCATTCAAAGTTGCAAGTTACTATGTAGGAACAAGTTTGTATAGGTATTTCAAAGATGCCCAGAACTGAGCTAAACATTGTATGTTTCCAACTCCTAGAAATAGCTTCATGCCCCATCTCCCTTACTTCCAGCTAGTAAGGATCACATAATTCCTAACAAAGTTTTGACACAGATTCCCAATTCGGGCATTCAGAACATATAGCACGTTGCTGTAAACAAGCACATTCTCATTCAAAGTTGCAAGTTACTATGTAGGAACAAGTTTGTATAGTTATTTCAAGGATGCCCAGATCTGAGCTAAACTTGGTATGTCTCCAACTCCTAGAAATAACTACATGCCCCATGTACCTTACTTCCAGCTAGTAAGGATCACATAATTCCTAACAAACTTTTGAAACAGATTCCCAATTCGTGCATTCAAAACATATAGCACGTTGCTGTAAGCAAGCACATTCTCATTCAAAGTTGCAAGTTACTATGTAGGAACAAGTTTGTATAGGTATTTCAAAGATTCCCAGAACTGAGCTAAACGTTGTATGTCTCCAACTCCTAGAAATAACTTCATGCCACATCTCCCTTACTTCCAGCTAGTAAGGATCACATAATTCCCAACAAAGTTTTGACACAGATTCCCAATTCGGGCATTCAGAACATATAGCACGTTGCTGTAAGCAAGCACATACTCATTCAAAGTTGCAAGTTACTATGTAGGAACAAGTTTGTATAGGAATATCAAAGATGCCCAGAACTGAGCTAAACTTGGTATGTCTCCAACTCCTAGAAATAACTTCATGCCCCATCACCCTTACTTCCAGCTAGTAAGGATCACATAATTCCTAACAAAGTTTTGACACAGATTCCCAATTCGGGCATTCAGAACATATAGCACGTTGCTGTAAGCAAGCACATTCTCATTCAAAGATGCAAGTTACTATGCAGGAACAAGTTTGTATAGGTATTTCAAAGATGCCCGGAACTGAGCTAAACTTGGTATCTCTCCAACTCATAGAAATATCTTCATGCCCCATATCCCTTACTGCCAGCTAGTAAGGATCACATAATTCCTAACAAAGTTTTGACACAGATTCCCAATTCGGGCATTCAGAACATAAAGCACGTTGCTGTAAGCAAGCACATTCTCATTCAAAGTTGCAAGTTACTATGTAGGAACAACTTTGTATAGGTATTTCAAACATGCCCGGAACTGAGATAAAGTGGGTATGTCTCCAACTCCTAGAAATAACTTCATGCCCCATCTCCCTTACTTCCAGCTAGTAAGGATCACATAATTCCTAACAAAGTTTTGACACAGATTCCCAATTCGGGCATTCAGAACATATAGCACGTTGCTGTAAGCAAGCACATTCTCATTCAAAGTTGCAAGTTACTATGTAGGAACAAGTTTGTATAGGTATTTCAAAGATGCCCAGAACTGAGCTAAACTTGGTATGTCTCCAACTCCTAGAAATAACTTCATGCCACATTTGCCTTTCTTCCAGCTAGTAAGGATCACATAATTCCTAACAAAGTTTTGACACAGATTCCCAATTCGGGCATTCAGAACATATAGCACGTTGCTGTAAGCAAGCACATTCTCATTCAAAGTTGCAAGTTACTATGTAGGAACAAGTTTGTATAGGTATTTCAAAGATGCCCAGAACTGTGCTAAACATGATATGTGTCCAACTCCTAGAAATAACTTCATGCCCCAACTCCCTTACTTCCAGCTTGTAAGGATCACATAATTCCTAAGAAATTTTTGACACAGATTCCCAATTCGGGCATTCAGAACATATAGCACGTTGCTGTAATCAAGCACATTCTCATTCAAAGTTGCAAGTTACTATGTAGGAACAAGTTTGTATAGGTATTTCAAAGATGCCCAGAACTGAGCTAAAGTGGGTATGTCTCCAACTCCTAGAAATAACTTCATGCCCCATCTCCCTGACTTCCAGCTAGTAAGGATCACATAATTCCTAACAAAGTTTTGACACAGATTCCCAATTCGGGCATTCAGAACATATAGCACGTTGCTGTAAGCAAGCACATTCTCATTCAAAGTTGCAAGTTACTATGTAGGAACAAGTTTGTATAGGTATTTCAAAGATGCCCAGAACTGAGCTAAACGTTGTATGTCTCCAACTCCTAGAAATAACTTCATGCTCCATGTCCCTTACTTCCAGCTAGTAAGGATCACATAATTCCTAACAAAGTTTTGACACAGATTCCCAATTCTGTCATTCAGAACATATAGCACGTTGCTGTAAGCAAGCACATTCTCATTCAAAGTTGCATGTTACTATGTAGGAACAAGTTTGTATAGGTATTTCAAAGATGCCCAGAACTGAGCCTAATTTGGTATGTATCCAACTCCTAGAAATAACTTCATGCCCCATCTCCCTTACTTCCAGCTAGTAAGGATCACATAATTCCTAACAAAGTTTTGACACAGATTCCCAATTCGGGCATTCAGAACATATAGCACGTTGCTGTAAGCAAGCACATTCTCATTCAAAGTTGCAAGTTACTATGTAGGAACAAGTTTGTATTTGTATTTCAAAGATGCCCAGAACTGAGCTAAACTTGGTATGTCTCCACCTCCTAGAAATAACTTCATGCCCCATCTCGCTTACTTCCAGCTAGTAAGGATCACATAATTCCTAACAAAGTTTTGACACAGATTCCCAATTCGGGCATTCAGAACATATAGCACGTTGCTCTAAGCAAGCACATTCTCATTCAAAGTTGCAAGTTACTATGTAGGAACAAGTTTGTATAGGTATTTCAAAGATGCCCAGAACTGAGCTAAACTTGGTATGTCTCCAACTCCTAGAAATAACTTCATGCCCCATCTACCTTACTTCCAGCTAGTAAGGATCACATAATTTCTAACAAAGTTTTGACACAGATTCCCAATTCGGGCATTCAGAACATATAGCACGTTGCTGTAAGCAAGCACATTCTCATTCAAAGTTGCAAGTTACTATGTAGGAACAAGTTTGTATAGGTATTTCAAAGATGCCCAGAACTGAGCTAAACGTTGTATGTCTCCAACTCCTAGAAATAACTTCATGCTCCATGTCCCTTACTTCCAGCTAGTAAGGATCACATAATTTCTAAAAAAGTTTTGACACAGATTCCCAATTCGGGCATTCAGAACATATAGCACGTTGCTGTAAGCAAGCACATTCTCATTCAAAGTTGCAAGTTACTATGTAGGAACAAGTTTGTATAGGTATTTCAAAGATGCCCAGAACTGAGCTAAACTTGGTATGTCTCCAACTCCTAGAAATATCTTCATGCCACATTTGCCTTTCTTCCATCTAGTAAGGGTTACATAATTCCTAACAAAGTTTTGACACAGATTCCCAATTCGGGCATTCAGAACATATAGCACGTTGCTGTAAGCAAGCACATTCTCATTCAAAGTTGCAAGTTACTATGTAGGAACAAGTTTGTATAGGTATTTCAAAGATGCCCAGAACTGTGCTAAACATGGTATGTGTCCAACTCCTAGATATAACTTCATGCCCCATCTCCCTTACATCCAGCTAGTAAGGATCACATAATTCCTAACAAAGTTGTGACACAGATTCCCAAATCGGGCATTCAGAACATGTAGCACGTTGCTGTAAGCAAGCACATTCTCATTCAAAGTTGCAAGTTACTATGTAGGAACAAGTTTGTATAGGTATTTCAAAGATACCCAGAACTGTGCTAAACTTGTTATGTCCCCAACTCCTGGAAATAACTTCATGCCCCATCTCCCTTACTTCCAGCTAGTAAGGATCACATAATTCCTAACAAAGTTTTGACACAGATTCCCAATTCGGGCATTCAGAACATGTAGTACGTTGCTGTAAGCAAGCACATTCTCATTCAAAGTTGCAAGTTACTATGTAGGAACAAGTTTGTATAGGTATTTCAAAGATGCCCAGAACTGAGCTAAACTTGGTATGTCTCCAACTCCTAGAAATAAATTATGCCCCATGTCCCTTACTTCCAGCTATTAAGGATCACATAATTCCTAACAAACTGTTACACAGAATCCCAATTCGGGCATTCAGAACATATAGCACGTTGCTGTAAGCAAGCACATTCTCATTCAAAGTTGCAAGTTACTATGTAGGAACAAGTTTGTATAGGTATTTCAAACATGCCCGGAACTGAGATAAAGTGGGTATGTCTCCAACTCCTAGAAATAACTTCATGCCCCATCTCCCTTACTTCCAGCTAGTAAGGATCACATAATTCCTAACAATGTTTTGACACAGATTCCCAATTCGGGCATTCAGAACATATAGCACGTTGCTGTAAGCAAGCACATTCTCATTCAAAGTTGCAAGTTACTATGTAGGAACAAGTTTGTATAGGTATTTCAAAGATTCCCAGAACTGAGCTAAACTTGGTATGTCTCCAACTCCTAGAAATAACTTCATGCCCCATCTCCCTGACTTCCAGCTAGTAAGGATCACATAATTCCTAACAAAGTTGTGACACAGATTCCCAATTCGGGCATTCAGAACATATAGCACGTTACTGTAAGCAAACACATTCTCATTCAAAGTTGCAAGTTACCATGTAGGAACAAGTTTGTATAGGTATTTCAAAGATGCCCAGAACTGAGCTAAAGTGGGTATGTCTCCAACTCCTAGAAATAACTTCATGCCCCATCTCCCTTACTTCCAGCTACTAAGGATCACATAATTCCTAACAAAGTTTTGACACAGATTCCCAATTCGGGCATTCAGAACATATAGCACGTTGCTGTAAGCAAGCACATTCTCATTCAAAGTTGCAAGTTACTATGTAGGAACAAGTTTGTATAGGTATTTCAAAGATGCCCAGAACTGAGCTAAACGTTGTATGTCTCCAACTCCTAGAAAAAACTTCATGCTCCATGTCCCTTACTTCCAGCTAGTAAGGATCACATAATTCCTAACAAAGTTTTGACACAGATTCCCAATTCGGGCATTCAGAACATATAGCACGTTGCTGTAAGCAAGCACATTCTCATTCAAAGTTGCAAGTTACTATGTAGGAACAAGTTTGTATAGGTATTTCAAAGATGCCCAGAACTGAGCTAAACTTGGTATGTCTCCAACTCCTAGAAATAACTTCATGCCCCATCTCCCTGACTTCCAGCTTGTAAGGATCACATAATTCCTAACAAAGTTTTGACACAGATTCCCAATTCGGGCATTCAGAACATATAGCACGTTGCTGTAAGCAAGTACATTCTCATTCAAAGATGCAAGTTACTATGTAGGAACAAGTTTGTATACGTATTTCAAAGATGCCCAGAACTGAGCTAATCGTTGTATGTCTCCAACTCCTAGAAATAACTTCATGCCCCAACTCCCTTACTTCCAGATAGTAAGGACCACATAATTCCTAACAAAGTTTTGACACAGATTCCCAATTCGGGCATTCAGAACATATAGCATTTTGCTGTAAGCAAGCACATTCTCATTCAAAGTTGCAAGTTACTATGTAGGAACAAGTTTGTATAGGTATTTCAAAGATGCCCAGAACTGAGCTAAACTTGGTATGTCTCAACTCCTAGAAATAACTTCATGCCCCATCTCCCTTACTTCCAGCTAGTAATGGTCACATAATTCCTAACAAAGTTTTGACACAGATTCCCCATTCGGGCATTCAGAACATATAGCACGTTGCTGTAAGCAAGCAAATTCTCATTCAAAGTTGCAAGTTACTATGTAGGAACAAGTTTGTATAGGTATTTCAAAGATGCCCAGTACTGTGCTAAACTTGGTATGTGTCCAACTCCTAGAAATAACTTCATGCCCCAACTCCTTTACTTCCAGCTAGTAAGGATCACATAATTCCTAACAAAGTTTTGACACAGATTCCCCATTCGGGCATTCAGAACATATAGCACGTTGCTGTAAGCAAGCACATTCTCATTCAAAGTTGCAAGTTACTATGTAGGAACAAGTTTGTATAGGTATTTCAAAGATGCCCAGAACTGAGCTAAACTTGGTATGTCTCCAACTCCTAGAAATAACGTCATGCCCCATCTCCCTAACTTCCAGGTAGTAAGGATCACATAATTCCTAACAAAGTTTTGACACAGGTTCCCCATTCGGGCATTCAGAACATATAGCACGTTGCTGTAAGCAAGCACATTCTCATTCAAAGTTGCAAGTTACTATGTAGGAACAAGTTTGTATAGGACTTTCAAAGATGCCCAGAACTGAGCTAAACTTGGTATGTCTCCAACTCCTAGAAATAACTTCATGCCCCATCTCCCTTACTTCCAGCTAGTAAGGATCACATAATTCCTAACAAAGTTTTGACACAGATTCCCAATTCGGGCATTCAGAACATGTAGCACGTTGCTGTAAGCAAGCACATTCTCATTCAAAGTTGCAAGTTACTATGTAGGAACAAGTTTGTATAGTTATTTCAAGGATGCCCAGAACTGAGCTAAACGTTGTATGTCTCCAACTCCTAGAAAAAACTTCATGCTCCATGTCCCTTACTTCCAGCTAGTAAGGATCACATAATTCCTAACAAAGTTTTGACACAGATTCCTAATTCGGGCATTCAGAACATATAGCACGTTGCTGTAAGCAAGCACATTCTCATTCCAAGTAGCAAGTTACTATGTAGGAACAAGTTTGTATAGGTATTTCAAAGATGCCCAGAACTGAGCTAAACTTGGTATGTCTCCAACTCCTAGAAATAAGTTCATGCCCCATCTCCCTGACTTCCAGCTGGTAAGGATCACATAATTCCTAACAAAGTTTTGACACAGATTCCCAATTCGGGCATTCAGAACATATAGCACGTTGCTGTAAGCAAGCACATTCTCATTCAAAGATGCAGGTTACTATGTAGGAACAAGTTTGTATAGGTATTTCAAAGATGCCCAGAACTGAGCTAATCGTTGTATGTCTCCAACTCCTAGAAATAACTTCATGCCCCAACTCCCTTACTTCCAGATAGTAAGGACCACATAATTCCTAACAAAGTTTTGACACAGATTCCCAATTCGGGCATTCAGAACATATAGCACGTTGCTGTATGCAAGCACATTCTCATTCAAAGTTGCAAGTTACTATGTAGGAACAAGTTTGTATAGGTATTTCAAAGATGCCCAGAACTGAGCTAAACTTGGTATGTCTCCAACTCCTAGAAATAACTTCATGCCCCATCTCCCTTACTTCCAGCTAGTAAGGATCACATAATTCCTAACAAAGTTTTGACACAGATTCCCAATTCGGGCATTCAGAACATATAGAACGTTCCTTTAAGCAAGCACTTTCTATTCCAAGTAGCAAGTTACTATGTAGGAACATGTTAGTAAATGTATTTCAAAGATGCCAAGAACTGAGGTAAAGTGGGTATGTCTCCAACTCCTAGAAATAACTTCAGGACCCATCTCCCTTACTTCCAGCTAGTAAGGATCACATAATTCCTAACAAAGTTTTAACACAGATTCCCAATTCGGGCATTCAGAACATATAGCACGTTGCTGTAAGCAAGCACATTCTCATTCAAAGTTGCAAGTTACTATGTAGGAACAAGTTTGTATAGGTATTTCAAAGATGCTCAGAACTGAGCTAAACTTGGTACGTCTCCAACTCCTAGAAATAACTTCCTGCCGCAACTCCCTTACTTCCAGCTAGTAAGGATCACATAATTCCTAACAAAGTTTTGACACAGATTCCCAGTTCGGGCATTCAGAACATATAGCACGTTGCTTTAAGCAAGCACATTCTCTTTCAAAGTTGCAAGTTACTATATAGGAACAAGTTTGTATAGCTATTTCAAAGATGCCCAGAACTGAGCTAAACTTGGTATGTCTCCAACTCCTAGAAATAACTTCATGCCACATCTCCCTTACTTCCAGCTAGTAAGGATCACATAATGCCTAAAAAAGTTTTCACACAGATTCCCAATTCGGGCATTCAGAACATATAGCACGTTGCTTTAAGCAAGCACATTCTTATTCAAAGTTGCAAGTTACTATGTAGGAACAAGTTTGTATAGGTATTTCTAAGATGCCCAGAACTGAATTAAAGTGGGTATGTCTCCAACTCCTATAAATAACTTCATGCCTCAACTCCCTTACTTCCAGCTAGTAAGGATCACATAATTCCTCACAAAGTTTTGAAACAGATTCCCAATTCGGGCATTCAGAACATATAGCACGTTGCTCTAAGCAAGGACATTCTCATTCAAAATTGCCAGTTACTATGTAGGAACAAGTTTGTATAGGTATTTTAAAGATGCCCAGAACTGAGCTAAACGTTGTATGTCTCCAACTCCTAGAAATAACATCATGCCCCATCTCCCTTGCTTCCAGCTAGTAAGGCTCACATAATTCCTAACAAAGTTTTGACACAGATTCCCAATTCGGGAATTCAGAACATATAGCACGTTGCTGTAAGAAAGCACATTCTCATTCAAAGTTGCAAGTTACTATGTAGGAAAAAGTTTGTATAGGTATTTCAAAGATGCCCAGAACTGAGCTAAACTTGCTTTGTCTCCAACTCCTAGAAATAACTTCATGCCCCATCTCACTTACTTCCAGGTAGTAAGGATCACATAATGCCTAACAAAGTTTTGACACAGATTCCCTATTCGAGCATTCAGAACATGTAGCACGATGCTTCAAGTAAGCACTTTCTCATTCCAAGTAGCAAGTTACTATGTAGGAACAAGGTTATATAGGTATTTCAAAGATGCCCAGAACTGAGCTAAACTTGGTATGTCTGCAACTCCTAGAAATAACTTCATGCTCCATCTCCCTTACTTCCAGCTAGTAAGGATCACATAATTCCTAACAAAGTTTTGACACAGATTCCCAATTCGGGCATTCAGAACATATAGCACGTTACTGTAAGCAAACACATTCTCATTCAAAGTTGCAAGTTACCATGTAGGAACAAGTTTGTATAGGTATTTCAAAGATGCCCAGAACTGAGCTAAAGTGGGTATGTCTCCAACTCCTAGAAATAACTTCATGCCCCATCTCCCTTACTTCCAGCTACAAGGATCACATAATTCCTAACAAAGTTTTGACACAGATTCCCAATTCGGGCATTCAGAACATATAGCACGTTGCTGTAAGCAAGCACATTCTCATTCAAAGTTGCAAGTTACTATGTAGGAACAAGTTTGTATAGGTATTTCAAAGATGCCCAGAACTGAGCTAAACTTGGTATGTCTCCAACTCCTAGAAATAACTTCATGCCCCATCTCCCTGACTTCCAGCTTGTAAGGATCACATAATTCCTAACAAAGTTTTGACACAGATTCCCAATTCGGGCATTCAGAACATATAGCACGTTGCTGTAAGCAAGTACATTCTCATTCAAAGATGCAAGTTACTATGTAGGAACAAGTTTGTATACGTATTTCAAAGATGCCCAGAACTGAGCTAATCGTTGTATGTCTCCAACTCCTAGAAATAACTTCATGCCCCAACTCCCTTACTTCCAGATAGTAAGGACCACATAATTCCTAACAAAGTTTTGACACAGATTCCCAATTCGGGCATTCAGAACATATAGCATTTTGCTGTAAGCAAGCACATTCTCATTCAAAGTTGCAAGTTACTATGTAGGAACAAGTTTGTATAGGTATTTCAAAGATGCCCAGAACTGAGCTAAACTTGGTATGTCTCAACTCCTAGAAATAACTTCATGCCCCATCTCCCTTACTTCCAGCTAGTAATGGTCACATAATTCCTAACAAAGTTTTGACACAGATTCCCCATTCGGGCATTCAGAACATATAGCACGTTGCTGTAAGCAAGCAAATTCTCATTCAAAGTTGCAAGTTACTATGTAGGAACAAGTTTGTATAGGTATTTCAAAGATGCCCAGTACTGTGCTAAACTTGGTATGTGTCCAACTCCTAGAAATATCTTCATGCCCCAACTCCTTTACTTCCAGCTAGTAAGGATCACATAATTCCTAACAAAGTTTTGACACAGATTCCCCATTCGGGCATTCAGAACATATAGCACGTTGCTGTAAGCAAGCACATTCTCATTCAAAGTTGCAAGTTACTATGTAGGAACAAGTTTGTATAGGTATTTCAAAGATGCCCAGAACTGAGCTAAACTTGGTATGTCTCCAACTCCTAGAAATAACGTCATGCCCCATCTCCCTAACTTCCAGGTAGTAAGGATCACATAATTCCTAACAAAGTTTTGACACAGGTTCCCAATTCGGGCATTCAGAACATGTAGCACGTTGCTGTAAGCAAGCACATTCTCATTCAAAGTTGCAAGTTACTATGTAGGAACAAGTTTGTATAGTTATTTCAAGGATGCCCAGAACTGAGCTAAACGTTGTATGTCTCCAACTCCTAGAAAAAACTTCATGCTCCATGTCCCTTACTTCCAGCTAGTAAGGATCACATAATTCCTAACAAAGTTTTGACACAGATTCCTAATTCGGGCATTCAGAACATATAGCACGTTGCTGTAAGCAAGCACATTCTCATTACAAGTAGCAAGTTACTATGTAGGAACAAGTTTGTATAGGTATTTCAAAGATGCCCAGAACTGAGCTAAACTTGGTATGTCTCCAACTCCTAGAAATAACTTCATGCCCCATCTCCCTGACTTCCAGCTGGTAAGGATCACATAATTCCTAACAAAGTTTTGACACAGATTCCCAATTCGGGCATTCAGAACATATAGCACGTTGCTGTAAGCAAGCACATTCTCATTCAAAGATGCAGGTTACTATGTAGGAACAAGTTTGTATAGGTATTTCAAAGATGCCCAGAACTGAGCTAATCGTTGTATGTCTCCAACTCCTAGAAATAACTTCATGCCCCAACTCCCTTACTTCCAGATAGTAAGGACCACATAATTCCTAACAAAGTTTTGACACAGATTCCCAATTCGGGCATTCAGAACATATAGCACGTTGCTGTATGCAAGCACATTCTCATTCAAAGTTGCAAGTTACTATGTAGGAACAAGTTTGTATAGGTATTTCAAAGATGCCCAGAACTGAGCTAAACTTGGTATGTCTCCAACTCCTAGAAATAACTTCATGCCCCATCTCCCTTACTTCCAGCTAGTAAGGATCACATAATTCCTAACAAAGTTTTGACACAGATTCCCAATTCGGGCATTCAGAACATATAGAACGTTCCTTTAAGCAAGCACTTTCTATTCCAAGTAGCAAGTTACTATGTAGGAACATGTTAGTAAATGTATTTCAAAGATGCCAAGAACTGAGGTAAAGTGGGTATGTCTCCAACTCCTAGAAATAACTTCAGGACCCATCTCCCTTACTTCCAGCTAGTAAGGATCACATAATTCCTAACAAAGTTTTAACACAGATTCCCAATTCGGGCATTCAGAACATATAGCACGTTGCTGTAAGCAAGCACATTCTCATTCAAAGTTGCAAGTTACTATGTAGGAACAAGTTTGTATAGGTATTTCAAAGATGCTCAGAACTGAGCTAAACTTGGTATGTCTCCAACTCCTAGAAATAACTTCCTGCCGCAACTCCCTTACTTCCAGCTAGTAAGGATCACATAATTCCTAACAAAGTTTTGACACAGATTCCCAGTTCGGGCATTCAGAACATATAGCACGTTGCTTTAAGCAAGCACATTCTCATTCAAAGTTGCAAGTTACTATATAGGAACAAGTTTGTATAGCTATTTCAAAGATGCCCAGAACTGAGCTAAACTTGGTATGTCTCCAACTCCTAGAAATAACTTCATGCCACATCTCCCTTACTTCCAGCTAGTAAGGATCACATAATGCCTAAAAAAGTTTTCACACAGATTCCCAATTCGGGCATTGAGAACATATAGCACGTTGCTTTAAGCAAGCACATTCTTATTCAAAGTTGCAAGTTACTATGTAGGAACAAGTTTGTATAGGTATTTCTAAGATGCCCAGAACTGACTTAAAGTGGGTATGTCTCCAACTCCTATAAATAACTTCATGCCTCAACTCCCTTACTTCCAGCTAGTAAGGATCACATAATTCCTCACAAAGTTTTGAAACAGATTCCCAATTCGGGCATTCAGAACATATAGCACGTTGCTCTAAGCAAGGACATTCTCATTCAAAGTTGCCAGTTACTATGTAGGAACAAGTTTGTATAGGTATTTTAAAGATGCCCAGAACTGAGCTAAACGTTGTATGTCTCCAACTCCTAGAAATAACATCATGCCCCATCTCCCTTGCTTCCAGCTAGTAAGGCTCACATAATTCCTAACAAAGTTTTGACACAGATTCCCAATTCGGGCATTCAGAACATATAGCACGTTGCTGTAAGCAAGCACATTCTCATTCAAAGTTGCAAGTTACTATGTAGGAAAAAGTTTGTATAGGTATTTCAAAGATGCCCAGAACTGAGCTAAACTTGCTTTGTCTCCAACTCCTAGAAATAACTTCATGCCCCATCTCACTTACTTCCAGGTAGTAAGGATCACATAATGCCTAACAAAGTTTTGACACAGATTCCCTATTCGAGCATTCAGAACATGTAGCACGATGCTTCAAGTAAGCACTTTCTCATTCCAAGTAGCAAGTTACTATGTAGGAACAAGGTTATATAGGTATTTCAAAGATGCCCAGAACTGAGCTAAACTTGGTATGTCTGCAACTCCTAGAAATAACTTCATGCTCCATCTCCCTTACTTCCAGCTAGTAAGGATCACATAATTCCTAACAAAGTTTTGACACAGATTCCCAATTCGGGCATTCAGAACATATACCACGTTGCTTTAAGCAAGCACTTTCTCATTCCAAGTAGCAAGTTACTATGTAGGAACAAGTTTGTATAGGTATATCAAAGATGCCCAGAACTGAGCTAAAGTGGGTATGTCTCCAACTCCTAGAAATAACTTCATGCCCCATCTCCCTTACTTCCAGCTAGTAAGGATCACATAATTCCTAACAAAGTTTTGACACAGATTCCCAATTCGGGCATTCAGAACATATAGCACGTTGTTGTAAGCAAGCACATTCTCATTCAAAGTTGCAAGTTACTATGTAGGAACAAGTTTGTATAGGACTTTCAAAGATGCCCAGAACTGAGCTAAACTTGGTGTGTCTCCAACTCCTAGAAATAACTTCATGCCCCATCTCCCTTACTTTCAGCTAGTAAGGATCACAGAATTCCTAACAAAGTTTTGACACAGATTCCCAATTCGGGCATTCAGAACATATAGAACGTTGCTTTAACCAAGCACATTCTGATTCAAAGTTGCAAGTTACTATGTAGGAACAAGTTTGTATAGGTATTTCAAAGATGCCCACAACTGAGCTAAACTTGGTATGTCTCCAACTCCTAGAAATAACTTCATGCCCCATCTCCCTTACTTCCAGCTAGTAAGGATCACATAATTCCTAACAAAGTTTTGACACAGATTCCCAATTCGGGCATTCAGAACATTTAGCACGTTGCTTTAAGCAAGCACTTTCTCATTCCAAGTAGCAAGTTACTATGTAGGAACAAGTTTGTATAGGTATTTCAAAGATGCCAAGAACTGAGGTTAAGTGGGTATGTCTCCAATTCCTAGAAATAACTTCATGCCCGATCTCCCTTACTTCCAGCTAGTAAGGATCACATAATTCCTAACAAAGTTTTGACACAGATTCCCAATTCGGGCATTGAGAACATATAGCACGTTGCTGTAAGTAAGCACATTCTCATTCAAAGTTGCAAGTTACTATGTAGGACCAAGGTTGTAGAGGTATTTCAAAGATGCCCAGAACTGAGCTAAACTTGGTATGTCTCCAACTCCTAGAAATAACTTCATATCCCAACTCCCTTACTTCCAGCTAGTAAGGATCACATAAATCCTAACAAAGTTTTGACACATATTCCCAATTCGGGCATTCAGAACATATAGCACGTTGCTGTAAGCAAGCACATTCTCATTCCAAGATGCAAGTTAATATGTAGGAACAATTTGAATAGGTATTTCAAAGATGCCCAGAACTGAGCGAAAGTGGGTATGTCTCCAACTCCTAGAAATAACTTCATGCCCCATCTCACTTACTTCCAGCTAGTAAGGATCACATAATTCCTAACAAAGTTTTGACACAGATTTCCAATTCGGTCATTGAGAATATATACCACGTTGCTGTAAACAAGCACATCTCATTCAAAGATGCAAGTTACTATGTAGGAACAAGTTTGTATACGTAGTTCAAAGATGCCCAGAACTGAGGTAAAGTGGGTATGTCTCCAACTCCTAGAAATAACTACATACCCCATCTCACTTACTTTCAGCTAGTAAGGATCACATAATTCCTAACATTTTTTGACACAGATTCCCAATTCGGCCATTCAGAACATATAGCACGTTGCTGTAAGCAAGCACATTCTCATTCAAAGATGCAAGTTACTATGTAGGAACAAGTTTCTATAGGTATTTCAAAGATGCCAAGAACTTAGATAAGTGTGTATGTCTCCAACTCCTAGAAATAACTTCATGTCCCAACTCCCTTACTTCCAGCTAGTAAGGATCACATAATTCCTAACAAAGCTTTGACACAGATTCCCAATTCGGTCATTCAGAACATTTAGAACGTTGCTGTAAGCAAGCACATTCTCATTCAAAGATGGAAGTTACTATGTAGGAACAAGTTTGTATAGGTATTTCAAAGATGCCCAGAACTGAGCTAAACTTGGTATGTCTCCAACTGCTACAAATAACTTCATGCCCCATCTCTCTTACTTCCAGCAAGTAAGGATCACATAATTCCGAACAAAGTTTTGACACAGATTCCCAATTCGGGCTTTCAGAACATATAGCACGTTGCTGTAAGCAAGCACATTCTCATTCAAAGTTGCCAGTTACTATGTAGGAACAAGTTTGTATAGGTATTTCAAAGATGCCCAGAACTGAGATAAACTTTGCATGTCTCCAACTCCTAGAAACAACTTCATGCCCCATCTCCCTTACTTCCAGCTAGTAAGGATCACATAATTCCTAACAAAGTTTTGACACAGATTCCCAATTCGGGCATTCAGAACATATAGCACGTTGTTGTAAGCAAGCACATTCTCATTCAAAGTTGCAAGTTACTATGTAGGAACAAGTTTGTATAGGTATTTCAAAGATGCCCAGAACTGAGCTAAACGTTGTATGTCTCCAACTCCTAGAAATAACTTCATGCCCCATCTCCCTTACTTCCAGCTAGTAAGGATCACATAATTCCTAACAAAGTTTTGACACAGATTCCCAATTCTGGCATTCAGAACATATAGCACGTTGCTGTAAGCAAGCACATTCTCAATCAAAGTTGCAAGTTACTATGTAGGAACAAGTTTGTATAGGTATTTCAAAGATGTCCAGAAGTGAGCTAAATTGGAATGTCTCCAACTCCTAGAAATAACTTCATGCCCCATCTCCCTTACTTCCAGCTAGTAAGGATCACATAATTCCTAACAAAGTTTAACACAGATTCCCAATTCGGGCATTCAGAACGTGTAGCACGTTGCTTTAAGCAAGCACTTTCTCATTTCAAGTAGCAAGTTACTATGTAGGAACAAGTTTGTATAGGTATTTCAAAGATGCGCAGAACTGAGCTAAAGTGTGTATCTCCAATTCCTAGAAATAACTTCATGCCCCATCACCCTTACTTCCATCTAGTAAGGATCACATAATTCCTAACAAAGTTTTGACACAGATTCCCAATTCGGGCATTCAGAACATATAGCACGTAGCTGTAAGCAAGCACATTCTCAGTCAAAGTTGCAAGTTACTATGTAGGAACAAGTTTGTATAGGTATTTCAAAGATGCTCAGGACTGAGCTAAAGTGTGTATGTCTCCAACTCCTAGAAATAACATCCTGCCCCATCTCCCTTACTTCCATCTAGTAAGGATCACATAATTCCTAACAAAGTTTTGACACAGACTCCCAATACGGGCATTCAGAACATATAGCACGTAGCTGTAAGCCAGCACATTCTCATTCAAAGTTGCAAGATACTATGTAGGAACAAGTTTGTATAGGTATTTCAAAGATGCCCAGAACTGATCTAAAGTGGGTATGTCTCCAACTCCGAGAAATAACTTAATTCCCCATCTCCCTTACGTCCATCTAGTAAGGATCACATAATTCCTAACAAAGTTTTGACACAGACTCCAAATTCGGGCATTCAGAACATATAGAAATTTGCTCTAAGCAAGCACATTCTCATTCAAAGTTGCAAGTTACTATGTAGGAACAAGTTTGTATAGGTATTTCAAAGATGCCCAGAACTGAGCTAAACTTGGTATGTCTCCAACTCCTAGAAATAACTTCATGCCCCATCTCCCTTACTTCCAGCTAGTAAGGATCACATAATTCCTAACAAAGTTTTGACACAGATTCCCAATTCGGGCATTCAGAACATATAGCACATTGCTGTAAGCAAGCACATTCTCATTCAAAGTTGCAAGTTACTATGTAGGAACACGTTTGTATAGGTATTTCAAAGATGCCCAGAACTGAGCTAAACTTGGTATGTCTCCAACTCCTAGAAATAACTTCATGCCCCATCTCCCTTACTTCCAGCTAGTAAGGATCACATAATTCCTAACAAAGTTTTGACACAGAATCCCAATTCGGGCATTCAGAACATA